>NC_045430.1:215122510-215439177 GCF_902635505.1 Sarcophilus harrisii | reverse complement strand
ATGGGCTCTGCTCTTCTTCTGGAAAAGCAAGCACTGAACACAGAAGTGGGAGAAGCTTTATATTTGCTAATTTGGTACAATTCTGCCCTTCAGAGACTGGATTGGTCCATTCCTTTCTGGGTTACAGGCTTTCTGATATGACCACTACATGTTTCCACTAAATAAATATAAACATGTTCTCTGTCCCTCATCGTATATCCCATGTTCAAAAATGGTAGAAACTCCTCCTTCAGTGTGCGTTGTTTAATATTTAATTAGCCTAATAAGCAGGCACAATAGTGATTTGGTCAAGGAAGATCACTAACTCCAACTAGTTTGGGCTGGATTGACTATTATCTCAAGTTTGTAGTTTTTTTCAAAGCATAAGATTCTTTCTGATTGGCTGAATCCACCTGTGCCTTCCTAGATCCCCAATTGCTTGTTTGTTCAAGGCTTTTATTGATCACTTAATTGTCCTGTGGAATCTTAACATTCCTTAACCACTCATTCTCTGAAAACTTCTGGGTCTGTGTTAATCATTATCCTACACTACCTCAAAACTTGTGACATTCTGTGGAAACCCATCTTTTCAGTATTTCTCACACTGATTTCAGGACCAATGTTACCTATTGTATCACCTAGCTACCTCTCTAATAGGAAGCATTTTTACAATAAATCTTGTATGAAGTACACTTAAAAAAATTCAAAGTAGTTGCTTGCATTTTTTAAAAAACAAGGATAAGTTTAATTTTCTTATGTATATTGAAAGCTTTTTTTTTCCTATGAAGGGGGATTTAGAATCTTTTATCATAGTATCATTGTCATTTTTTTTGTATATGTCATAATTAATTTCAGTACCATGTACATATATGAACACATATATACACAGGTTACCCTACCAAGTAGTTTGTGAGTATGCAAATCCCTCAAACTACAAATGAACTTTAAAGCTATTATGCCTATTATTTGATCACCTTTATTGTAGCAGGGTTGGTTTACCTTTTTTTTTTTTTTTTAATAAGGGGAGGGTGTATCAAATACTAATTGCAACATAGTTAAGTTGGTCAATATTAATCATCCAAAATGGTCTGAGCAAATGACTCAGTCATGCTGTGATTTGGATAGTTAGAAATATACAGTATGGATTTTATAGAAGTAAACAGTCCACTTTCAGTGTAGTATATGGAAAAGGCATGAGCTTGGGGATAGAAGACCTGGGCTCCAGTCTTGTCAACTTGTGTAACCTTCACATGTTACTTACCTTCTTGGGATCTTAGTTTCCTTATCTTTAAAAGAGGGAATTGGATGAGTTAGAAGTTCTTATCAGAGGCTCTATCATCTAGAACTAGTTATTTTTGCTGGCTTCTAACTGAAATATGATGTCTCCTTTAAGGAGTGTAGGCAGCAGACATTATTATGTTTATATTAATGTAGGCAATAAACATTCTAAGAAAGGGCTGATAATTTTCTTAGACTGTCAAAAGAATTATGACACAAAAAGACTTCTTGACTTAGATACCTCTAATATCCCTTAAAGTGCTATCACTTGGGCTTCTAAGAACCTTTTTGGCCTTCCACTAGTGGCTAGAACAAAAGGGGTTCAATGTTATAGAAGGACTTAAGCAATATTCAACCTAGCAGAAAGATTATTAGATAGTAAACATTTAATAAACATATGTTGCATGAATAATTGAATGTTTGCAAGAAGGGATGAATATTCATGAACCAGCCTATCATGGCAAGCTACAGACTTCTAACATGGAGAGATTAATTTCTTATTCTTGCATTGATCATTTTTTGGTAGTATCCTAAATATACTAATATACCATTTGCTTCAATCCCTGAAAAGATACTTTTTTTTTTTTGCCTGTGCTTGAGTTCCTTTCTGACAGTGAAGAATGAGGTGATGATTTGGGATTTGCTAACAGTGGAATCTTTTGCTAAGTTACAGCTAGAAACTTCGCTCTGGGATTCCTTTTTAGCATGTGTGTTAGTTATTCATATACTAGTCCATTCATACAGAAAGGTTGTATTATCTCTCTTATGAGAAATTAAATAAGAATATTCTGTCCAAAAAACAGAAACTTACTGAAATCATAGGGCTATTGCCCTTTGCAATTCAGGGAAATAACATGGAATGAATATAAAACGAGAGTACTAAAAATCAGAAAAGTTGTTTTCTGAAAATTTCTTTCTCTTACTTGATGGGTGGGACAAGTCATTAAACTTTCTATGTCCTGAGGTCTTTACTACAAGAATAGTGGTACCTTTCTTATCTCACAAGGCTGTTGTGAAGATCAAAGAAGAGATGTCTTACAAAACATAAAGTGCTGTAAAAATAGAAGTCGTCATTGTTATTAGAATGAAATAGGATATTAGAATGGGGGGGGGGGCTCATAGGATTCATCCAGATCAACTTCCTCATTTATTATATGGGAAAAATGAGATTCAAGGAAGAAAATGGCTTGAATAAGATCATACCCATGATGTGAGTTAGGGCTTGACCTAGAATCCAGCTATTTTGATTTTTGTTCAGTGATATTTCTGCTAAATATTTCTTGATGTCAATTGCTCAGAATGAAGTCTGAATGGATTATATTGGATCAAACCTTAGAAATTCAATACCTCCACATTTACTATAAACAAGAAGTGTTTAACCTGGTATTTGGGATGGCCCTGATACCAACACACTAGGAATTCAAGTTCAGCCTCAGAACAAAATGAGACAATCACAAATCATTGAACCATTGACAAAAAGTGGGATTTACTTTGTTCTTAAATAACAAGTATATGCAACAAGGAAGGGTGTACATCCAGTTTCTATAAAGAAACTTCCTCCTCCTATCTCTCTATTGAAATGTGTCAGGTCAGTAGGCAATGTGTGGTAATTCACATGGTCTTTAGGCATTTACCAAGTATTCAGACATCTATCAAATTGCGGCATCCTGCCTCTGTGTAGGCAAATTTTGTTTGTTTTTAGGTGGCCAGAAGGCTGCTTCAGGGGAGAAAGGGATCAGTCAGACCCCAGGAATATCTTTGTTGTCTTTTGGAAAAAAAACTAATCCTTGTGGAGAACTTTGGTCATTTTCCAACTGGGGTCCATAAATTTAAAAAAAATATATATTTCTAACTGGGATTTGATGAGGTTAGTTTGCTTTGTCATTCTATCAATTGTGTGTGTGTGTGTGTGTGTGTGTGTGTGTGTGTGTATGTATGTGTTTTATACACATTATTCTGGGAAGAGATTCATTGATTTCACCAGAGGTTAAGAACCCTTGCTCTAAGTTATGTGTAGATAGGTTATAAAAATCTAGGAAATGCCAACAGAAGATAACAAATGGCCTGCCCTTCTCTAGTCTTTCACTAGCTGGCCATCCTCCCTTGGCTCTAGAGTGTGGGAGTTACACAACCCTTTTATCTCTCAGGCAGAGAAATATAAGCATTATCAGCTTAAAGCAATTTAAAATAACATTGGAAAAAATAAGACCTCTGATTGGCTTTGAATCAAATTTAATAGTATCAATTAATAAATCATTTACTACCAATTTCTGGCTGAATTTGATTTTCTGGGTTTATCATTTTTTTAAGTTTCATTCCTTAGCCAGTCAATTTTAGCTGACTTCAGTGTGCTAATTAATGTCAGCAAATGAATTAAAGTTCTAATTTAATTCTTCAGTCTTGAACACAGTCATTTCCTGAAGACGTCTACAATACATTGCAAAATTCATATGTTTCAATGAGGCTTTCCCTTTTATTTCATATATCAGAGTTAGAGGTTAGTTAATAGTATTTCTCAAGGGAATGTGGGAAATGGGTATATACTCAAATGAATCTGGGATCTTTTGATTTGGGAATTCCCTCCAATAATGCAGATTGTAACCTATTCATATCAATCCTTCTTATGAACCTCATTCTTGTTCTTCTAAAAATGTACCAAGGTAGTGCTAGAGTAGGACTGGGGACAAAGAAATAACTTTACTTTTCCTCATCTTGGGTACCAGGAGTATGTTCTCATCATCTCCCTGTTATCTCTCATTCTTGACACTCGAGATCTTCCTTTCTTGCCATACAATTCCTTGATTCCATCTTTTGGAGGGAGAGAATTTTAGCTGTGATTTGAAGGAAATTATAGAAATATGAAGGCAAGAGGAAGAGGAAGAGCAAGTTCCTTGTGGAGCAATCATTGAAGATGCCTGCAGTGGGAGATGGAGAGTCTTGTGTGAAGAAGAGCAAGAAGGCCACTGTCAATAGATTGAAAGTACAGAGTATTGGTAGCAATCTAGTTGACCACTTCCAGACCACTTCAAAATATTGCCTCAAATAAAATTTTGGAGTGGAGAGCCAACAAAAGATTGGGGTGAATGCTTTTCCAACCTAAAACAACTTAGAAGATTAGCAAGAGAGATTTGTGACACTACTGTAGAGGTCTGTGTGGAATGAACACATACATGGCTTTCTTTATTTCCTTCTTTTGGGAGGTTTCATACATACCTTCACCTGCCTAATAGATAGCTTGAATTAGATGTCTTATAGACATCCGAAACTCAACATAACCACAACTGAACCTCATTATCCTTGACTGTAAACCCTCCCCACTTTCAAACTTCTCTTTTACTGTCAAGGACATCATAATACTATCAAGAACAATTATAATGCTAGGCACACAACCAGGTAGGGTTCCCCCACTCCTCGCTTTCATTTCTTTTCTCCAATTTGTTGCAAAAGCCTGTTGAGTTTTACGTTTATAATATTATTTGCATATATCCCTGTTTCTCTTTTGACACTATACCACCACCCTTATACAGCTTCAACCAAAGGGATATAAAACTCTATACATTCTTTGATCCATCAGTACCACTACTAGATCTGTATCCCAAAGAAATCAAAGAAAAAAAGAAAAAAGAACCTATGTTCACAAAAATATTTATATCAATTCCTTTTGTAGTTGTAAAGAATTGAAAATGAGGGGATGTTCATCAACTGGAGAATGGCTGAATATGTTGTGGCATAAGATTGATGGAATACTATTGTATTATAAAAATGATAAAGGGGATAGTTTCAGGAAAAAATGATAAGTTTTATATGATGTAATGCAAAGTGAAGTGAGAAGAACGGGCAGATTGAAGTATAACTTTCTCACTTACTTTATGTTTTATATTATTTTCTTTGCCATGTCTACTATGGAAATACATTTTCCATGAGTTCACACGTATAATTAACATACATTTGCTTTCTTTCTCAGAAAGGGAGAGTCTGAAACTCAAAATTAAAAGAATATTAAAATAAATCAAAATTAATTTTATTTACTAAGATTTTTAAAAAGCACACGGAACCTTAATGGATTAAAAATCATGATGAGTTGTGATTTGCACCAACAGAAGGAATATCTACCTTAAGATCCTAACACCAGTACCATTTTGAAGCATTAAAGGCTTATGAAGCTTTCATCTAACTTGATTCATAGTAACTTCCTGAGGGAACTTTTATTTCCATTTTACCAATATGGAAATGGAGAGTTAGAGAGGTTCAGTGACATGCTACTCTTGAAAGGGGGATGAGAATGGACTATTTGAAACTTCTAGCCTTATTGGGTCTGTTGTGATAAATGAAGAATAAGCTGAAGTTTTCTGTGCCAGTAACAAAACCAAACAGAGAAGAACAAAACTTATCTCTGCTTTCTTGTTCAACAGGATGGAAAAGGGAACTAAAGCATTTATGTCTTTGAGGTCTATCTACCATTGCTCAGGTCACATGTTCCTAGATATGTTTCTTTTTGTCTGCTTCTTAGTACTAATGTACTGAGAATGAGATCTTTCAGTGCTAATTCAAACCCTTTTTAAGGAAGGAGCCAGTTTTAAAATAAGGGGTCCTGTATTATCAATAAATAGGAAACCACTTCCATATTCTATTCAATTTGACTCACTGGGATTAACATTTGATCAATAAATAGGAAACCACTTTTATACTCTATTCAATTTGACTCACTGGGATTAACATTTGATCAATAAATAGGAAACCACTTTCATACTCTATTCAATTTGACTCACTGGGATTAACATTTGATCAATAAATAGGAAACCACTTCCATACTCAATTCAATTTGACTCACTGGGATTAACATTTGGAGTGAAGAAGATTCTATCTTAATAAAAAGAAACTAACACCTATAGTTTTTCACACTGAAATATTGGTAAAACTTTTTCCAGAGAGTTATTATATTTTGGTTGAAGCACGGTGGCAGTAGTGAGGTTGGTGGAGAAGTGACTTAGCACTCTTATATTGTAGCTAGTTGTTTGAATGCTGGGAACTTGTTGAGAGTAGGAGCTTTTTGTGTTTTTATTTGTATCCTCAATACTTAGCAGAGTTTCTGTCATAAGTACTTAATAAATGTTTGACTTGACTTACTGTTTCAACTGCTTTAAACCTTGATATTTTTCTTTTATAAAATGAGGAAAATGGATTAAATGATCTATTAGAGTCCTTTCAATTTTAAATTTATAATTCTCTGACCCTTACCTTCCAATTCCAAAAATCTAGAAAATAGATATTGCCAAAGATGGCTGAGCATGGAAGAGCCTCACAGTCTTTTTGTATATAAAACAAACAAAAACACTTTAAAAAGCTATGTTAGCTAAAGGATAGATTAACTGGATGGGGAATATATATGAATTTCTGCATTATTAACAGACCTACTGGGGAGAATATTGGGAAGAATATATAAGGTCAGCAGCTGCATCAAGGCACACATGGCCTTTGAAGTCCTTGGAAAATCATGATTTATGAAACTGATTTGACATAACACTTCTCTTGGACCAAAAAGGGATCCAGGCCCATTCATGGTGTTGTCATTTGGTTGGCAGATTTTTACCACATAGAAATTCTAAGCATATGCTACTTTAATCATTGTTCCTTGTTCTCATTTTAGCAAAAGATTGAGAGAAAATGCACATGAGATATTAGAATTTTTATTTTATGGGAAATTGTATCTAAATGACTTTTGATTACTTCTATTCGCCTTCCCCTTATTATGTTTACAATATACAAGAGCAAGCTTTAGATAGTGTTTGTGATTTTTTTCAGTTACAATAGATTTGTTCTTGTTTTGCCCAATCTGTCTTCAAAGGAATAGAAAGTTCTGATTTATTTCTAGAGTTGTGGGGTTTTTTTAAGCTCTGAAGAGCAAATACTATTTGCAATGTGACAGGCAATTAGCAAAGCATTTAGATTTATTATAAAGTCCTGGGAATTGTAGGGCTTTATTTTTTGTTCACAGGAGACTTATAAACTCACTTAAAGGTAATGGGATCAGATTGTCTTTTCCCTACAGCCAAATCCCTAGGCCAGGGATTTGAAATCCCACAGTCCTGTTGCTATAATCCATCAGTATGACTGCTTGCTTTTCCATCTTTCAGCCATCCCTCCAATCTTTTAAAAATATAGTCAATAAAGTATTTTTTTCTATCCATTTTGACCCTATTATTTCCTCTTGTTAAGCCTTCCAATGTATTCAAGTATTTCAATTGAAGTCTTAAGATCCTTCCTATTCAATCTCAGGATGAATAACTTCACACTTCTGTCTATATTTCTCAGGTTGCTTTTTTCACATCATGCACAGTGTCATTTTGTTTAATTTTCTCTAGTTCATTTTCACACCTTTTTCTCTAGCATATTGGACACCTAGAATAATCTTCTACTTCTACATTCTTTATGTCACCAGGCCAACAATCTCGCTGATGGTTAGACATCTCAACCTTCTATAGTCTTCAATTTTTTCTGCAACCAGCTCCTAGTCTTGGTTGTCATTTACTAATGTTTGAGACAAAGTAACTGGAAAAATAGGTCTTTTCTACTCTTGTTTTCCGTCTTGACTCATCTTCTTCATTCCCACATTTGATCAGTTTTCAACTCTCATTGTTACTTCCCAGTTTCTCTTATGTCTATTTGACCTCTTCTAACAGAAGTTAGACTGATAAGGAGAAAGAGAATACTTCTTAATTTCCCTGAAAATTAATTCTTCTCTATTGAATGTTTATATTCAAGTAGAAAAACAGAATTTTAAAAAGTTAAAATGAAGATGTATGTGTGTGTGCCATTGCATCTATGTAGTATCGTGAATAAAGCACTGTATTGGTAGTCAGGATTTGAGCTCACACAAATCACTTAGTCTCTCTAACCTCAATTTCTTCAACTGTAAAATAATAGTGCCTAGATAAATGTATGGCTTACATTCATTTTCCACTAAGATGTACTCCTCTGGAATTCTCCACCATGCTGCAGCAACAGCTGAATATTGGAAGATCACTTCAGCTGGGGAATTCATTCCCTGGAAGCAAACTTTATCCCTAGAGTGTCCCCTCCTCTTATAGGCTGACTCCTTCCAAAATCTTCATTTTAGGAGATCACCTACCAGGGGTCCTCAAACTTTTTAAATGGGGGGCCAGTTCACTGTTCCTCAGACTGTTGGAGGGCCAGACTATAGTAAAAACAAAAACTCGGTTTTGTGGGCCTTTAAGTAAAGAAACTTCATAGCCCTGGGTGAGGGGGATAAATGTTCTCAGCTGCTGCATTTGGCCTGCGGGCCATAGTTTGAAGACCCCTGAGTCCTAGACCATCAGTTTCTTCATTTTCCATCAACCTGCAGACCTCTCCTACTTCCAAGCCAACCATCTTCTCTATACTCAAACCACTTCCTTTCCAGTATCCGTTCATGTGTTGTCTTGCTCATTAAAATGTAAACTCTTTGAGGGATGAGATTGTCTTTATTTATTTATTTATTTTTTGGCTTGTAGTTATATCCTGAAACTTAGAAGAGAGTCTGACACTTAGTAAGTGCTTAATGAATGCTTCTTAATTGATAAACACTTTGCAGTCATTAAAATATTATATGAAATGCTAGTTATTTATATCTTTCTTGTGCAGCAGATGACCTTGCTTCCTACTTTTCTAATGATTTGGCATCACATTATGACTTTTATTTCATTTTTTCCACACTTTAGAATCCAATTCTTCACTCATCTCCTTTTTTTGAGCCAATCTCAGAAAAGGAAAAATCCTTTATTCAGCCTCTTTCACTTATACACTTGAATTCATCTACTCCTGTCTCCTTGGGTCATGTGGTCCATTAATGTGTTCTCTACCTTATTCAATAGTAGCTACTGTGTCTTTCCTTTCTCTCTGCTAATATATTAAATACACCTCCCACCTTAATTTTTTTCACTTGATCCTGCCACACATTCAACTTGTTATTCTTTCTGTTCTATCTCTTCATTGCTAAGCTTTGAAAAAGAATGTTTTCCACCAATTATTTCTATTTTCTCTTCTTTATTTCCTCTTTTTAGGAGGTCTCATACACTCTCATGACTGAAGGTATCATGTTCTATACAGTCAATTCTCAAATCTGTATTTCTAACTCCATTTATTTCTCGGAGGACCAATCCTACATTTTAAACTGTTTGCAAGGAGTTGACATTTGAAGATCTCTCTGGTAATTCAAATTCACTGTGGCCAAAACTGAAAACATCTTTCCTCCAAAGCCTCCTTTCCTTCTAACTTTCTCACATTTATTTATGTAAATTTCAACCTCCCAGTCAAAATAGAAGTAATTTTTACTACTCCCCATCTTTTCTACCTTCTCTGTATCCAATTAATTGCTAGGTCCTATCTACTCTACCTCCATAATATTTCTCCTATCTATTTATTATTCTTTGTTTGGCTTTCATTGTTCTATATCTTTGCTACTGTAATATATTTCTAACCAGTCTTGCTGGCTCTGTTCTTTACCCTCTCCAAATTATATATTGCAGATTTAAATTCTATGCCCTATTTGACTTCCAAAGTCCTATGCTCAGGTCAGCCTTAGTATAGACAAAAAAAATAGAGCTGGAAGGACTGAGGGAGATATGGTATACTGTTTCGTTGTTGATGTTGAATTGATTGTCAGAGAGAAAAGTAGAAGTGGCAAGCTCTTCTAGTCAATTAATTCCAGGATAATGTGGGTTTCATTGTAGGTGATTGGGCAAATCTCTCATAATCATTCTCTCTCTCTCTCTCTCTCTCTCTCTCTCTCTCTCTCTCTCTCACTAAAAAGGTAAATATAGTCATCCGGAAAGTGGCAGGATTAGGATATAGGAGATCATTAATTTGCTTAAAAATTTAGAGAACCTAGGCCAGTACTAGTATTCACTTCAAAAGGGTGAAGTAAAAATCAAAGTTATTATGGATTTGACCAATGCCTCATATTTCTTGTTGAAAGAGGAGCAGGGCAGTGATTAACAATAGTACTTGATGGTTAGACAGCCTTAATGCAATTGCCAAAATAATCTTTTCAATATACATTCCTAACCATGTCACTGTCCTCAAATCTCTAGTGGTTCCCTATTATCTATGGAATTAAAAAACAAACAAACAGGTCCCCACATTGGTTCTTAAGGCCTGGCAGAAACCTGTTGTCAACAAACTTTTCCAGCTTTATTTAATATTTCTTCTTTTCATGCTCTTTAGCTTTAACTAAATTGCATTACCTATCAGATAATCACTAATTTCAATCTCCCCCCCCCCCCTTTTTTTCCCTCCCCCCCCCCCCCCCCCCGCTTTCCCACTTCTTTGCATTTGTCCTTCATAAATTGTGGGTTCAGAATATACTCTCTGATGGTTCTTTTTCCTTTGAAAATGAACTCAGGCGCTATTGTCTTCAGGCAGCTTGATCAACAATGTTCATTTGTGCATGTATCTTGGATAATCAAAATCGAGTTGAACATTGCTATATAAACTTAAGAAATTAGAGAAAATGCTTTGTGATGAGGGAGATATGGTTTTTTTCATCTTTTTCTTTTCATTGAATTGACTTCTATCTATAGGTAGTAGGTTGAATACAATAAAAATTTTAAAGGAAACACTATATTTGTGCTAATGTCCTAATGGTTTTGTGGAAGGAGCTAGGAAGTTAAAATTAAGGCAATTGTTGATTACTAAGTAAAGTTTAGGAGACTGACTTGTATGAAGAAGAATGATCAAGTGTGACAGTAAAAACCCCTTTTATGTTGACATATCTTCCTTAAAAAGTTCTAGAAAAGACTGATGAAGAATGTCTTTGATGTCACAGAAACTCTTATTTCCATTCTTTTATTTATTTCTTAAATATATTATTTAATTGACATTGAACAGCAACATAAGCAACTGAAATTGTTTGGTCATAATTTACATTTAAATGAATTAATTTCAATTCATAAAGTATTACATTCCTATTCCCTGCCTCCTAGTGCCCATCAGAATTCTTTATCCATTCAGTTTCATATAATTTTCCTAATGTGATCATAGTATCTACTTCATTTTTTAGTTCTGCTTTTTTTTGCTTTGAATTATTTTATGACACTTTTTAGATTTCTTTTTCTTTTTCACATTTGTCAGTCATAATTTCATTAAAGTTTTCCATTATATTGATGTGCCATAATTTATTTAACTAATTACCATGCTTGATAATTTTGTTTGATCTCAAAATAAAGACTGACCTTTTCTTTCCCTAGAAAGGAAATTTGCAACGAATGTTTTTCTTTAGGTGCTTTCTCATAAATATTAATTTTTTTTTCTGGCCCCCATTTTTCCTTTATTTCAGAAAATTTTACTTTCTCTTAAGAAGGCTTAGGGCCATAATGTGTTCCTATCCTAAATTTATTTTCCTCTAGACTCTTATTTAAATTTAGATTATAACCTCATAAAATTTTTGAGAATGTAATAAGTAGCCATATGTTCAAAAATCATTCTAATTTCCATTTAATTCACTCATAAAATCACCCTCCCATTCAGTCAGACTGCTGTAAGGTGGTTTAGATGAGCGATGTGCTGAATGCTTGCAAATGGCTAGCTCATAAGAAGGCCTTGATCTTGCTAGCACTATTAATCTTTCTCCTTTTCACATGTCAGGGCCCCTCACACACAAAGAAGGAAACAAAATCATAAAAAAGAGAGGACCATTAGAAGTACATAAAAGAAGAGCTGTGAGATTTTAAATTTTATTTTTATTTTGCATGCAATTTACAGAAAAAGGAGTTGGGAAGACAGTGGTGATTTCACAGGCCACATCCTGATTCAATGTCAGGGCCCTTGACTACATCTTTGTACATTCAAATTTCATCCTTAAAGAACTGAGTTTGACTTTTCTCTCAAGTGTCCAACAACCATAAACCTGCCCCTCACAAAAGTTCCAGTGTTTTTCACATCTAATGCCTATTGTCATTAGAGTTAATAACTCTTTATATGATTCATCCAGGTCAGTTAAATGAATGCTTCATTGCTGGTTAGATGATTATGAGTTGCAAATCATTTAACATACCCAATGATTCATGTTTAAGCTATTATATCATGTTCAGGCTTGGTGTAACCTATGCATGGCAGTGTGGTACTTTTTTAAAGCCTAATGTACAATATATGATTATTTTGAAAAAAATGATCAGTATTATCATGTGTTCGAGTTTCAAAAATCATGTTATTTTTATATTGCTACCTAATTTAGTATTGTTTTCATTAATGAGTCTCATGGGATTGCTTGGCTTCCACTCACTGGTTTTCTGGCTCTTTTCTGGACAGTAGGCTAGGCCAAAGTGAGGATTGTGTGATTTAGGTCATAAGGGCAGCAGTCAGGAAATAAGAGATTTGTATTTTACTGTCTTTTCCTAATACAAAAGGAAGCAAGCAAAGCATGCCTTGTTTACCTCCAGGGGCATGAATTATGCATAATTATTCTCTGATAAGTCAAGCAGCATTTGCAGTTGGCTATTAAATATGTTGGGTATGATAGGAAAACAGGCTGGATGACAAATTATCAGAAGCTTTAAAATACATAATACTGCAATATGTTTGGCAAAGAAAGAAGGTTTTACTCTATTCGATTTCTTATTCTAACTTTGGTTATTAAATCCCCCACTAAAAATGACTTCATAAAGTTACAAATCTTTGCAAATTCTACAAATTGTAAAGATTGTTTTGCCCCCAAGAAATTATGCTTCAGCTTCTATTTTAATTTCCAGTTAACAAATAAACTCTCGATCCCCAAAGAGCAATGGTAATTTCATACTCAGATCTATATAACTTGTTCTAAATTATACCCTGTAGTGAATTTGAAAATGCTGAGTGCAAAATATTCTGGTTGGTTGCCAGCATTGCAAACCACATATTCAAATCAACACTTGTTTGAAAACTACAAAAATGCACCCATCTTTAAGTTGTTTGTTGTGTAGGTTTTATTTCAGGAGAACCATGATCAAAATAATTAACTCTAATGTGCTATTGTTGTTCTTATTGTTGTCTCTGTCTATTATCTCTGTGTATTACATATCTGTGTAATGTATTTGAATAGAGTCTAGACTGCAAAGTCAGACTCTAGCACTAGTGGAGATGACAATTAAAAATAACAATATCTAACATTTAAATTTCATTCATATGTGGCAGGCTTTGTGCTGCTGTTATAACCATTATATCATTTGATCCTTACAACCAGCCCTACAAGTCAGATGCTATTATTATCTCCATTTAATAGAGGAGGAAACTGAGGAAAACATAAATTAAGTGACTTGCTCAGGGTCACACAGCTAGGAAGTATTAACTGTCTAAGTTCAGATTTGAACTCAGGTCCTCCTGACTTCAGGGCTGGTACTCTGTCCATTGCACCACCTAGCTGCCTCTAAAACTTAATCGTTCAAAAGCATCAGTTCCCTCTTTCTTTCTAATCTTATGCAATGAATAGTACTGAATTTAAGCCAGGAAGACTTGAATTCAGATGCAATCTCAGATCCTTATTCATTAAATGACTCTTTGAATGTTAAACTCATTTTCTTCTTTAAAATGAGGACAATCTAGAGTGGGGTTTAAAAGACAATATGTAAAGTGCTTTATGAACCTTAAATCATTATATAAATGTTATCTATTACAGCATTGATATTCTTTTTTATCTGTATATATCTGAGTCTATTAAAATACAACATGTAATTTGGGGTTTATGCTGATCAACAGTTTTTTTTTTTTAATATTTACTGACAAGAGGAAAATAACTCATTTAGAACAATGATAAGTCCAGAGAGAATCAAAAGTGAATAGATAGTCTACAATCTATCCAGCTCCTTAGGGAAAGTAATAGGGAAAGATGATGTCATTATCAATCTTGCTGGCTAGTTCTCAATCAGTGGCACAGATTGAGATGAGGACATAGCCTGTCCTTAGATTATCCCATCAGCTCCAAGTAGGAAACATTCTAATTACTTATGTTGGTTTATCCCCACTGATGGTCTCTCTCCAAGAGTCCTCCTCCTCTCTGCTATTTTGCAAAGGTTTCTACCTGGAAATTCCTTTAAATCCCATGGTCAATGATAAGACTCTAGGAACTTTGTGGATCCTGTATGAAAACTTGCCCTACTCAACAAGACTGGAATCTAGATTTATTTATTTTTTCTTGTTGAATCAAGCTGGGAGGGGGCCATATTCATTTAGCCCTTTATATATATTGTGTCTTTTGATCTTTATATTAATTGTGATCCCCCATTTTATCACCCCCATTTCTGTAGTTATTTGGTCATTTTAGTACAGCCTAACACTTCCTGACCCCATATGAGGTTTTCTTGACAAAGTTACTGGAGTCGTTTACCATTTCCTTATTCCAGCTTATTTTTTACAGAAGAGGAAACTGAGGCAAGCAAGGTTAAGTGACTTGACCATTGTCACACAACTAATAAGTGGCTGAGGTCAGATTTGAACTCTGAAAAATAAGTCTTCCTGACTCCAGGGCCAGTGTTCTACCCACTGCACCATCTAGCTGCTGTGTCTCCATTTTAATATGAGGAAACTGAGGTTTATAAAGGAGGAACGACCTATTCCTAGTTATAATTCAAACCTAAATTTTCTTGACATCAAAGTCAGTATCATTTTGATTCTACTAAACTTGTTTTCAGCAGAAATGGAATTTGAATGAGATCCTGACTCCATATTCAAGTTATCCCATTTAAATGGCATATATGGATTCACCTCTCCCATCATCATCTGGTATCTGTTGAGGTAATCAGGTTGTGCAGGGTATAGATTGAGCTTAGAGTTCAAATCCAACTCTAGACACTTACTAGCTTTACTTTACCTAAGTTTGCTTCAATTTCCTCATCTGTAAACTGGGGATAATAATACTCTCTACCTTGTAGGGTCCTGATGATCACATGAAACACTAATTGTAAATCCTTAGCATAGTGTCTAACACATAGTAAGTGCTATATAAATACCATTATTTCACCTCCTCCTTCTCCTCTTCTTCCTCCTCCTAATTCTCCTTTTCTTCCTTTTCCTCTTCCTTTTCTTCTTCCTCCTCCTTCTCCTCCTCCTCATTTGTATCTCTTTCTCATCATTTTCCTTGTTGTTGTTCTTCTTCCTCCTTCTCCTTTTCCTCCTCCTCCTCTTTCTTCTTCTTTTCCTCTTCCTGCTTCTACTCCTTCCCTCCTCCTTCTCATTTTCATTTTCATTCTCATTCTTCTTCCTCTTTCTTCTTTTCCTCTCCCTCTTCTTCTTTCTCCTCTTCCTTCCTCCTCCTCCTTCTCCTTCTCCTTTTCTTTCTTATGCTGCTGTAGCTTCTACTAGTCTCATCCCTCCTCTTCCTCCCACTCATAGAACAATGAGTTTAGATTCAGCTGCTGACACAATCTTGGTTGTCACATCCTGAGTGAATCTCTTTCCTGTCTTTTATAGTACCCAGATCATTTCTATGACTATAAATTTGCATTCTGCTTTAAGTGGAAGGAGTTTCCTTATAATGAGGAAACCACAGGTTCAAACCAGACAGCAAAATAAAGAAGAAACATGCTAACAAAGGTCATTCTGCTGCTACAGTTCTAAATATAAGGTTTTCTCAATCAATAGCAATATTTTTATGTTATCTTCTGTTTAGAGTTTTCCTGCTGAGTATTTTGGCTGTCGTTCAGAGAGAGGTCTCCCCAGAGTGGTTTGAATCTATCCAGCCAGTGGTGGTGGAAAATAAATTATCAAAAAATTAGTTGTGGGAAGCAGTGTTAGTAGCTGTGCCAATGAGGAGTAGTCCCAAAGGGAAGCTATACTCAAAAGTATGCTGTAGAGGAAGATCACTGGTCTGGGAACCAGAAAAGCCATAGTGGAATCTTGCCTCTACTTCCTGCAGTTTGTGACCAATTTGTGTGGAGTTAGTTTAGATCAGAGATTTTTAACATGGAATTTCTGAACTTAATTTTTTAAAATGAAAGCTTTTTATTTTCAACATTCACCCTTACAAAAGCTTGTGTTCTATTTTTCCCTCTCTTCCCTCTTTCCCTCCCCTAGATGGCAAGTAATACAATATATTTAAATGTGCAATTCTTCTATATGTATTTCCACAAATATGTTGCACAAGAAAAATCAGATCAAAAAGGAAAGAAATGAGAAAGAAAACAAAATGCAAACAAAGAGCAACAAAAATAATGAAAATACTATTGAACTTTATTTTTTGATAATGGTATTTTAATATCATTAGCTTATGCTTTGCAAGCTTATGTATTTTACTTTATGTCTTTAAAAACATTATTCTGAGAAAAGGCCTATCCCTCAGCTTTTCTAAGACTTCACAAGGGGTCCTTGACACAAAAAGTTTAAGAACCACTGTAACATATGGCTTCTAAGTTCCTATATCATGTGCTAATATTAAAAGTCAAGAAAAGGAGTCAGGGCTTGGTTTCTCAATATAGTCTAAACAAACCTATCCATAGCACAAGAATTCTTAGTTAATCTGGGGTGGTTTTGGGATACAGAGTGCAAATGAGTTCTACTAGATGGAAAAGAGTGATAATATCTGATAGTTCCTCTTCTTTCCTCAGAGCATCCTACTTTGTCTAATCAGAGAGGAAACTGTTAAGCCAGAGGGTAGTACTCAATTTCATTCACCTCATTAAAGAAATTTGATTTTACAAACTTCAGAAAAATTTCAGTCTCTGTGGCATTCCCATTGATTTAATAACTTCTTTCACACATAACATAAGCAATCACCTTTCCAATAAAAAATAAAAATGGTAGTTTATTTTTTTTGGGGTGGGGAATGGAGCTCTGCTTATTTGTCTTGTATATACTATCCCTTGCTCTAGTCTACCTGCACATATTGGTAATGGGGATATTGTTTTAATTTCAGCTTCATTAAAATAAATGAAGATAAACTTTTGAGCTTTTAAGAATTTATCATTCTTTTAAAAATTATGAAGGAATAAAAGCAGTGGTTTAATACCAGATAAAATGCTAGCCAGACCTGAGTTTAAATCTTGCTTCTGACATTTAGTTTTCTGTGAATCTCAAATAACTCTTCAAATCTGTGTTCTAGAGGGGTTATGATTTCCTTTGTTAGAAGGAATTCTCTCCCTGTAATTTTCCATGCTAAATGAAACAAGTCTCTGACAATAACATCTGTGTAGCTTTAGTTGTGAAATCACAAGATTTTGCTGGAATTATTAAATGAATAAACTTAGGCACAAGGTCCAAATTTATAAAGTCATTGTTTATTTGTGTGACTTTTAAAATTTTGTTTAGTGATTCCTTTTTTCCCCTATATCTTTCCCCTATAATTCCTCCTCTTCACATTTTTTCTCAATGTAATGAAGAAAAATAGGAAGGCAAAAGTAATAGGTACCATGGTATGGGGAAAAGAGTGTTGACTACAGAGAAAGGGAACCCACATCAAATCTTGGGTCTTCTGTGTGTTAAACCTATGATCTTATTTGAGTCCCTTTAACTCTCATGGTGTCCATTTCTTACTGGGTAAGATAAAGAAGTTGGGTTATATAACCTCTAAGCTCCTTTTCAGGTCAATGTTTATTACCTTTGGTACCTACTGTTACTGTCCTACTCTTTCTCTCAACATCTTTTTCCCTTTGTTTCTAGTGCTTAGTCCTAACACTAAAACCAAGATTTACTTCCCATTTCTGTTTACTCATTAAATGCTACCTGCAAAGACATGAAGGAAAAAACTAAGATGCTGCTTTCATTTCAAGATCCCTAAAAGATTAGCATCAGGTTCAGGGTGTGTAAGCAAGTGTTCTCATTTTAGCATTCCGAATAAGATAAAATAAATGTGCAGATGAAAACACCAGGATAATGTCTTCAGACCCCCAGCTGGCTTTGGCTTGCTTTTTAGTAACACACTTCCCTAATGCTCAATAGGCATTTTTGTTGCTGCCTAATGCTTTGCTAATATTTAGAAATGCTTTCACAGTAGGAGTTTGCAAATGTCTCCATAGCACTCGGACAAACCAAATTAATATAATTCCAGACCCCATAGCTTTTGTGTAGTAAGTGAGAAAAAAGTGGTTTTGCTTTTTTCCAGTCATAATAAGTTTGAGTAGGAAAAATGAGTAACCCTGGGAAAACTCTTAAAAGATAAAAAACCCAGCATAGTTTGTCTTTACTGCATAATTTGGAACAATATTTCATAGGATATTATTATCTAACATTTTTCTAAGACTCCACTTTATTTTTAAGCATTCTTTCTTCTTTGCTTTCTTAAAGGAAAGAAACTGATATCTCAACTTGTTCTCTGGAGCCTATCTTTTAGGTCATTGCTCCATCAGTCTCCCCTTTCTCTTTGTCCTTCCTCTTTCCGTACCTCTCTCTTTTCTTTTCTCCCCCTCTCTTCCTTCTACTCTCTCCTTCCCTTTATGTTCCTTCTCTCCTCCTTTTCTCCTTGATTTTTTTTGCATCATTTAGCATTAATGCATACTACTCCCAATTTAGCTTTCCCTTGTTTGGTTTCAAAATACTGTGCAAACTAACACAGTATTTCTACTTCTCAGGCTAATGTTTCCCTGTCATTTTGTTATCTTTACTTTTTATTTTTTGGAAGAAATAGGGATTAAGTGACTTGTCTGTGGTCACACAACTAATGAGTCTGAGGCTGCATTTGAATTTAGGTCCTCCTGACTTCAGGGCTAGTGGTCTATCCACTCTACCAACTACCTAGTTGCCTTTATTATCTTCACTTTTTTCTCTCATTTCCTAAGTGAGCAATACCTTTTTATTCTTATTCAATACTGTCCCTCAAAAATCTCATCTAGATGGAGATACAAAAATTTATATGTTTTCATAGACCTCAACTCTATTTTGATCTTAAATATCACATTTCCCATGTCCTGCTGCTGCTTCCACATCTAGAAGTTCTATGCAAAAGTTACAGTTCATGCATAGAATGAAATCATTTCTTTGTACTTGATTTCTGTCAGTTATTCTCCTAGATATTCAGGCATTAATCATTGTCAACTTTCATTCTTCTCTCTCTTACACAGTGAGTCATTAAGTCTGTAAATTTGTTGTCCCTTTCACAGTAATTCACTAAACCCGTTCTTGTCAACATTTTCCACATCCACAGAATTCTATGTGATCCTTCTCTAGAAGATGGAAGAATTGCATGGGCTTGCATAGACTTATGGAATTTGTAGTTCTTTGCTCCTCTTCTGAGATGAGGAAATATCGTGTAGTTTGGAATGAGGCAGGGTGGGTTAGAAAAAGAGATATTGGCCAGGGAAGATGGAAGAGAAGAAAAGGATGGAGAACACAGAGAACACATTAATTTAAAGGAGCACCAGTGGTTAAGATGTCATAAGTCTCTCCTCAAATCCATATCTCAGAGAAAATATCTTAAAGAATATGAGTGGAGCAACTAGGTGACACAGTGGATAGAGCATCAGCCCTGAAGTCAGGAGGATCTGAGTTCAAATCTAGTCTCAGATACTTAACACCTCCTAGCTGTGTGACCTTGTACAAGTCACTTAACCCCGATTGCCTCAGCCAAAAAATATGGGTAAGATAAGACTTTTTTTTAGTTAGATATTCTTACTCTGATATTTGGAGTGTTTAAGAATTAAACAGAAACATTGTGGGAAATTGGGAGGTATTTGTCCTTTCTCTTGCCTTACTCCAGCTGGGTAAAACTAGCACCCAATTTGAATCATATTCTTTTAGTGTTTTTTTACTTAATATAAGACCTTAGCTTGTTCATTTCCTCAAGTTCATTGGTTTATGGCACATAGTCCTAGGGCAGCTCCAGAAGCTGCACAAGACTAACCTTTGTGATTGCTATTGTTATCGCTGGAGGTGGAATCCTAGTTCATTGTCTAAGTTTTCACTCTAACTGAGGTCATAATCATGAGCGTTGTCAGGGAGTTTTCACTCTAACTGGGGATATAATTCATATGTTTTGTATCTATACTTTTCAGGGCAGAATTATTATAAATTTGATCCTTTCAATCTATCCTAAAAGACCATGAATACAGCTATTTATGACATCTAGTGTTACACATGGTTAAAATTGGAAGGACAGTAGGGATGACTAAATCTTATAACTGAAGAACCAAAGAAATAAAGTAACTTGTCCAATTGCTAATTATTTGTCTAGATAGGTTTGGAAAACAGGTCTCCAGACTTTTGATTCTGCATTATTTTAAGTACTTGCCACTGATTAGATTTATCTCATTTCTAAATCCCTCTTCATCACATCATCCCTTGACAATTATACTTGTTTCTTAATTATAAGCTTTTCTTGTCTCCTTGATTCCAGACTTTTGTTCTTCCAACACATCTTCTATATCACTGCCAAGTTAATAGCTCCTTCCCCAACTTAGCCTTGTTCAAAATTGTTTCAATTTTCAAAAACTTTGAATGGCTCCCTATTGCTGTAGGATAAACCTGAAGGGTCTCGACCAACCTGTTCAGTTTCACTTTTTCATATTCTACGCTTGATTCTATACTGTTACAAGATACTGTGTAGATGATAGAGAGATAAGGTAGAGAAGTATTATGTATATGGTTCCTGCTCTCAGGGAGGTTATGGTCTAGCTGGGGTGATATGTCACTTATGTTAAAAACAGATAATAATGTAATATCTTCCACAATTTAGTCTCAACTTGTCTTTGTCTTTCTTCCACTGTTTCCCAACCAAAACATTTCATTGCTGCCAAAATAGCATACTCACTCTTCTCTGAACCCATGCTATTTACGTTCTATCCCTTTAGACTTTATTTGCACTCCTATTCTTCCTGATTGACCTGCTCTTTCAGAACCTTTTCATGCCCAACTTTCATTCTACTTTTTTCAAGAATCCTTTCCCAACTATCTGAGATATCTATGATCATTTTGTCTCCGGAAGTCCATAGAACTGATCTATACCACTCATTTAGAACTTGATATATGTTATTTTATACTACTTCTGATCTTTCTTCACTCCTACTTCTTATTTTTCTAACTAGATATAAAGGTTCTCCTATTCTCAATGTAGTACAGAGTCCTATTTATCCTTGATCATGAAATGTTTGTTGTTGATAGTAATTATGACCTCAGAATGTTTATTGGGAAATATTCACTTCAATCTCTAGTGAATACAAAGTATTGTCTAAATTGGAGAGGTGGAAGTAATAGAAGATTTTTAAAGTTATTATAAGAATATTGCAGCTCACTGGGAATGGAAAAGAGACTTTGGCATGGGATTAATTGTTTCAAACATTTCTCATGTATTCAGTTCTTCCTTCTTGTTACTCAAACATATCATTCAAATATTTATTATCTAATATGTTGAAAATCCCAAACTAGGAAGTATGTAGAATAGACAAATAAGACTTGACTGTGATCCTGAAGCAGTTTATGATCCCAAGTTACTTGTATATGGGAATATTTAAAAGTTTTGGAACACACACACACATATGAAGATACTGGTTTAGCTGTTGGTAAAAACTTGAGAAGAAGAAATTTTAAATTGTTAATTTAGGAATGCAGGTGGTACATATTAATGACTTTAGATTCCAAAATGATTCTTTGTCTTATTCTTGGATTTGAATCTTGTTTTTAAAAGTCAAATTAAAAGCTGTTCTCTAAAATTGCCAATCTAATTTATAAATCAACTTCACACCAAACTGAAGATATTTGTTGATGCAACTCATGGTCAGGTACTCAGTGTATATTAATCCAATTGGTTGGCAAGAAGCTTGCCACTTTTAAAAAAATGAATGCACTTAGCAATTATATAATTAAAGATACGAATCTTATCTGTAGCCATAATTACAAAAATGTAACTATAAAATCATTGATGGTATTCACCAGAATGAAAAAGTTGCCAAGGAAACTTTTGCTTGCTTTACAGTTTTGTTTTCTTGATGGTTGTACTTAGAATTGACCATGTTACCAATTTTTCCAGCACATGTCCTAATATAGACTACTTTTGAATTGTCATGCTTTGTTCTGAGCATCAGATTTTAGGAAATATATTGATAAGTAGGAGGAAGACACAGAAAACTGGTAAATGGCAAAGAAACTTGACCATATCATATCAGGATTAGTTGATAAAACTCAGGGTATTTAGCCTGGAGAAAAGAAGGGTTAGGTGTGATATATTAAAACTCTCTTCAAATATTTGGAGACCAGTCATCTGAAGAATGAGTCAATTTTATCTTGCTTGGACCCACAGGCAAGAATTAGATGCAATAGATAGAAGTTATATAAAAGTAGATGCAGAAAAATGTATTAGTGGTCAGTGCTGTCCCAAACTGGTAAGCAATGCTTCTGAAAGTATTAAGACCCCTCATCACTATTAGTTTTCAAGTAGAGGTTATTTGACCCTTTGTTAATACTGTAAAATGTATTTTTAGTCAGGTGCACATAGAATGAAAGACCTTTTAACCTTCCAACTTTGAAATTCAGTGATTCCACATTGGATATGAACCCACTTATGCTAATACTAGTCACAATTTAACTTTTAGCTGTGGTACTGTTTCCTTCCAGAACAAAAGAGCTCCTAATCTCTTCCTCTTGAATTCTACTTGTCATTGATTGTTGCCAACTAGCGGTATGATCATTCTCATTTACCCAAAAGTAATCTCTCCCAACTATCAATATAATTGTCTACCAGATGGTATTAATTCTTTCTTTGAAAGATACTTGAGGTCTGAAACAGTTCTGCTATTTTCATTTAATTTTTAAGCTAGGAAGATTTGCTTTCAGTTTTCCCATGTTCCATTCTGTACACACCTCCCTCTTACACCCTCCTAAATAAACAACCCTTGCAGCAGCAAGAAAGGAACACAGGGACAGATCGCTTAGGGCTCTCAGGGTGAGGAAGTCAGAAGTGCAATGGTCTGATTGATACCATCATTAGCCACAAACTAGAAACTTTAAATAAACTTAGCAGGGGACTTGCTATTATTCAGTTTGGGACTATAGAGACCTAACCTTTAGATTGTATGCTCTAAAACTCTGACTCACTGCAGCTAACAACCAGGAAATCTATGCTTTAGATTAGAGAGCCTATAACCAAATAAAAATGGAACAGTGCTGGCTGCCCATTCCTGCCCTCATCTACATCAAAGTATCCCAACAGGGAAGAGGGCAAGACAGATTTTTTTCCCTGGATGTGTGAAGAGAGTTTTAGTCATTTTTATCCATTCTGCAAGTCTTATCAAGGTTAGTTGTTAATAGGAAGGAGTGGAAAGAATAGGAGGAATTGAGGGAAAGGAACGATAGAAAAGAGGAGATAAAGATAGAAGGGGAAAGGGTAGAGGTGTGCATCTACACAGTTTCCTGCCCAACAGAAAGTAAATTATGTTTTTTGATCATGTTCCTTATTTTCTTTATTTTTTTTCTAGTTTAGTTGGATCAGATGTAAGAGCAACAACATGACTTGCCCTTTGCTAGTATTTTCTGTAGACTGTTCCCCTTATTGTTGGGTTTACATATATATATATATATATATATATATATATATATGCCTTCTACTTGACAAGCTCTATTATAGCTCTGGTGATTATTAGGGATACTGTTTCCTTACAGGAAATAGGCCAGTTCTGAAGTAACAGTATTTATCGTGTCCTTTTGAAACAAGAGACATGAATCAATCAACTCATAAGAGCCATCATTACCCCCTTTCCCATCAAACAATATGTATTAAGTGCTAAATCACTGTGCTAAATATTCCTAATAGTCAGAAAGTAATGATGTATTGATAGATAATTATGATAAGGGGAGCTTCTTAACAAAGTGCTATCTGAGAAGCACTAGTCCACAAAGATAGGATAATACTTTTTTCTTTTTCTTTTTTTTAATACACATTGCTTTATGAATCATATTGATAGAGAAAAACCAGAGCAAAAAAACTATGGGAGAGATAAAACAACAACAACAACAAAAAAAAACCCAACACAATAGCATGAGTTGATTTACATTGTTTCCTTAGTTTTTTCTCTACTTGCAGAAGGCATTTTCTGTGTAAAGTCTACTGTGATTCCTTTGGATCACTGAACTACTGAGAAGAACCAGGGTTTTCATAGTTGATCATAGCACATTCTTGCTGTTATTGTGTACAATGTATTCCTAGTTCAGCTTGTTTTGCTTAGCATCAGGTCGTGTATAAAATCAGCTTGTTCATCATTTTTTATAGAACAATAATATTTCATTACCTTCATAAACTACAACTTGTTCAGCCATTCCCCAACTGATGGGCATCTACTCATTTTCTAATTCTTTGTTACCTCCCCCCCCAAAAAAAATTGTTACAAATATTTTTGCACATATGGGTCTTTTTTCCTCCTTTACGATTTTCTTGGGATACAGACCCAGTAATGGCACTTTTGGGTCAAAGAGTATGCACAGTTGCATAAGCTTTTGGACACAGAATGGTTGGATCATTTCACAATTCCATCAACAATGCAATGTGTCCCAGTTTTCCCACATCCTCTCCAACATTCATCATTATCTCTTCCTGTCTTCTTAGCTAATCTGATAGGTTTGAGATGGTACTTCAGAGTTGTTTTAATTTGCATTTCTTTAATCAATAGTGATTTAGGGCATTTTTTCATATAATTTTAGATGGCTTTAATTTTGTCATCTGAAAATTGTCTGTTCATATCCTTTGATTATCAAAGATAGACTAATACTAATTAGAGACTATAGCCAGAGGCTTTTTAAAATAGGAACAGTGCATTTGATACTACCACGAACACTTGCATGATAATCAATTTTTCAGATTGTTTTTTCTCATAGAAGGCTAAGCAGAAAGATAGTATTGGGTGCTTGGATACAAGGACAATACATATGCCAGAAGAAGATGTCCATAAAGGAGTGATGGAAAAGAGATAACCTTTTCTTTTTCAATTTTAACCATAGTCATTTACCACTTAGGAATCTGGATGGGAGGAATAACATTGTTCAATGATCTTTTGGATATCAAGATCAAGAAATGCATAAAATAGGAAAACATATTTACTGAAGTTTATTTTTTATTTTATTTTGCCAGTTACATTACAAATGCTGTCCAAAATCTAGATAGAGAATCCCTGGCCACAGAAAGGTTATACAGATATTTTTATTTGTGGATGACATTTTGCTTGTGGCACAAGCCTTTGAACATTATAGAGCTTCTTTAATATAATCCATAGCCAGTCAGAGACATTGACCAGCCATGTACACAAGAAAGAAAAAAATGAGTGGAAAATATTTTATATTGCTGAGATGATAATATGTTAAATGAATAACCTATTGAGGTTGTTGACTAGTTACAATAAAGTTCAGATGGGGGACAGATGGACAAGGAACTGGCCCAGAATTAAGTAGAATGGAGCATCTTGGGATGGATTTAATTTATAAAATTATATAGTTCTTTCAATAATCCTAAACTGCTCACTACAACAACAGAATTTTGAACTGGTAAAAATGAATCTTTTTTATACACATTTTCCTGTTGTTATTTGACTATCAACTATAAAAGTCCATAATATAAAAAGAATCAAAATTACAGTTCAAAATTGCAATGAAATTGCAATTACATTATAGGTATAAGTAATTTATAGCACATTGAAAGTCATGACTTGGACCTTGAAGTAGTATTAAAAAACAGGCTGGGAGGTAATATAATACAAATTGTATTGGACTCAGAGGCAGAGAGCTTAGGTTCAGAACCCAGCTCTGCTGCTCTATGCCTGGATTTTCAGGGACATCTGGTCTCAAGTATCTTTTTTTGTAAGTTGTAAAAATCAAGAGAATGGACTAGATATCTGAAGGTCTTTTTTAGCTGTAAATTTATGATTTTGTAAATGTGTGTTAGTGGAAAAGAAGTTTGCCTATAAAGATAATTAAAGGGCAAACACTTCATTCACTTACATATTTTGAATATATTCAGACATATTTTTTGGAGAGGAAAGGAAAGGTGTATAGCCATTTAAAAACCATCGATACTGAAAGGAAACAATTTTATGTTGCAGTTTAACAGAATTGGTTGAATTGCCTCTCCACTTCTTTTAGCATGGAAAAATGGGGCATTATTTATTTCAGAATACACTGAAGTTTTCAACACTAAAGGATTTATAGGGCAGCTCTGTCCACTTATATTAATTCCTGTCTATTGCTCTCCCATCTGTCTTTGTCTTGGTCTGTTCCTGTCTCTCTGTATATTTCTCTCTCTTTGTCCCTATTTCTGTGTCTCTTAGCTAGTTCGAGAATAAATGAAAAAGAAAAGATGACATAGCTAAGGCCCAGAAACAAAGGCTAAACATAGATCTTAAACTCTCATTTCCTTAAGCATTGAATAGTTTGGTCATTAGTGTGCATGGATGACCCCAACTTCTAAAGAGTGGAAAACTTCCTGAGGGGGTTAAGTGGAAGCAGATCAGGCAGAGGTCAAAAAGCCTTTTTATAATCCATATTAAAAAAAAAAAGACAATAGAGGCCCTGCAGTGCATTTTCTGTGAGGTAGAAAAATGATTTAGAGACAGTATGGATTAGCTCTCTCTCTGTCTCTGTCTCTCTCTGCACACATACACACACATGCATATTTATATGTTTTTGGAAAATACCATGATGATTCAGGCTTATTTAGTTTTAAATGTAGATAATACATAAAAATAAAGGAAAAACACAAATAACAAAGCTAGCAAAACTCCTGGGTAGCAAATATATAGTAGGAGTTAATAAAAAACAAGAAAGAAATAACTATGTTATTTTTTTAAAAAATATATTCTTTCTAGACTTAGAGTGAAAATCAGAAACATATTCTCTTTCTAGGATACTAAACAGTACAATTAGTCAACATATAATAATGTCTAATTATTTGTATATTGTATTATGTTAGAAGTGAAAAGACAAAAATTAAACAATCCCTGATCTTAAAGAATTCAACTTTTTTTTAGTAAAGACATTGTAAACATAGAAAAATATTGATTAAAATTTTACATTTATTGTATATAAAGTAACTTTGCAAGGAAGAACACCAGCAGCAGGGAGGAAGACAACAGGAAAAGCTTTATTAGAAGGTAGTACTTGATCTTAGTTGTGAAATAAACAATAGTTTCTTAGAGATAGAGGTATAAAGGTACTATATTTCTGGCATGGAATTTAGTTGTGAAAAAACCAGATGGGAAACAGAGTGTGGTATGTATAATGACAAGGCCATTCTGATAGGTCTTTATAACAGGAAAAGAGCAGTGATGAATAAACAATCTGGAAAGATTAAGTTGGGGTCAGGTTTTACAAGACTTTAAAAAACAAATAAAAAAATTAATACTTGTTTCTCCAGGTAACAGGGAGCCAACAGAATTTATTGAGTAAGAGAGTGACATGGTCATGCCTGTATTTTAATAACCATATATAGGATCAAGTAGAAAAGAGGGAAACAAGTGAAGGAAGAAAATTATTTTGCTATTACAGTGACATAGGAGGTTTCAATTATGTTAAGGGGCATATGAGTAGAGAGGAGGCAATAGACTCTGAGATGTTATGGAGGAAGAAACAAAAAGATTTGGCTAATGATTGAATATGTTAATATTTATAACATTCAATCAATATGAATATGTGGTGATATCCTTCTCAGATAAAGCTGTTGTTGGTCATTTGTTTTTTAAGAGTACCTTGACAAAAGGGTCAGGAGCTGCCAAAGCATGCATATGAATTGTATTTAAGTGAGAGAGGGTTGTGTGAAGTCACCAACTTCACTTTCTCCTCTGGAGCATCAGACTCTGAAGGCAAGAGATAGATGAGGATGACTGGATATAGTTCTGGATGCAGTGGGAGACCTTGGCCTTTTTAAGCTAAGATCTTTAACAGATTTCAGTTTGACTGAGGCAGTGGTCCAATCAGTGAGAATAGGTGAGAAATGAGGCAGGAGATGGCTTCTTTTACCTAATCAAAAATATTATTTGAAAGGGGAAGGCGCCAAGGGTTGCAGATAAGGCAGATTCAGTAGGATGGTTTTTTGGGGAAAATATTAGTTCTATTTTGATAGTTTTAGTTTGAAGTACCTAAGAAAATCATTTACATAGAGATGATGCTTTAGTGCATTTGAACTGATGAAATCAGTATAAAAAAGATTATAGAGAGAAGAAAATAGAGCTTTGGTGATACATCTACAGTAGGAGAAAGTAAAAAAAAAAAAAAAAAAAGCAAAAAACAAACCAAAAAACATAATATGGATGAGGAACAAGCAAAGGAATTGAAGGTGAAAACTGGTTCAGATAGGTCCAAAAGAAGAACCAAGAGTTCTTCAAGTTCTTCAAGAAGCAGTGCTGAGAAAACAGACATTAAGGAGCCTTATTAGTCATTTTTTTCACCACTTTCTTATCTCCAATAAATAAGACAATTTTATAATCCTTGATTTATAGACTGCTGATTTCTGAGGTATAAATGTATACTCTGAAGATTTAAGCATCAGCTCTCTCAAAATAGTTTTGAGCTTGCTCCAGCACCTACCTGAGAAAGCTTATTTTTTAAGATCCAAAAGGCAATTTTATATTTTTACCAACATAGTTATGCATATTTATACATTTATCTTGCAGCATAAGAAAAATCAGATCAAAAAGGGAAAAAAATTAGAAAGAAAATAAAATTCAAGCAAACATCAACAAAAGAAGTGAAAATGTTATGTTGTGATCTTCACTCAATTCTCACAGACCTCTCTCTGGTTGTAGATGACTCTCATCATCATCGGATCATTGGAACTGGCCTGAATCATCTCACTGTTGAGAAGAGTCACATCCATCAGAATTGATCATTGTATAATCTTGCTGTTGCTGTGTATAGTAATCTCCTGGTTCTGCTTATTTCACTTAGCATCAGTTCATGTAAATCTCCTGAGAAAGCTTATTGAGGAGAGCATGGTCAGCAGTATCGAATGCTGCAAAAAAGGTCAGGAAAGATGAAGATTGAGAATAAGATCATATGATTCTTGGTATCCTTCATTGATAACTTTGGAGGGGACAATTTCAGTTGAATCATGAGTTTAAGAGTCAGATTGTAAAGTATTGAAGACCAAGAGAGAGAAAAGGAATTGTAGCAAGTTCCACTTCCCCACCCAGGAGTTAATTTTGAAAGGCAGGGATGATAAGAGTATGACTTTTTAAAGAATGGCTGACATTTATGTTTGTAGTTATCAAGGAAGAAACTAGAAAGTAAAATGCTGAAGATAAAAGGAGGGTATTAGTTGTATGTATATACATACATACAATACATACAATACATATAAAATACATACAATATACATATAGGAGAAAATAGTATGACATGGGGATGACATATAGTGGGATTAAACTTGGAAAGTAGGCGTCATCTCATCACCAGAGAGAATATGGGATGGTGTCAATAGATTTTGAGATGTATAGAAAAAAGAGAAGGAAGGAAATAAATATTTATTAAGCACCCACGAAGTGTCAGACACTGTGCTAAAAACTTTATAAATATTTTCTCTTTTGATCTTTACAATGATTGTGGAGTGTATAAGCTATTATTATTCCAATTTTATAACTGTGGAAAATGAGGCAAATAGAAGTTCAGTGACTTGTCCAGAGTCATACAGTTGTGTGTGTATATATATATATAATATGTGTGTCTGTAAGTGTGTGTGTGTGTATAGACAGATATTTATCTCTCTCTCTATATATTAATACATATATACTGTATATAAGGCAAATAAACACTAAAATTCAGAGAGTATTCAGAATTGTTTAATTTTAAACATAGGCAAATATAAAAATAAAGGGAAATATGATTAATCAAAGGTTAGTAAAAGTTATGTAGCACTAATATGCCAGTTACAAACAAGAAGAAAAACAACTAGATTTTGTCTAGATTGATAGCTAGTAAGTATCTGGAGTTGGATTGGAACTGAGGTATTCCTACCTTTAGATTTTATCCTAGCCACTGACCCATATGAATTGTAAAGGGTATAGTTCATTATTAACATTCTATTTTATCAGTAAAATAATTGCTATATTAGTATGGATGAGTCTCTTATTGTCCTAATACGCTAGGCAATTCTCCGGGTCTCAAAATTATATGAAAGAAGTTGCTAAATAGCTTGATAGAAGAAGTTCCCTGCAGAGAAAGAATAGATAAAACTAGATTGAGATAAGAGCATAGGTAAAACATGTCTTTGATACATCCTTCCTTCTCAGCAGTCTCTGTCCTCTTCTTGGACATTTTTTCTGGGTACTTACCTATGTCGCATTATCTCTTGGTTATCTAAGCCTCCTTTCTTCAATGTTCTACTTAGGAATTGCAAATTCCTAGTAGTGGGACTTGTACTGGATTTTTCCTATATGTGTATCCCTATTTCCATTAAAAACTGGATCTTTTCTTTCTCACATTGTCTCAGGGTCTAGTCCATCAGATAATGAGTGATACAGGGTAAATAAGGTCACAGATTCAGAACTACAGGGAATCTTAATTAAAATTATTTAGTCTAACTTCTTTAGTTTAAAGATGAGGAGAAAAAACAGATACATAGGTGAATAGAAATGTTTTGCTCAGGATCACATAGGTACTAAGTGACTTAACCAAGATTAAAACTCATGACTTCAACTATAAATCCAATATCATTTTCACTATATTTTACCACCTCTCCAGTTGGAAGAAATACACAGATTCAAATTTCATCTTTGATACTCCATATCCTTTCTAAATAAGAAATTTATATATTAACAGGAATTTTTCTGAGACTCAATAAAATAACTAATGTTGGATATTTTTGACCTTTCTAGCAAGCTGATTGAATTGTTATTTGTGCATGAGGTGAAATTTTTACTCTTATGCCTAACTAGACTAGACTAGATAGTCATAACTAACTAGACTAGATAGTCATAACTAACTAGACTAGATAGTCATAAGATCAACCATTATATAGACAAATATATTTTAGTCTTAAACAATTTTTAATGTGATGATAAGGAAGAAAGCCAAGGAAGGAAAGGAGAATTTTCTAAAATGAAAATATTATATAGCCTTGGATTGAAACTACTGGATTTAATGAAGAAAGACTTCTTTTGGTTGTTAGAATTTTACCTATTTTTGATCTCCATTTATTCAAAGACCTAGGTTTGCAGCTCTACTAGTTATTATCTGTGTGACATTGGACAAGTCACCTAATTACTTTAATTTCAAATTTTCTTATCTGTCCAATGAGGGAATTAGACCTGATAATTTCTAGGATCTTTTCTAGTTTTAAATCCAAGAAAATGAGTTTTATAAAGAGATTCATATGGATTGAGGCAACCATTTCCCAGAAATAAATATCTTTATAGCTAGCTTTTCTAATGACATTTTTTGATGATCCCAGGGTCTTACATTATAGTCTCCTCTTCCTCTAAATTCTCCAGCAACTTTTAGCAACCTAAACTCTGAAAGATGTCACTTTGATTTCATGCTAGCTAACTTTTCCTTTCCTTTCCTGATATACAATAGCCCAGGGTCCTTTGCTGTTCCTCACCATCCTCCCAACCTCCCTTGGGGTGCTTTGATCATGCTGAGGAGGAGGGAAGGTGCAATCAAATTCACAATTAGCCAGCAATTCACATTATGTAAAAGATTCATCATGCCAATTGATGTGAAATGACATGCGATCACACTTGACAGTGATTACTGAATCCTTCAGTTTCTCTGCATGCTGAATCCTATACTTTCAATGGTTCAGTTGTAATCACTGTTAGGCAAATGCCTTTTCAATGTCATTGTGGAAAGCCTGAGAAGTTTTTTTTTTTTTTGGGGGGGGGTATGGTATGACAGCAGTTAGATTCATCAGTGTGCTGATTTCACTAACAGAAAATCTGTTTGCCTTGTACCTACTTGATTAATTTCAGGGAGAGTTGAAAGATTTGCCTCAAATTCTAATGCTAACCCTCAGAAGCATGACAAGGCTGGATGACAGTATGGTGATTGAGGCGTTCTCATGGTTCATTCAAAGGTCTTTTCACCTTTTCTGTTTGTCCTCCTCTGTTTTCTTCTGACTTGATGTCACTGTGGCCAGTACTCTTTGAGTCATGCTCAGGTGGGAGATGAATAGAGTTTATGGTCGATTGTCACTGTTGAACCTTGCCCTTGGCTCTGCCAAGAAGATTGTGTAACTTGCTGTTAAGCTGCTTGATTCTCATCTCAAATATTGACCTAGTCTGACAGTTCCAATGGTTTCTACTTATGGGGTTTTAGACAATAGGTGATTTAAAAAATATTTTTAAAAGAGATATTTTCTAGAATATTTCGTTGGAAGTTAGAGTCCAGATGTTGTCCTGTTAGGTTCATGCACTTGGACAACAAGATGGAAAAACTGAGTAAATTTCATTTGTGAAGAAAAAAAAATGCCTATTTACTATGTAAATAAATAAGACAACAATAGGTTTTTTTTTTAAATAATTATAACTTTTTATTGACAGAACCCATGTCTGGGTAATTTTTTACAACATTATCCCTTGTGCTCACTCCTGTTACGACTTTTTCTCTCCCTCCCTCCATCCCCTTCCCCCAAATGGCAAGCAGTCCTATGCATGTTAAATATGTCACAGTATAACCTAGTTACAATATATGTGTGCAGAACCAAACAGTTCTCTTGTTGTACAGGAAGAGGTGGATTCAGAAGATAAAAATAACTCGGGAAGAAAAACAAAAGTACAGACAGTTTACATTCATTTCCTTGTGTTCTTTCTTTGGATGTAGCTGCTTCTGTCCATCATTGATCCATTGAAACTGAGTTAGATCTTCTCTTTGTCGAAGAAATCTACTTCCGTCAGAATATATCTTCATATAGTATCGTTGTTGAAGTGTATAATGATCTCCTGGTTCTGCTCATTTCACTTAGCATCAGTTCATGTAAGTCTCTCCAAGCCTCTCTGTATTCATCCTACTGGTCATTTCTTACAGAACAATAATATTCCATAACATTCATATAACACAATTTACCCAAACCATTCTTCATTTGATGGGCATCCATTCATTTTCCATTTTCTAGCCACTACAAATAGGGCTGCCACAAACATTTTGGCACATACAGGTCCCTTTCCCTTCTTTAGAGTCTCTTTGGGATATAAACCCAGTAGTATTACTGCTGTATCAAAGGATATGCACAGTTTGATAATTTTTGGGGCATAATTTCAGATTGCTCTCCAAAATGATAACCATAGATTTTTAAGAGTCTAGTTTCTTAAGCTGTGGTTCACAACCCCATATGGGATCTTGTAACTGAATATGGGGATCACAATATAACTATATACTCAGAATCATGTAAAAATTTCTTGGGCAAAAAAAGGTGGTGAGTGGAAAAAGTTTAAGATGTTTTATAAATAAAGGAATAAGATTAACAGCATATCCTGAAGAGGCAACATGGCTGGATAAGCTTCTAGAAAGCAGGAAATGTTTGATTTTGGTCTCTACAGCACCATTACTGACAATATCTTAAACATAGTAAATGTTTGATAAAAATGCTTATTGGTTGATTGATTAGATGTCCTAGACAAAACCATAACTAAAGTGGAACAGTCTTTGTCTTAGAACACAAATTTTAAAAAGTGCAAGATAAACTCATTTCAACAAAATAGAAGCTACAGTAGTAATTGCTAATCCCATTCAACTGTGTTTTTTAAGAAGAATTTTACCAGTTCATATTTATGTTGCCTAAATATTTTGCTATATTTGATCACTTTAGTAATAATAGCAATAAAGAAATTGGGAATTGAGTGAATACCCATCAGCTGGGGAATGATTGAATAATGTATGCAAATGTAATTGAATATTATTGTTCTATAAGAAATGACAAGTGGGCTGATGTGATGACTGCATATTTTAAAATCAGCTGGAGTCAGGAATTCAGGTTAAGGGGAAATCTTCAATCTTTATTCTCAGTAGAGGTGAAGAAGGATCGGAGGTGAAGGGGGAATAGCAGGTGAAGGGGGGATCACGCAACGTGTGCAGCTGCAACAGAAAGCCAGTCAGACCAGAAGCCAGCCAGACCAGAAGCCAGCCAGACAAGAAGCCAGTCAGACTGTCTCTCCCCGCCTCTCTTCCTGCCCCTCTGCCTCCACCCACCAAAATCGTCATTTCCTATACAACACATCAGGACTTATATATATTAATAGAGTATGGTCCAATTACTATTTAGCCTCATATGCTTGGGACCTCAGTGCATCAACTCGAGCTTCAGCCCATTCATTACAGGCTGATTTCAGAAAAGCCCATAAAGACTTACATGAACTGATGCTAAGTGAAGTGAGCAGAACCAAGAGAATATTGTTCATAGAAACAATAAGATTATCTGATGATCAACTTGGATAGATTTATCTCTTTTCAACAATGAAGTGCTTCAGGATAATTTCAATAGACTTAGGATGGAAAGTGCCATTCACATTCAAAAGAGAGGAGTATGGAGACTGAATGTAAATCATAGCACAGCATTTTCCCCTTTTTGTTGTTGTTTGCTTGCTTTTTTTTCCTTTCTTATAGTTTTTCCCCTTTTAATCTTATTTTTCTTGTGCAGCATGATGAATATGGAAATATGTTTAGGATTGCTCATGTTTAACCCCTATCAGATTATTGCAGTATTAGGGATGAGTGAGGAAGGAGAAAAGGAGAAAAAAATTTGAAACACAAGGTTTTGCAAAGGTGAATCTATCTTTGCATGTATTTGGATAAGTAAGATACTATTAAAAAATAATAACAAAGTTTCAATTTGAATGATCATTGAGATCTCTTTGGAATTATATTTTACAAAACAATATTGCCAGGCTTCTAAGTTTCAATTTAAGAATAAGATTTTCATAGCAAAGTTGTAATCCTTTGAAAATATCAATTTATTAAAAAAATAAACAAAAAGAATGGGTTTTTTAGTTTACATATATACATGTGTGTGCATTCATGTGTGTGCTTTTCTTAATGTTATTTTGGAGGAGAGCTGGTTCCAATTTCTTTTAAGAAGATTTAATTTCTTTTTACTCAGGTCTTTTCTTTTGTTGCAACCTCTGTTTCACTGTGTAGAATCTTATTAGATACACTGTTGGATGAAATATGGCTCATCACATTGTATTTATGCTCTTTAGTATTCTTTTATTTCAAGCAATGAGATTTGTACATTTTAAAACCCTATTTGAATTTATATTATCTCCATTTCTGCTTGGAAAGCATTCTTTATTCAAAATTTCTTGTAATTTTTAAGATTTTGCAATTACATCAAATTTTATTGAGTTAAGACATGACTGTGCTTGACTTTCTTTCCAAGTTTCTTTTATAACTTCTCATTTTCAGTTTCCTAAGAAATCCAGAAATGATCAAGCATCACTAAAGCATTCTTCCACTGGGGAAGGAGGAAGGGTTTTTATTAATTTTCTTTAGACTATCTAGTATTAAAACATAAAACCTTCAAATATAAACAGATTCTTTAACTTTTTAAAGATAAGCACTTTCCCCCCCCCCAAAAAAAATATCATTGATTCTTTGTAATGGTAGTTTACCAAAGTTATTGTGAGATCTTACAGAAAGTGGATCATGCAAGGTATTTTTTTTTCACTTTGAACTTTGGAATGAAGTTTCTTTACTGTAAAGGGTTGAAATTCTGAGTAGGTGCACTGGAATCAGACAACCAAGCACTTAAGGATAATTACTTATTGGACAATATTCTATTAACATATGCTTGGAAAATGGCCCTTCCCACTATTCTATACTGGCTTGATCTTTTGGTGTATACAGATAATTGTAGGAGGGATTAGGGGGTGAAGTAAGACAAGCCAGGGTCACTTTGGCTGTGGACAAGGAGGAGAGAGGAGGTTGTGGAGAGCTCGCGGTGTTTTTGTCCATCTCCTTTACTTCTCTCCTTAAAGACCAAGGACTTTTGCTTATCTTGACTCTGGCTTTGATTCTAAGGCACACAGGATACTAACCCAGACATCACACTTTATTTTGTCAGCTTTAAATTCAATCTTTTGAAGAGATTTTTCTTGAGATGATGTTTTAGAAAATTATCTTTTTCCATTTAACAAAGATCTCTTTTTTTTCTCCCTTCTACTTCTCCCATAATGAAAAACCTAATTTAAAAACCAAGGTAGAAGTCCTGAAAAAGCAAAGAATTAAAAAAATTGAAAACAAAAAACAAAAAAAACCCCTGGTTTTATAGCTCATTTTAAATTGTGTAGACAATTTGTTGATTTGTTGTGTCTCCCTTTTATCAATTAAAGTTATCCAAGATACTATACATTTTTTCCTTAAAAACTGTTTTGATAACATTCTTTAGCATGTTTTCTCATTCTCATTATCTTTGATAAGATTATTCACTGCTTATTTGATTTGTTCTCTGACATTAAGTTATTTAGACTCCAATTAATTTTACTCATTTCTTCAATGGCCCATTACCAAAGGACCAAAATCATTCTCATTCATATGGATCACTAAAAGATGCGTTTAATATTACTGTTTTTCTGAATTTATTTGTGAGGCTTTTATGACTTAAGACATAGATGGTTTTCATAAAGGTCCCCTGTACAATAGAGAAATATGTTTACTCCTTTCTAGTCCCATTATATAATTGTCAGAGATCTATCATACATAATGTTTTTAAAATTCTATTGAAATTCTTTTTTTAGTTTATTTTCTTATTGTATTTGTCTAGTCTTAAAACTTTTATCAAGGTCCTGGATAATTACACATATATAATTTCTCTCCATAATTCCTATAGTTTTTTCTTTAAATATTTAGATACTATACTATCCAGTGCATTTATGTTAAGTATTGATGTTAATTGTATGTGGTTCCTTTCAGGATAATATAGTACCCATATTTATCTTTTAATTAAGTCTATTTTTGCTGTTGTCTTTGAGACCATTTTGCGATTCCTGCCTTTCTTTTCTACTTTATCTTAAGTATAATAAATTTTGCTTTATATTTTTAAATTGTTTGAATTGTCTCAATTTTTTTTGTTTACTACATAGTACTGAATTGTTTTATAATTCATTTTACTATCTTCTTACATGTTATGACTAAGTTCATCCCATTCATATTTATCATTAATAACTGTATTATTTGTTTCCATCCTGTTCTTTTATACTTTTTTCCCTCTTTGTTTCAGTCATATTGAAAATCTATGTATGGTATCCTCCAGTATTGACCCTATCCTTAATATCTGCAGATCCTTGTCTTTTATGCTAACTTGGATTGGGAAAATGTCTCACTGATTTTTTTTTTCTTGGATTACATAACCAGGACTCAGTCTACTTATCTTTTTAGGTGTTTGTTTTAGTAGTTGTAGGGGAGAATGGGGTTGTGTTGTTCCTTCTGACTTTCCTATCTTGGGTGATTGTTCTCTGGTTGTTTTTGGCTGATATATTTTACTACTGACTTTCTCATTGCAAGAGATGAGGCTATTGTGGACACTTGCTTTGTTGGTATGGCAGGTAGCTAAGTACTTTTTACATGAAATTATATGGCTATCCTTTCTTTGCTGAAGTATTGTTCTGAAGTTGGCTGGTTGTACTGCTTTCACAATGATCATTCACTTGATAAAAATACATATTTTTGATTCAGGTTTCATTGAGTTCTATGGAAGAGGTATAAGAAAATGTAGAGGATTAGATTTGTAAAACCCTTGAAAGTATATTCTTTATGTTGTTGAAACATTTCATTTCACTGATTATTCAGTAGCTGACTTAAGCTACTGGCATTTGACTTTGACTTGATATTGCCCCTTTTCAGAATAATGTTTAGAAAATGTCTCCTTTCATTGAGGAAGAATTCTTAAGGTAGGAATGTTTGCATTTATAAAACTAGAAGGGTGATTTTCTTCATATTCTTATATTTGTTTTCCTTCTATAATAAAGAATGGGTAATTCTTCAGGTACAACATATCAGGGAATTGTACTCTTGTATTTCACACATTACAAGGAATGCTGCTGAAATCTCTACATGTGATATATGTTGGAGTGCCTATGGTAGACAAACTGAAGGAAAGCCCATGCAACAAAATTCCTTTCCCATATTTTTCTTTTCATTTTTGACTACTATAAGTTTAAAAAAGGGTCCTTTAACAGTCTGGTAAAACTAATGAATCCTCTTTTTTAGAATAATTAAAAAGATTTTAACTTAAGATGAGTGAAAATAAAGATGTAATTTTTTGTTTCCAAGTTTATAAGTCCCTTGGAGGTCTGTATTCCCCAGATTAAGAACATTTGACTTCCAATATTGATTTTGTATTGCATCTAGGACTTTATGATTGAGTGGAATACTCATTCACCCTCTTTTTAACCTTGACATAGCTTAAAAGTCTGTATTCCAGTGGCGGCAGGGAAGGGAGGTGGTAAGATGATTCATTGTTTTCTTTGTTACTTTGGCTTCAAGATCTATCTTCTAAACTGAGCCCTGAGTGAGTCTAAGATCTCCAGGACTGCTCTGCCTTTTACCTCAAATGTTTTGCATAATGAATACATAATAAAATATTTAATATTCTAAACTTATTATATACTTTATATATACATGTACATATATGTTTATATGGTGAGAGAAACAGAGACAGAGAATGAAGGAGAGAGAGACACACAAAACATGCAAAGACAAAGAGAAAGGGAGAGGGAAAAGGAGAGGGAGAGGAAGATGAGAAGGAAGAAAGAGGGAGGTAAAGAAAGAACAAAATAGAGAAGTTGCAGAAATAAATTCATCATCACAGACATTGAAAGACATTAGACTTTTTTTGCCTTTTTTTTTCGTAGGAGGGTTTTTCTTCTCATGTATTAAAGAGAAGCAGATTATCCATGGGAGATGGAGAGAGAATAACATCTTTAAGGAGTTGCCTTATCTACCCGGATATAGTTAGCCACATCACTTCCAAACTACAATCAATATCTCTGTAGTCACTTGTCTTTATAGTTCCCTTAGATTTGGATACTGAGGATCATGTCGAGGCAAGATCTACCTATTTCCCTTCTCAAACTGACTCTGCCATTTGAATTTTATACCTCTCTATCCTTTTCTTTTCTTGTTCCCAGAAATCTCTATGAATCAATCATAATCACTCATATATTTGTATAGTCTCCATTCTCTCCCCCCCCCCCCAAATCTGCTGTTGTACAATGGAGATTGTTTTCATATTGTTTTTGGAGCAGCTTTGGTTCTAATCACTGAACTTTGCTTCAGGACTGGAATTCTTTTGTATTGATTAGGAACTCATAAAAACCAAATTGCAAAAAAAATACTTGGGAAAACTAAAAATAAACAATCCATTGCTTTCCCTGGGAAAATTAAATAAGCACTGCATTTTTCTTAATAGCTTGTTATATTTTCTTCACATTATAGATGTCAAGGTTGATTTGAGGTTGTCTTCCATATGTATAATTTGTGCTTCTTATAAGAAAACAGTGAGTTATAAGCCTGGAGCCACATTATAATAAAACTTTTTTGGTACTCTTTCAGTTTTGGAATAATGTCATGGATACAAGTATGGGTTTTGATTTTTGTTCAACTATAATGCATATATTGCTTCTTGGGCTTTAAAATGAATGGTGGGCCAAAGTTAGCAATTCAAGAAAGGTAAGAGGAGCATGAATCACTGTATTTAAATGAAACAGCCATATGTACCACCATATGTACCAAGAATGGTCATAGAACTCATTCTTAAATGTCATTCAATGAGTTTTTGTGGACAGGATTATAGAGATAAAATAAAGATCAAAATGATGAGAGAAACATATTTAATTTATATACAGGCAGGCATTTAAAAAATTCTCTTGTAAAAGGAGCAGACTTAGAAATAGTCAATGAATACTTACCCTCTCCTGTTCTTTTCATGATTTCCTACTTTTAGTTTTACAACTGCTTCACATTTATATGTCTTTGGCTACTGAGCTGGCTTAAAAGGTGATGGATGTTGAAATGGAAAAATACTTAAAAAAAATTTGTAATTCCACATTATTTCTTCAGACACAATAGCCTGATTCATAATACTTTAAAGAGAACTAGAGGCAGTATCAATTTCTTGCTTTTAAAAGATCAAGTATCAATTATTCATGTATATGCATATAGACATATACAGATTTATAAATACATCACATATATGTATATGTATATAGATGTAGTGTAGTGTATATAGTATAGTGTATATACTATATACACAGTATATAGTATATACATATACACATATATATATACACACATTATATATATGTGTGTATATGTATATACTATATATATATACAGTATATACATATATATATATATACACTATACACAGTATATAGTATATACACAAATGTACTTTACATTTATTTATTTATTCATTCATTCATTTATTCACCTATTTTATTTATTTGTTAATTAATTAATTAATTTTGCTGAAGCAATTGGGATTAAATGACTTGCCCAAGGTCACACAGCTAGGAAGTATTAAGTGTCTGAGGTCAGATTTGAACTCAGGTCCTCCTGAGTTCAGGGTGGTGCTCTACTATGCAATCAAGCTGCTCCTGTACATTACATTTAACAGAGAAGTCATGCAGCTGTTGTAATTGTATTCCCTTCTATGCTTTGTCTACTTTTGTGCATTTAAAAATATTTTCTTGATTCTCTTTTATTTATATATACAGCACTACCTTCTAACTTACCACATCTTCTGTCTCCTCCAGGAGACATCCTTTCTTATAAGAAATGTGTGTGTGTGTGTGTGTGTGTGTGTGTGTGAGAGAGAGAGAATGTACAATTGTAATAATTCTTAAAGATCCCAGTACTCAAAGTAGTCACCTGCCAGATCTTTGAACTAGAGTATGTGGTAGAGGTCACAATGAGATACAGAGATGGGCAGAAAGCAGAAGTGGAAAAAAAAAAAAACAGGCAAGCCTAGTTAAAAAAAAAAATTATTTTAGTGGGTATACTTAGAGATGTCCATATAATATTGATAGACTTATAACTGGAAATGACCTTACAAAATATCTTGCTGACTTTCTCACATCACAGAAAAAGGAAGTAAAAAAGAAGTTAAATGACTTGTCCAAGACTGTTCAGTGGGGAATTACCAGAGACAAAGTATCAATGAACTTCCCGTGACTCCGATCCATCTCCGACAGTTTATTATTGTGTCTTGACTTAATCCTTGAGAATGTGCTTTGCTATATGTTATTTTACTGTTTGTAACATAGCACTAAGAACAGTAGTGTACACAGTTAAGCAGAATAAAAGCCGTTAAATGATGACTGGAAAAAAGTCAACTTTTTTTTTCTTAGTCAAGACATTGGACTGGGAATTAGTATAGCTTTAGGTCCTAGTTTGAATACTGTGGTTGATCAACTGTATAAGGTTGAGAAATGGTACTTAAAATTCTACACCTCCATTTCTTTCTAATTTCTTTTATGTTTCTCATTCTGAAATATTGGCAGCAACAATAATAATAGCAGCTAACATTTATATGGCTATAAATATGCTGGGAATTCTACTAAGCATTTTATAATTATTATCTTATTTGATAATAACAATTCTGGGAGGTAGGTGTTATTATTATTATTCCTATCATCATCATCAATATCATCATCATCATCATCATCATCTGCTTTCCCCTGAGTTGCACAATTAGGAAATGTTAGAGATTGGATTTGAATTCATGTCTTCTTGACTTTATGTCTGGATTCTATCTAATGTACCACCTAGCTACTTGCCCCTCTTTATGCTTTAAAGATTTTATGGAGATAGTTAATTAATAAATTTAATTCTTCCTCCTTATGTACATGAGAGTGTGATTCCTTAAGGTTGCCTAAAGAAGCATGGGTATCTATGATCCCTATTCCTCCTTAAATTATGGCCTGATTACTCTGAAATCTCATCTTCATCCTTTGTCTTTATTCAGAATTAGCCAGCATTTTTAGAATAGAAAGGTAGAATTGTAAATATAGTCCAAATTCCGCCTATTCTTCTAAAGGCCATTTATAGACATAGAAACACCAACTATAACACCACTAACAACAAATCCTCTAAACCTACTTGCTGTTTGACTTTGATAGATGTAAATTTATTTTCAATGAGCCTGACACTCATTAAATTGGAAACATATGTTGGTGGCAGTGGCATGCAGGGCCATGTGCCAGATCTCTTTTGTTGTTCCCCACTGGACATCAGTGCCCTGACTATGATTGTACTGTTTCCAGCTAAGATGCCAGATGTTGATTCTTCTACACTGTGAAGACCACATTTTAATGTGCTTACCAATTCTTCTGCTGATTTTTAAAAAGCAAGGTAAATCTACATATACGAATAAAGCTCCGATGCTAATTTTCCGAGATAAGGGGGAAGGCAGGTAAAAAATATTACCTGCTTTTCCCATCTGGGCTTGCAGACAAAATATATCCTATCATGTGGCTCAGACTAGTTGTCATGGAATTGTCTTTTTGTCCTGAGCAATGATAATCTGCAATGGATATTACTACTGCTTGGATTGTTCTCTGAAGTAACTTGTGAATGCAGCTGTGTCATCAGCACATTAGAATTATGTTTGGAAAAGTACAAGGTACATTAGCCAACATCACTAAGAAAAATTGTAAATTCTGAATGAGTCCTTCTATTTATCCTGAGTATTTCTGCCCATGGGGGAAAAAGTCATAAGTGGGTGGGGGAAAATGGTCTCAAATGCAGCTATAATTTTTCCTGAGGGTTTTATTTTTTATATCCTACTTTTCTTGGCCATTTTCTTCTAATTTATTACTTATGTAGTACCTTGTGAGTCTCAGAGAACTGCATTGCTTATTATCTTGTTAGAATGAACTGGTTCTTCTACTGGCACTTTACACATATGCAGTAATCCAGAGGCTGTTGGAAACTAGCACAGGAGTCATACATATCAGCAGTAGTTTGAAGAAAAAAGGCAACTAGACCCTGATACCAAATAATAATAGAAAAAGCAGAAGTTTTTGGATGGCAGCTTTGTCTAGTGTTTTCTTCTGATCTCTGTCCCTCTAGGAACAGTACTCCCTTCTCACTCACAGCATCAGAACTTCTTCTTTCTGTTTGAATGATGGCAATCTGAGCTTCTCTGAGATTCTTCCTACCCCCAACTCTCTGGAATGATTATAGTTGCTCAAACTACCTGATAAGCAGAAACATCACTAAGTAATCCTAATAAATCCTAATAAAATCCTAATAAAATAAGGAATCATCAGGCCTTTCCATCTTCTCAGCTACTGCAACCTAAGACATCTGTTCTTACACTATCATTCAGTCATGCATGTCCAATGGGCTACAGCAAGCCAGGCCCTTCTATCCTCCACTAACTCCCAAAGTGTGTCCAAGTTCATGTTAGTTATTTCCACGACACTATCTTTACATCTCATCCTCTGCCATCACCTTTTCATCTTGCTTTCAATCTTTTCCAACAGCAGCATCTTTTCCTACCTGATAAGCTAATGTTTCTTAAAGTCTCTTGGGCCATGTCATCTGTCTGCACCCTGAGGAAGTCAGAATTTTTCTATTTGCCTCGTAGTTGACCCCTTCTATATGGACTATCTTGTCCTATGGCAATATTAGATCCTTGAAAGTGGGAGTTTAGAACAGTGCTTAATACACTGTAAGTGCTTAATAAGTACCTTTGAATTCATTTATGTCCATTTAATCTGTATCTGTCACAGCTGGAATATTTACATGAAGAGTGAAGTTATATGGTTGTATATACACAACCTATTATTTCTGAACCCATTTTCCAGAATGAATAATTACCCAGATTCCCTGGTTAGTGGTAAGATTTCTTTAAATGAATGGGTTCAAAGATGAAATATTATGTCTGAATTAAACGTGCTGAATTTCAGGTGAAGTCAGCAAACATTTCTTAAATACCTATTGTGTGGCAGGTACTTTTCTAAGAGTTAGAGATACAAAAAAGGCAAAAACTATTGGTGCTTTCAAGATGCTCACAGTCAAATAAGGGAGACATTATGTAAAAATAAATCTTGGATAAACAAGATGTTTACAGGATTAATGCATGATTGTCTCAGAAGAAAGGAACTAATATTCAGGAGGAATTAGAAAGTCATGTTGCAGAAGATGGATTTTAAGTGGCATTGAAGGAAGCCAGACTGATGAGAGACAAAAAGGAATTCTAGGGGTAGGGACAGCTAATAAAAGTGCCTGGGAGATAGAACATACCTTGTGTGAGGAACAGCAAAATCATCATCACTGGATTGAAGGCAGAATTCATGAAGGGGAATAAGATGAAGAGGATAAAAATGTGAAAAGGTGGAGAGGGACCATTTATTAAGGGCCTTAAAAACAGAATAGAGGATGGTATATTAGATGCTGGAGATATTAGGGAACCTTTGGAGTTATTGAAAGAAGGGAAAGGTGTAACTACATTTTATGGAGATCATTATGACACAGCTGAATGGAGCAAGTATTAGAGTGGGAAAGGGGGAAAGGCCAATTAGGAGGCAATGATATAATCAAAATAGGAGATGATAACGGCTTGTTGACAGTGTCACAGGATAGAAGGGGACATACACAAGAGATATTGCAAAGTTAAAATGACATGAAAACCCAGCTAGATGAGAGTAGCAAGGAGAACAAGGTTATTAATATTGTCAAGGGCTGCAGAAAGATTGAGAAAGATGAGGATTGAGCAAAGGCCGTCAGATTAGGCAATTAAGAATTCATTGGTGACTTTGGAGACAGTAGTGACAATGGAAGGATGAAATCGGAGGACAGACCGAAGAGAGTGAAGAAGAGAATGAGAGGAAAAGATGTGGATGCACTGATTACAGATGACCTTCTTAAGGACTTTAGCCATTAAAGGAAGGAGAGATATAGGATGATAGTGGAGATGAATGAATCAAGTAACTCCAGAGGTGAAAGAGTATACAGTAATGATATTATTTATGAATCATGATGAAAAATGAAAAAGAAGAGAGAAATTACCCTTTGCCAGTCACTTCAATTTCCCCCTCAATAAAATAGGAGTTGGAAGTCTCAGCTCAGTGTCAGGTGAGGGGGAGCCAGATAAAAGTGATTGGAAAAACTGCTTAGGTGAGATAGTAATTCAAATGGGAAAATGTCAATGGATTGCTTAGCCATAGAGAGGACCAGTTGAGATTCTGTAACATAATTTGTAGTGAATCTAATTTTGTGATTCTCTCCAACTTCATTTAGTAACCTGTGAATAGGAGGAAAGACAGCAGATAATGGGAATAATCTAAGACTGGAGTTTAGTAAGGCAAGATCTTTGATAGGGTAAGGACCAAGAATGGAAAGAGGACAATATGGAGTTGAACTGGTTCACCAAGGTATCAAGATGGGGATGGTATGGGAGAAGAATATAGTCAATAGAAGGGTGACTGCCTGGAACTATACTGAGGAGTGAAGAGATTAGAGGTCACTGTTAGGAAAATGAACAGTTTTAGAATTGCAAGGCCACTGGAGAACTGGAATGACAATCTATTATGATGAAATAAAGGGATTTCAGATTTCATGGAAGTGGAGAGAGCTACTATAAACATTTTTGTACATGTGATCTTTGAAAATATCTTGTAAAATAATAAGGTAGGTGGTTTGAATCATATAAAGGGTAGTACTTATAGCTCAGTAAAGTTCATCTTATTGAATTTTAGTATGTTGTTAAAACTCTTAATAGAACTACAGAAATAACTTGATTATTTGTTTGGCATTTTCTTTCCCTTGTACCACATATGCTATTGACCAATCTGTGGAGAAAAGATTACAACTACATCTGAAATCCTTCAGATTTTTTCTATTTTTACATAATATTTACTCATTGGAAATAAATCCTAGAGATGACTCACTGCACAGATTACTAGTTGGCTGATGTTCAGGTTTCTGAGTCTAAGTTGGCCGATTTTAGAATGCAAATAATGCATTATTAACAAATGTGTCTTCAAGCTTAACAATAGATTTTTGGTTAACTAGAAAACCTATTACTGGGGATACAACTATAAACAAAAATGATATTTTAATCATGTTATACATGACACAATTTTCTCCTGAAAGTTGAGTCAGTAAAAGGAAACTTCTGGACTTAATGAAAACAGGTTGCCTACAAATGCAAAATGGAAATTGTCAAAATGAAGCAATTACCTGAATAGTTCAGGCCTCCAAAATCCCCCTTGCCAAAATGTCTTTATTTTAATTATCTGAATATTTCAAGCAAAAGATCCAAAGTTCAACTCTGTGGATTTGCATATGGAATTAGTCACCCATGTTTGCAGTAAACTTGTTTGTCAATAATACTTGCTAAGATTTTTAGCTTACTTCAAACTTCCTTTGGAGTGCGAAGGTCTTTCTTGATTCCCTCATTTTAAGTGTTTGTTTCTCCTTGATATTACTTTCTATTTGTTTGTATATACTTTTTGTTAGCTTTAGAGCACAAGACTGTTTCCTTTTCATCAGTATTTTCAGTGCCTAACAGTACTTTGCACATGGTACAGGTTTAATATACATTTGTTGATTGAAAATATTTTCTATGACTGAATTATCTAAATAAATACCTCTTTTCTTTCATTTTCCTTTCATAAGGTATTCATTGGGATATATAATAAATAGAAAGAAAGCAAGCCTAGTTCTCATTATTTTTACTATTTTAAAATATCTTTCTCACTTCAGCTTTTATTTATTTATTGATTGATCTGGAGGAGAATAGTGATTAGGAGATTTTGAAGTTGACACTTTTTCAAGACCTCCTTGGTTCCCAGAAGTAATCAAGAATTGACTACATAGAGTTTAGAGATCTAAATGTATTTCCCTGATAATATAGATCCTATCACACAAATAGATTAGGAATGCAAATTAGACTTGTAATTCCACTGTTATAGAAAATTCCCAGATAAGTAAGCTGCTCTACCAATGCAAGTAAATATTTATTTGTTTTTTATTGCATCTTTGCTGTCTATGGTTCTGAGAAGTAAGTAAATTGTTGAGGAGGGTCACAGAATCAATGCTTCAGAGACTTGAATCCTGTTTTTTCTGACTGAGGCTAGCTTTCTGTGCACTATAAACATTGCTTCTTATTTCTCAAATACATGTTTAACAAATATTAAAACAATGTTAGTAAGAATTCTTTCCCTTTAAAGCCTTTTACTTTCAAAACATATGCAAAGATGGTTTTCAACATTCATCCTTGCAAAACTTTGCATTCCAAATTTTTTTCTCCCTCTCTTCTCCTCAGCCCTCCCCTAGATGGCAAGTAATACAACATATGTTAAACATGTGCAATTCTTCTATACATATTTTTACAATTATCTTGTTGCAAAAGAAAAATCAGATCAAAAAGAAAAAATGAGAAAGAAAACAAAATGTAAGCCAACAACAAAAAGAGTAAAAGTGCTATATTGTGATCTACATTCAGTTTCCACAGTCCTCTCTCTGGATGCAGATGGCTCTCTCCATCACAAGTCTCTCCAGACCTTTCTGAAAACATTTTCTTTATTATTCTTATAAATCAATAATATTCCATAACATTCATATACCATAACTTATTCAGCCATTCTGCAACTGATGGGCATTCTTGTCACTACAAAATAGGCTTCTACAAACATTTTTCCACATGTGGGTCCTTTCCCCTTTTTTATGATCCCTTTGGGATACAGACCAGTAAAGACTCTGCTGGATCAAAGGTTATGCACAGTTTGATAGCCCTTTGGGCATAGTTCCAAATTTCTCTCCAGAATGGTTAGAAAGATTCACAATACCACCAACAATGTATTAGTGTCCCAGTTTTCCCATATCCCCTCCAACATTCATCATTATCTTTTCCTGTCATCTTAACCTCACAACTTTGTTTCTTATAGACAGGGAAGTGTCAAAATAAATACATAACAAACTAGAAATTTGTTAGAAAACTAACTCAACTCAAGCATTTTGCATAATTTAACCTTTATCCACTCAACCAATTATCCATTCTTCCAACATATATTTATTAGATTCTCTCCACAAGCACTATGCAAGTCACTGTATAAGACTCTAGGAAAGATAACACAACTGAGCATACATGTATTAAGAAGTTTATCACATAGACCTTACCCTTAAATAGCTTATATTATAGTATTAGTGAATAAAATATTTTCATAAATAATTAAAATATGAAATAAGAGTGTATAAATGAGGCATGGGTTCTCATGATTGTTCAAGAATACATAATTTCAGACCTTGAATATTTCCAATGGGACATGAAACTGTTTGTATAACACCCCCCTTTCTCCTTCATTAGATCTAGTCTAGCAATTCACTGAAAATCCAGGTCATTTCTGCATGTTTTTTTTCTTTCATTTTACCCTCCCTCTTTCCCAGGTAGTAAAAATGGCATAGGTTAATTGTCTGAATGCACACTATTCATGTATAACTAGGTACTGAGGGGCAGAATACTTCAAGTCACAGCTAAGACCTGAGGTTTTAAAGCAATCACTGACAGTGTCACAACCTCTAGGAATCAATGCAAGCATCATGTCAGCTACTTTCAAAAGTACTAAAATGATTGCAATTGGTTTATTTTAGTTTGAAATTTTATTGCCTCTTTGAAGATATAGGATCTGGTTATCTATCAATTTAATATTTATTCTCCATGATGTAGCTTGGTTGTACTAAAACATGACATATACCTTAGTGAGAATTCTGAAAAATGACATTCATTACAACTTTTCATTCATTATAAGTTTTGAATATTGTAATATGAACAGAGCTAGACCTTTCTTTAGTGCCCTTTTATATGAAAGTCACTTTATTATATCCTTTATAGCTGAGGAAAAAAAAATAAACACAAGATCAGGTCTTTTTCCACAAGGAGTTTTCATCCTATTTAGGGAGACATAGCTTACTAAATATGTAAAAATAAATACATAATTCTTTTAATGGTTGGGCAAAGTAGAAAATGGCAGAAACATTAAATACCTTAAAGTTTTCATGAAAGGAAAGATCATTTTGATGCTGGGATGGTCTTGGAGATATTCATGGACAAAGGATTTGTCCTGTTACTTAAAGGATAGATTACCATTAGAAAAGCAAAAAAGAAGGAACTAGGTATTCTGGATATAATATGGACACAAGTGAGCATGTGTATATCTCTTATGTTGCTAAAGTTCTGAGCATGATTTCACCATGACTATGACTCTATTTCCCATGATACCAAAGGCTTGTGATATAGGGCAGTTGTCTCAGAAGGCACAGATTCCGAAAACAATATATTTTTTTTTTTTGTTCCTTCACCTTGGTTTTTCATTTTGCTTAAGATTTTGTGGTTCAGAGAAAGGGTGGCTTGGAAAATTGACAATACTAATGAGTTCATTAATTCAAGGGAAGGACCCATATGAAAAAAAAAAAAAAACAGGACTGTTAAAACAGTTTGATGGACTTTTCCATCTCAGATTTTTATTTTAAAATTAGATTAAATATATTTTCAAATCATCCTAACCTTAAAGTTAAATTGATGCCATGCTTTTTACCTCCCAAAACAGTTTCAGAATAGAAGAATAAAGCTAGTCCCCTATGCTTCTTATGGAAGGTAGAATTTTAACTGGAACTTGAAGAAAGGCAGAAGAACTAGTAGATAGAGGTGAGGAGTAAAAGAACTCCAGCTACAGGGAATAGCTAGTGAAAACTACCAGAGTTGGGATATTGATTTTTGTGTGAGGAATACTGAGGAGGTCAGCGGCAGGGTTATAACATACATAGGAAGGGAACATATATACATACACACACACATACACACACACACACACACAGACACACACACACACACATATATATATAAACTAAAAAAGTTAAAAGGATGCTAAGATATAAAAGGTTTTGTGTATCAAACAAATTATTTTTGATTTGATGCTAGAACTGATAGGGAATTCCTTGAGTTTATCAAATAGAGGTGACATGGTCAGACCTGTGCTTAGGAAAATTACTTTGCAAGCTAAGTGGAAAAACTGGAAGTGGGGAGATTTTATCTAGGGAATCTAAGCAGAAAGCTATTGTAATACTCCATGTTCGAAGTATTGAGGGTCTACACTAGGCTAGTGGCAAGGTCAGAGAAGAGAAGTGGGGTATACATGAGAGATGCCAAAAGGGTAGAAGTGATAAAATTTGACAAAGTATTGGATATGGAGTTGAAAGATGAGGACTTGAGGAGGACCAAAATTATGAGTCTGGGTGACTGATAGGATGATTATGGTACTCTTTTAGTTGTTCTATCCTGAAATGCTCATAGCTTTTACATTACAGATCTGTCAAATTTTAGATAACTTTGCTCTAGAAATATTTATTATTTTAAATATTTATATATATATAATTTATATTTATATCAAATTATATTACATAACATAATATTACATAATAAATATTTATCATTTTACAATAGGATTTTAAGGAAGTGTATCATACATTTAGAGCTGAAGAAATTTCAAGGCTAATGAGTTAAACTCTCTTATTTTATACACAAGGAAACAAGGTCAGATCATTCCAGGGTCATCTAAATAGTGAATATCTGAGGCAGGATTCAACTGCATATTTCTGACTCAGCCCAGTTCTGTGACCATTATATCATTCTGCCTCATAAAAGGGGGCTTCAAAGACAGGTATTTCAAAGACAGGTTGGTGAGGCAAGAGAATAAGAAAAATATAGTAAGACAGGTCTTCCTAGAATATCTTAAATCACATCTGTTACAGGACTGCTTCTTATAAAGTGGATTCTGTTCAGCAGTAACATTCTATCACCCAAATTCCCTAATTTTTATCGCAAAGAAAGAGTTCTCTTTGTCTTTTGATCCATTACCTTGGGAAAAAAACCAAATTGGTATAGATATTCATGGATGTTAATCTCTTCAAGGTACAGTTGGGAACATGTACTATCTAAAAGGTTGTCATCATGCATCTTTATAGTGGTTTTCCATTCTTTATTATTTTTTGTCCTGCAGAATTCTGACAACACATCATTTTGTTACTTATTCCCATTTTGGCTTGTCAATAAAAGTCCTATTTTTTTTTTAGAATCTAAGAGTCTATCATTTAGATCTGCTTTGTCCTTTTCTAAAACAAAATGATTAACAGCTCTTCTATTATGGGCTTTTTCCTTTCTACTGTCTTCCTAACTGAGGGGAATAATGATCTAATACCTCTGAAGAAATTGTGAGTGAGGTACCAAAAAGGGACATAAGCACTCAGAATATAATAAGTCAAACAATTTGTCGCTCCTAAGTATGTGAGCACGTGGCTCCCTAGCCCTACAGTTTTTCTCCCCCATTCTACCTAATTAATCCTAAAGGCATTGTATTTAAGAAAATTTGCTAACATAGTATATACATAGATTAGAGAATTTCACTAAACTAAAAGTTTGCTAACATTACATTACTTGCATAATTGTAGCTGTCAGAATATTGTCAATTTATATCATATATGTTGTCAATTAATGGTTAAATATCAAATCACTTCTATTAGTCATGGCTTAGTAATAAGACAATTTTCTCTTAGAGAATTCATAAAATTCAATGGTCTGCCCTTCTGTTGCAGGGGCACTTTTTCCTTGAGCACATTATTATATGTTCTCCTTCTATATAAGTTAGTGTTTCATTTAAAGCCTTCCTGTCTCCTTCTATCAGTAACGTTTCAGGGGAGACTTGGAAATGTTCACCACTTTTTTGTACACTTTCCTTTTCTCAGAATAGATCTGAGGAAAAAAATCTTTCTTATGAATTATAACTTTTCTTTTGATCTTGTCTTAGCTTGTTCAGTTTTCTCCTTCAAAGCCATAACATGATGCCCTTTTTTCCATTTCCTGCTACATTCTAGTATGTTTAAAGGTAATGTTACATTTACTATCAGTTTTTCCCTTTTTCTTTCATAGATCACATAATTTTGAAATCATAAGGACTTGTAGAATCCAACACCTATATCTTCTGGATAAGGAAACAGAAGCCCATAGAGATTAGGTGTTTTGTCAAAGTCATATAGGTAGTTACTGACAGCATTGGGACTGGAACTCAGATCTCCTATTAGACATATGATATTTGGGATGGTTTCAGCAGCTCAACTGTTTTTTTCTCCAACATTAAATAATTTTCAGTTATCATACCATTTTAGAGTTGAAAAGGAACTTATTTCCATTTCAAACAATTGTGTTACTTTATTTTACAATTGAGGAAACAGATTCAAATTAAGGAAGGAATTTATCCAATGCTCCCAAACTTCTGCTTTCTATCTACATGTATCATGTATATTTAAAGTCTGTTATTGCTGTGATTTACTCTTACTTCTCCTCAAAGGCAATCTTATTCTTAAAGGCAATCCTGTCTATATTTTGCTGTACTTGTTTCACAAGTTTATGGACTGAAGCTGTTCTCTTTGTATCATCATTGCTTTTTGTTGATTTCTCAGCATTAATCTCATCTTCTGACTCTTCAAGATAATATATTGTCTTCTAAAATGTAATAACCATTTAGTTGACATTTTATCTAGCTCTACATTAAGGAGCTAGCTTATACTAGAAACTCTTATGTGTTATAGGTATTTATGTTTTTTTTAATCATACAAAGCATAAATGATTTTTACTCAGAAGGCAATGTGGCAAAAGGGGAAATTTGCTGACTTTGGAGGAAGAAGAGTCCCATTTAAAATGTGAAGAACTTGTGTAATCTTGAGCAAGCCCCTTATTTTCATTTAATTTCAATGCCCTCATGTGTAAAACAAGAACTTGATAGTTTCTGAGGTCTTTCCAAGCTCCAAAGAATGGATCCTATGACTTGGCTTCTTCTGAATAGGACTTTTTCATTGCAGTTTTCAAAGGGAATAATGAAAGATACTGGAGTGGTTTCTTCTCTAGAGGTTCACCTTTTGTCAGAACTCTTTAACCTTTTCATCTAAGGTAACTCGGAGTGGCATAACTCATAGTTTCATTGAGCTATGCAAGCTCTTCTGCCACAGATAGGAATATAGAAGGAGTTATATGACAATTCACTAACAGTGTTTCAACAATTACATCTGCTAGTACTTTTATATCAATAGATAAAGTTTGTCCTGGTCTGATGATTTGAACCACGTTAGAGAAGTTAGATACCTTCTTGCCATCTCACTTATCTTGGGTTTCTACTTTTTATAAATGACAGCCCATTTCCATCACAAAGAACATTTGCTTTAGAAAAGAAAATAACAAAAAATAATTAATGAGTGCTTCTGCCTTCTCTCATTAGACTGTAAACTCCTTGAAAGAAAGAATTGTCTTTTGCCTTTTTAAAAAATCCCAAATACTGAGTATAGTGTGTGGTACATGCATATACAAATGTAGCTGTCAGAATGCTGTTAATTTATGTCATATGCGTTGTCATTTAGTGGTTAAATATCAAATCACTTCTATTAGCTAGGGCTTAGTAATAAGACAATCTTCTCTTAAAGAGTTCATAAAATTCAAGACAACTTAATATGTCTTAGGACAATGGAAAATTTATCTATCTTTCTATCTATCTATCTATCTATCCAATCAACTGGCTAAAATATTTTAGCTATAATTCTTTTAATTCACTTTTTAAAAAACCATAATTCTATATCATAAAACAGAATATGACAATTGCCCATGTTGTAGATACTGTTGTTGGTAGTTTTTCAATCAAGTCTGAGTCTTCATGACCTCATTTAAGGTTTTTTTGAGAAAGATTCTCGAATATCTGGCTATTTCTTTCTCCAGTTTATTTTATAGATGAGGAAACTTAGGCAGGGTTTAGTGACTTGTTTAGGGTCACACAGCTACTAAGTATCTGAGGTTGGATTTGAACTCAGGAAAATGAGTCTTCCTAACTCCAGGTCTAGCACTCTATCCATTGTGCCAACTAGCTGCCCAAATTGTTCATGACTGGTGAAAAATTCATGTTCATATGTGACTTTTATAGCTTGTTATTTTCTAATTGAATAATCAATAAACTTCTGAGAATTTTCTTTTTAATTGATGAGATAAATTGTTATATCTCAGATTAATGAGTGGATCTAGTTTTTAAATTTACTCTAAATGCATAGATACTTTGTGGGAATTCTCATGTTTCCATATATTTTTCTCTAATATACCATAATATATAATATATTATCTTTTTAAGGTATTTGAGTTTTTCCCTTTTTCTCTTCGGCAATTTTTCGAAGTACCTTTGGGATCTTTTTTTGCTGTTGTATATATTATCCCTTTATTCTTTCAATGTGATGACATTTTAATTTCCTTTCTTTTCCCTTCTCAAAAGATTGGAAGTTAGTTTCTCTCTACCAGTTGAAATCTCCCTGAGTCCCTGTCTCATTCTGATTGTACTATCTTCATTTCTATAGCCTTCGTATAATGAGGTAGCCATAAATGGACTCAGTGTTCCAAGTGAAATCTCATACAGAATAGGAATGATTTTCTCTAGCTAATTTGTGTGATCTCCATTTATGCTTGACAGGAAGACATTTTATCCTCTATTTTCAAGATGCACCTCAGCAGTACACCAAAGTATCTGAAATTTCTTCTTCTCTTTCTGCCCCCTTCAAAACTTAAAATATATCATTTTCTACTGAGGAAAATGCATATCAGTCTTTATGTGAATAGAGAAATAATGCTTTGTATTCCAAATATACAGAAATTGAACCAACACATTCACTTTGACCAAATACTGTCCTTTAAGAATTGGACCCTCTTAAAGATATTTCATATTTTAAGAAGCAAACCCCATATGAGATTGCATTTAAATCAATGAGCCACCGCAACATAAAAGAAAGAAGCCTGAACAAAAGGGTTTCACAGCTGGAAATCTATGCCAGTAAATACCAATTCAGATCCCTAAACTACTGTCAATTGCTTCCTGGAGAACACTAGGCAGGCCATTTAAATGGACCTTGCACATGTACATGTGTAATTAATCCATTGTTCAACATTATTGAAATGCATCCTAGTGACTTTTTCTCTGGCAAACATTTCCATTGAGGGGGCAGATGGGGGTGCTTTTTAAAATTTCTTGTCAGTTTCTCTACCATAATTGTGTTAGGCTAATTTTATTTTGAGGGTGCTTGGAAGTATAGAGGGACTCAGGAACTAAATTTAATTCAGTGTTTCTAAAATGTGAAACTTAGATTTATTCTGATGGGACTGCATCAGTCTCTATTTCCTTAAAAAACAACCAATGAAAACATTCTTAGGTTAAATCATAGCTCCAAAACAAACAAAAAAAGAAATAAATTGCTTTACCTAGATGACCAATAAATGTCTTTTATTAGTCATACTGAAAGAATTCTAAAAATGAAATTTTCTTGTCACCATTTATGTTCTTTGCAGTTTTTTCTGTGCTTCTATCTTTCCTCAGCTGGGAGAATGGCAGAGTATTGATGGTAGTTGATTTTCTGTCCTGATTTGTATGCTGTTATTGTACATTAGATTTAGGGCTTCAAAGACCGCAAGGACAATTCTGATACAATGCAAAATTATTTTAATTTTATGGAGCCCTTCCTTCAATTTAGCTATGATCCTCATTACTAATTTGAGTTATCATGTATTCATTCTACAGACTTTTAGATGAAAGGGGTGTTAGCCTATGAGACCTGAACTGGCTAAAGGAACATTTGTTTGGTTTCATGTATTAGCTTTAGGAAAGAAAAAAAAAATAAAGCCTCTTGTCTCTGCAATGCAGTTTAGAGATTTTTTTTTTGAGAGGAAAAAACATCCCCCCCGCTGTTGGATCAAAGCCTTCTATGTATCTGTAACAAGGACATTCCATAACTCAGGGTTTCTTAACCATTTGTGTGTTGAGGATCATTTTGTCAGTGTGGTGAAACCCATGGACCAATACAGAAGAATATTTTAATTGCATAAAATAACCCCCTCCTAGCTTAAGAACTCACAAGTAGAGAAATTACAGTTGTTCTTGCAGTGTCTAGTTAACTTTGTAGGATCTTTAGGATATTTGATTCCTTCCTGAGGATTTTGTAATATGAGCTGTTGAAGAGTACCCTAATAGGCTGCTGAACCAGAATACATTATTAGTTTAGGGGATGAACAAATGGAATTGACCTGTACAGTTTTCCTTTCCAATCACAAAATGTATAGATTCCCAAACAGGTCTCTATGTGGCCATGAGCACATGGCAGCTAAATTCTTTTGTGCCCGCAAATTTGAGCAGGGATTTAAGCTACCTCTGTTATGTTTTCTTTTTTCAGAAAGTGACAGAGCTATAATTTCCATGTAGATACACCCAGGCCTGGGAGTAATCTCATGAGTTTCTAAGGTCCAGAGATCTACATGTTCAGTGGTGATGGTGTCCACTGGAGCAGTTGATTGTGGTAGCAGCAGGAGTGTTTGGTTATCTCTGGATGTGGCAGAGTATCAAATTTAACCAAGGTTTAACTTTGGAGTGGAGTGATAGGGCAGACATATGATAGAAGGTAAAAATACTTAATTGGCTTGTCTGCTAATTGCTTAATTTTCTGATAAAACATGAGAACTAGCGTACTAACACATTTTAATGGTAGTTAGATTAGTGATTCCTATTTGAAGTAGGTGTTCTGTTAATATGCATACGTGTATGTTCTGTCTTTGGTTTTTCTTAGGTGTGTAGGTATAAATTGCCTGTACTGCACCTGATTTCATGCTCTTCCTTTGAGTATCTCTCTCTTATTTCTCTCTTTAATGAGATTAAAAAAAAAGCCATAGCCTAAAGCACAAGCAATTTTTCTTTGAGCTACTGGAGTGGGGAATTAATGAACCAGGGAATATATGAAAAGGGAACCCCCTCTCACCAGAAACTAGATACCTTAAAAGTGAATCTCATCAAACAGCATCCTTGAGGACAAAAAAAAAGAGTAGATGCAAGAAGTGAGTGAGCCCTGTGGGAAAGAAATATGATCAAACAAAAACACATGCTACCATATCTATATCTGAGAGTACGTGTAGTATTCTGCCTTAGCAGAACCCCACTTCTCTTCTAAGAAAAGGAAGCTAGATCCTTAGCTGGTTTCTTGGAAGTTATATCTTTTCTTAAGCTGTCATTTGCTTTACCATTGCAAATAGGTTATTTTAGTGCAATGTCATATATAACTTCTAAATACCAGTCCCTCTAGGGACTTTTTTCTCTAGATATGACTTTTAGAATTATTGTTTCCTTGACAGAGATCAAATGGCTTGATTATTCTTTGAGTTAAGTTTTGGTGTTGGTTTTCTTGAGAACTTTGTAATTCAAAGATTTTTCTTTCTTTCTTTTTTGATTTTTATATTTATTCAGTGTTTATTATTTAGATATCATTTTGATAGCCTACCTAGCAGCTTAAGTTGATGTTTACCTGTTGATTGCCCAACTTTGCTGAAAAATTACCTCAAGATCATGTTCATGGTTAAAATAGATTATTCTCTTGTTCCTATTTTACGGAACTTCCATTTTGAACAGAATTTTCACTTTTGAACTTTGAACAAAACTACTGTTTCAATATTCTTTTCCTTAGATTTAAAGAATCCTTTTAATGGATCAGGTGCCTATAAAATAATGAGAGCTTTAACTTATAAATCTGAAGTTCACATGGTTGCAGCATGGTGTCATGGATATAATCCTGGATTTAGAATCAGGAGATCTGGATTCATAGCCTAGTTTTCATTATTTACTGCACTGTTTTGCTATTTAACTTCTTTGGGTTCCAGTTTTTTCTCTAAATATTAAGCTTCCTACTAGCGATATTCTGAGCCTATTGGAAGTTATGGTTTTATGACTAGACTTTAGAAGTCACCCAGTTTAACCTCCTCAATTTTATACATGAGCAAATATTTCTCTTTAAGACATATACTCCTCTAATGTCCCAGCTCTTTATCAGTTCATGAATTCATATATTGGGAATACCCTTGTTCCCTGTGTCCCTTCTTTCTAATTGGATGGTACCTCCCAGAACCTTCTTTTAGGGAGGAGTGCCCAGGTTATCTGTGGCTCATTCTTTAGTTTGCCTTCCTGACTGAATTTCTCCGTTTTTTCCATTTGTTTGCTCTTGGTATCTTTATCTTTCTTCTTACCTTCCCACTGCCTCCATTTTTTAGTCTTGAGGAAAAGACTGAGTTTCTTTCTATTTGTATTTATAGTCTCAGGTCTAAGAATCTTTTCATCACTCTAAGCCTCACATCATAGCAAACACTTAAAAATGCTTGTTCTATCCATAACAGATCTTAAATTGAATTACAAAGTGGAACAAAAACTCATTTGACAAAAATGGCTGGGAAAACTGTAAAACAGTATAGCATAAATTAGGCATAGATCTGCTGTGTATACCAAGATTATGTTAAAATAGCTCTATTATTTATACATAAAAGGCGATAACATAAGCAAATTAGAAGAGTATGAAATAGTTTTTTGGTAAGATCTATGGACAAAGGAAGAATTTAGGACCAAACAAAATATAGAGAGCATTATGATGTATAAAATATATAATTTTGATTATGTAAAATTTAAAAGTCTTTGCACAAACAAAATCATTGCAACCCAAAATTAGAAGGAAAGCAGAAAACTGGGAAGAAATTTGCAATAAGTATCTCTGATACAGGCCTTCATTCTCAAATATATAGAGAACTGAGTCAATTTTATGAGAATACAAGTCATTCCCCAATTGTTAAATCACCAAAGGACATGAACAGGTAGTTTTCAGATGAAGAGATAAAAAATATCTATAATCATATAAAGAATGCTCTAAATCACTATTAATTAAATACAAATTAAAACAACTCTAAGGTACCATCTCACACCTATCAGATTGGCTAACGTGACAAAAAAGAAAAATTATAAATGTTAGAGGGGACATGGGGGAAAATAGACATTAAAGCATAGTTGTAGAGTTGTGAACCAATTTAATGATTTTGGAAACTAATTTGGAACTACCTACAATGGGCTATAAAATTTGCATACCTTTTTATCTATTAATACCACTTCTAGGTCTGTATCCCAAAGAGATGCAAAAGGAAAAAAGACCTATTATGCAAAAATATTTATGGCAGAGCTTTATTTTTCATTGGCAAAGAATTGGAAATTGAGAGGATGCTTATCAATTGGGGAATGCCTGAACAATCTGTGATATATAATTATGATGAAATACTATTGTGTTATAAAAAATAAGAAGCAGGATGATTTAAGAAAATACAGAAAAGACTTACATGAACTTAGGTAGAACAGAATAAGTAGAACCAGGAGAACATTATACACAATGAAGAACTATTTTAGTTTTCCTCTTCAAAAAAATGATCTTAGGAATTGTCTAATGATGAAACATTTCTATTTTCCTCCAGAGAAAGAACTGTCACAATACAGATGGAAATGCGCTATTTTTCACTTTATTTTTAAAATTTGTATCTTCTTTTTAAAATGAATAATATGGTAATGTTTTCCTTGGTTGCATATATGCAATCTATATTGGATTGCACACTATCTTACAGAAGAGGGTGGGGTGGGAGTGATAAAATTGGGAACTTAATACTTTTTAATGAAATGCTAAAATTATTTTTACTTGTAACTGGGGAAAAATAAAATGTTATTTAAAAAAAATGCTTGTTCAACAATTGAGGAAACTGAATTCCAGGGTATTTAAGCTAACCTGCTCAACTTCACACAATCAGAAACAGTAGAGCAAAGATCTGATGCCATTTTCTCTAGTTCCAAAGTCAGCTCCTGAACATACACGTCTGCAGATGCTGAAATATATTGACATATAAATTCTTAAGATGCTTAAATTCTTTTTTCCATAGTGGTCAGGCCTATCATCACATAGTTGTTAGGCAATCAGGTCCATCAACATATTACTGTTAGGAAAATTGAAGAAATTCTAGAGAATTGTTGCAACATATCCTCCTGTACCACTATGTCTTATCAAACTGGGATGCTTAATATTGGGACTCTGAAAGTGACTCCTTTCAGAGGTTGACTATTAGTATAGTGTCTTTTTAAGGAACATTGAGAATTGAGATTCTGTCCTGCCCAGGCAGAAACCATTGAACTGTTATTTGGGGATGGTGATTAGCCACTGATGAAGAGGATCTGAAACAGGGAGAATGAATCTAACTCAGTAACTGTTTATAATTGATTGGTGTGCTGTGACAGAACAAATAACACCCACCAACCACTTTTGTTTTCTGCACCTGTGCAATTAGAAAAATCTTTAAACACAGTCAGTGCAAATTACTGCAGGAACAGAGGAGCTCTTGTGAGAGCTGAACTCTTTCTTATGAAAGCCCTAGTTTTAATTGAGACTGTGAGACAAAATGTCATGGAATACAACTGTCAGAAGGAAAAGAGGAATTGGAAGGTAGGCCATGTTTAAGGATTCATCTTCACTTTCAACTAGTGCAAAGCATTGAACTATAAACCATGGATTCATGAAACTAGCATATCAGTTGAAAAGCAAAACAAAACATACCCCAAACAAACAACTCCCCCGCAAAAACTCTAAAACATTTTATAGGGCACTAATATATACTTTCATTTGCTCCACCACTAAAGTGTGATTCAATGGAACAGTTTTTTTCCTTTTATATATAGTCTTAATTTTATTTCCAATATCAATCACAAAAATATAGATTAGTATCTATTTCACATATTATTACCTGAATACATATCAAGACCTTAAGTGGAATGTAAGTTCCCTTAGGGCATGGATTATTTCATTTTTTCTTTGTACCTTTAATAACTAGCACAATTCCTGGCAGAACGTATGCATTCAATATTTGTTTAGTATTAGATTGATTGTAGATAGGATACACATCACTAGAGTTCTTATATGTAGAAGGATCTTCTCAACAACACTGGTATTCACATAGTGGACAAGATGTGACGAAAAGTTAATGTGGGGAAAATATTTTCGGTAAATGTGTTCCATGACCTAGTGTAGGTCCTTTCATAAACTTATACTTTTATAAACAACCTATGAGTTCTTTAAAAAATTTTTCTTTTGTTTTTTTTCAAATAAACATTTATTTTCATTTTCTCCCACCTATTCCCAATATAAAAAGAAGTCTCACTTGCATCTATTGTAACAGATTCATAGAATAAAAGCAATTCATATTTTCCATGTCCAAAAATATTTTTGATTTTGCATCTATTCTGTGTCTATGAGGAAGTAGGTAGCACAAATAAATATGAGTCCTCTTATGATTGATCATTTCATTGATCAGACATGTTACATCTTTCAGAAATGTTTGTCTTTACAATCTTATTTGTTCTTCTGGTTCTGCTCACTTCTCTCTGCATAAGTTCATGCAAGTCTTCCAAGATTTCTCCGAATCCATCCCTTTTGTCATTTTTTGTTGCATATTTTTATTCCATTACATTCATATACATATACACATTCATAATTTCCTCAGCCATTTTGAACTACCTTTAATTTTCATTTGCAAGTACCAAAAAACAAAAAACAAAAACAAAAAAAAAACACCTTGCTACAAGTAGTTTTGTACATAGGACTTTGTTTTCTCTCTCTCTCTCTCTCTCTCTCTCTCTCTCGGGAGAGAGGAGATGGACAAAGGACTAGTTTCACTGAGTTAAAGAGTATGCATAATTTAATAACTTTGGGGCCATAGTTCTGAATTACTTAGTAGAGGTAAAGGTTATACTCGATTTAATAAATTTTGGGGCATAATTCCAAACTGATATCTAGTATGGCTGAAACAACTCGCAACAGTGCCTTAATACTCCTTTTTTTTTTTCCTGCAGTCCTTTCATTATTTATGTTTTTCATTTTTTTGTCATCTGCCAACCTAAGTGACTTATTTTTCTCATGTTTGGGGGCTATAGTAGATTTCACATTTCCCTAGTGCTCTAAGAGTGCAACCAAAGTCCCAGAAAAGTAATAGAATTGTAAATCTAAACCACCTAGAGAGGTCATCTGGTCTAGGTTCCCTTGCCTTGAGGTAGTAGACAAATATCTCAAATGTTGAAGAAGTGGCAAGGACAACTCTTTTTAAAGAATAATCCTTACCAAATATTGTAGATGCCTGTGCCTTGTTAGTGAGAGTTCAACTATTCTCATCTTAATAACATTAAGATGTAAAATTCTTTTTAAATGATCTGTCAATTAGCAGTGAAGGTTAATTCACAAGTGCTTCATGAGTCAAGGAGAAACGGAAAAGAAGTGAGGGCCAATCTGTTTCAACAATTTATACATTTACATCTTAAGAGTTGCCATGATTAAAGCTAATCTTCTGAGAACTTTCATATTCAGAAAACCTCTTGAGATTCTGTAATTTTGACCTATACTGCCATTGGGTTTTAATGATTCATAATTTCTCAGCTAACAAACAAATCAGCTAAGTCTTGATAATTAAAAGTTGGCAACTTTCCCCCTTCTTTTTCTTTACAAATCAAAACGATATGGTTTTAGAGAGAAGAGAGAATTTCACTTTATTATGGGAGGCAGCCATGCCATCACATTGATTAGCTTACTTCATCTATATGGAAAACTAGTGGATTGATGAGGCATATAGGCTTGTTCTGCTTGGCTCCAAGAAGGGGGAAAAATATGGTAACAAGGGGTGAAAGAGGAGCAACTTTAAACTTTATGGAAAGAAAATGTCTTCACAATTAGAACACTCCTAAAATAGAACTACTGCCTTGTGAAATATGAATTTTCCCTTCATTTGAGGTCTTTAATTTTGATTAGATGACCAGTGTTAGGTACTGGGTAGAGCAATAAATATTAGGGCACTCCTAGGGCCTTTGTGCTTAATTTCCTTACTGACAACAACTAAACTAACTGTTTCTCTCTGTACCCCCTCAGTGGCCATTCTCCTAACTCTAAATGTATGTTCCACTCCAATGTAACACTAGTGTGAGACTTGTCAAGATTTTTTAAAACCAGTATTGTGTCAAAGCATTTCCTATGCTTTTTCTGCAATCTCCTAAATTTGGGAACAAAAGTCTTGTTATGCACAATATTTCCATAAGAGGGTGCTCAGCACATGCTTAAGATCAGACTAATTCTATAGCCTGAAGCTATAAGACCCTGGTCAGGGGGTGATAGGAGGGGGGTATGTGTTTGGAGAGAAGGAGATATCATTTTTTCTTTGAGATTCTTTACTTTGTTTTCCTCTCCCCATTATAATCACTGGTTGAGCGTTTTTCTAAGGAAAGCTGTATTTTTCAAAGATGCTTTCCGGTTTTTAAAACTTTTCCTTGGTTTGTGTTTTGCCAACATGAAAGGAAAGATTATCTTTTAGATACAGTATTTTGTTCATTTGAAATGCCATGGCAAAAGTAACAGGTGCATAGTTTTAGCCAATTCAATGGTTTCCTAGTCTATGCTAGATGTATCTATAGTATGTAGAAGTGAGGAGGTAGGACAGGGGAATTTTAAATCATATTTCTGTTGCATCCTGGTTACAGATTGATTGGAACTGGGTTTCTTTATCATTATATTATACCTTCAGCCACCAAACGGTTCCCTTACATCTCTTGACTGGTGTATTGCTGAAATTTATGTGCTAGACTATTTAGATTTTTAAATTTCATTCATACTAGGGTTCTTAATACTCAAAATCATTATGTTTTGTCTATCACACATGCATTTTTATCTGAATATCTACTTTTTTCCATTAGGCAAAGATGGAATAATTTATTAGGGAAAATCAAGGGTCAGTTTTCCATATTATACACATTCAATATATTTGACCCAAGTTGGTGTTTGGAGAAGGTTTGGAGAGTTCAGAAAGAAGGGACAAAAGATGAATTACTTATACTTGAGCAGGGATGCTCAGAAATAATGGAAGAGATAACTGCCCCACTGTACATTACCTCAGAAAGTTTGGGGCTAAAACACACTGTCATACATATAGCTAGCTACCATGGGTGAAATTTACTCCTGATGGAGAGACCAGCATGTTTGTAAATTGGCTAATTCCAAGTAATCCATTTTCCAGTCCACTAAGCGGACAAGGGCCATGACGTATATGAGGGTCACTGCCAGGACTAGTGGAGGTAGTTAGACTGTTCTAATTCTGACTGTCAGGAGCTGAAGAGATTGAAGAAAGAGCAACTAGAGACTAGGATGTAAAAGATATGTTGTTATTCTGAACCATTTTTCTGAGGAGCTTCTGAGTTCTGTCTTCAGGGTTTGACTCATTGAAGTTGGGGATCTCAGAAAACAATAACAACAAACAAAGAAATAACAAAATATTTGGAGATGTACAATCTTCTGAACTCTCATAGCTGGTATAGGGTATAAAATGGAATATAAATGCTAAAGTATACCCCTTGGTGAGTTGAATAATGTCCTCTTTCTATATTGAGTTGCCAGTCTCAGCCCTGAGCAGATATGTTAATGCTATCTATTTTGTCTTTTACTTTGCAGGTCCCCATTTCCATTGCTTATCTTGGTCACTAAGCCTGTTTCTAATAAAATGAAAATATGATCCAAGTTATCAGGTTTTGGCTTTGAATATTTCACTAAAGTCTCCATGGCTATACTTCCCAGACTTCAGTTCCACAACAGGAAAATTGCCCATGCAATTTGTTCATTCCGAAGGAGAGCCAGGATCTTGGCTACAGCCAGGTGCAGCTCAATAGAACACTGAGGCTTACATATCTAAGAAGTATCCGCAATTATAATTCTACTAATATGAAGAATTCCTGTTAAGGAAACTCTCTCTACCAGTGTACAATTGCAGTGTCATACAATTAATGTTTTAGCTGTTTGGTGGCAGTAAAAGGTCCAGGGACCTTGCCCATGGTCATATACCCAATATATTCCAGAGATGACTTGTACCCAAATCATTCTGACCCCGAGACTTTATTCATTACTTCATGTTGCCTTTCATTACATACAACAGTATACGTAAAATTATTAGATATGAAGAGGACATGTTTGACTTATTAATTGCATATAACTGTAAGAATTTTGAAGCATCTTATATTTTTTGATTACATGGCAGTCATTGCATGAGGTATGAAAATATCATAAAATATAATACTGGCTTCAAGAAGCTTATGATTTTTTTTGTGGATAGAGAATAATTAACCACAAAAAAAAGATATAAAAAAAGAGATAGATATTAGATCATGTGGGATAAAGGGCAAAAATTGTGTTGTAGAGACTCAGGAATGTTGCCAGTATTCTGTGGTCAGTTGAAGAGCCCCGTGTGTTCTAGTTTAGTTAGAAGAAAGGCCAGAAGGGAAGACTGGAATTGGAGCTTGAAAAATAGGCAAAGCAGAAGGATGACACAATTTTTTGGGAAAAGGGTTCAATATGAGCAAAGGCAAAAATCATTTAATTTATTATAAAAATAGCTACAACAACAATAACAAAACCAGAGATTTGGTGACATATTATTTGGAAGGTTTTTCCAAAAAATCTTCAGTGGATATTTTAATGTAGTTCTTAACCTCTTTATGGGATTTGAAGGAGCTGAATTTCCAAAAGAGAGGTTCTTTGTACCATGTAATCTATCAACTTCAAAGCAGCATTTTTAAGATGTGCACTTTACCATCTGAAAAGAGTAGAAGATAACAAAGAACAGTTGGACTGAGAAGTGCTAACAAACAATGTGGAGTTTGATAACTGTAATTCAGAATAAAAAGAAAAGTTTTTTTTTTGTTATGTAGTAAGAGGCTAGAGCATTGTACCATCAATCAAAATAGAATAAGAGAAACAACTGAATGCACTGACAGCCAGGAGAGATTTCAGCTCTACACAGCAGAGAGGCAGTAACCCATAGACCATTTCACTGTCTACTATATACCAACATGTTCCTCTAAAGTTCCCTTAGAAAGATAAGCTTTTTATGCACATTTTAGAGTTCATCTCATTTTTTAAAATTTTCTGGAGTATAAGTCACTATCCTTAATGTACTACTTTCCTATTTTGAATGGGAAGAGGGAAATTGTGAAATTTTAACTTAAGAGGTTAGATTCAGTAAAGTTGGACAAAGGACTTGGAATTTCCAAAAGCATTATCTATTGGTGTTACTATCTTGAGACACTCTTTAGAGAATTATTCTGAACATATGCAATTTTGTTGCCTTTTTTCTATAAATGATTTTCTCATGGTAAATTTATTAGAAGTTTCTTTTGTTGTTCTTTTCCCTTCTCTTTCTCCCTCTTTGCCCTATAAATTTTGGCTAAAGTATGTGAAAACTGTATTTACTAGCACAGAGAGAAGTAAAAAATTCAGTAGATTTATAATTATTTTAAAGGAAAGATTTGTTTTCCCACATTCCTTCAATAAAGATGCTTATATTCAGGACTAAGGAAGCCAAGATGATTTTTATCATTATTAGAAATATAGATGTATCATTAGAACAAACCTGTGAAACTGCCAGGAATGAAAAGATAAAGAAAAACATTCCTATCAACATAGAAAAATATGAGTATTATTTTTTATCCAATAATATAATGGTAGGATAACTTTATTTCATCTAGAAGCTCTTTAACTAAAACCCCTTAAGACAAGTTCATTGGTATGCATGACAAAATGTGCAAGTTTTGTATTTCCCTGGCAGTATAACTATTTCTATTAGTTGCTTACCTTGCTAACATATTGGAAAATGTTTCCTCTGAATATCTATTTTTGTATTATACTATTTGCTAATTATGATTTTTTTAAACTTCTGATTGGACCCACATACATAGGGGATATAGTATTGCCCAGTTGTTGTTGTTTTTTTTTTCCTGTTTTATTCTAAGCATTTTAATAGCTTCTTCAGGATAAGAACTTTATTGACCAAACCTACTGCAGGATAAGATCTCAGTGAAAATTCACAGCACATTTGGCCTTCACTATTCCATTTCAGCCATCCAAAAGTTCATATGTTTCTAATCAAAAAGTGTTCAGGTCAGTTCCTGGAAATATTGCTGCAGTCAAATAAATGCTTTGGAAGGGAAAATACTTAATTTCTTAGGGTTTTCACTTCCAACGGCAATGGAGAAAATATTCACTACTTGTTTCCCTTACTGGTTGAGGATATACATTCTTTTACAGCTGTCCATGTCCACTCCCAAAATATAACCTGCCATGGAAAAAAAGCTCAGGATTTTCCCTACTTGTAGTCCTGCTATTGTTTTTTGTTAAGGAGATAATGGTAGGGTATTTGAGTTAGTATAACAATAATGCTGTCTTTTGCACCTGAATATGAAACTATCTACTCATTATCATTAGAGTTAATGCTTTGGAATTCTCTTTTCAGTAGCTGCAAATAGATTTATCATGAGCTGTGCATATATCATCACTCAATCCTCCTAACGATCACCATCAAATGTTCCTAGATCTGCTTGAGCATTGACTGATGGAATTGGGAGTCTTGGCCTGGAAAAAGGAAAATTTTGTTAGTTGCCTTCAAATATTTGAAGGCTTCACTTGTTGACTTGTTCTCTTTGACTTAAGAGTACTGAGTTAGGAGTAAGGGATAGAAAAAAGTTGCAGAGGTAAATACAGGTTAGATGTAAAGAAAAAAAAAAACACTTGCTTTCAAGTTAGAGCTGTCTAAAAGTCAAATGGGCTGAACCAAGAGGTGATACTTCTCACATCCCCTCCAACCAGAAGTCTTTAAGCAAAAACTGGGAAATTATTTGTTGAAGATAATATAGAGGTCAGGCATGATGGATTCTCAGTTTTTTTATTCTATAGTTAGTCAAGAGTCTTCATTTTATATTTTTAAAAATAAATATAGCAGGGATTATATCTTTTCCTCCTCCCAATAGCCAGGGATTGTTATGCCCTGAATTGTCATTCTCTGAAGAAAATTATTATAGCTCCCCACCCCTTTCTGCTTGCCATTAGGACTCGGAGAATTGAGTCAGGAAAAACTTTGAAGCTCTGGCCACTTTACATTCCATTGTATCATAAAATCCAGGTGCATTATCTCAATCTTTGCTAGGATATTTCCCCCCTTCATTGAGTATTGCCCCTCAACTTGCTGTCTCCTGCCTCTGAACTTCTTATCTTGCCCCTTATCCTGTTAGGACTAAGTTATGATTCTTTTCTGGAATTATGGCTTGTTTGCTCACCCAGTGTCCTCTCCCCCTCATCTGCCTTTGTTTCCCCTATAAGATTGTATACTCTGTTATTCTGTTTGCAAACCCTAGTTATCTATAAAAGTTCCCTGCTTCAGTTCCTCAGGAGTGAATGATTTTGAACATGAGTCTCATTTGGCCGACTAGCTTAAAACTCTCCAAATTTAAAATTTTAAAATAAAAAATAAAAAATCCAAAATTAAAAATCAGTCTCTGTCTTACCTCAGTTTTTCTGGCATTACAGGATCATATTAGGAAGAGCTGGTGCTATTTTTCCCCACTATCCCCTTTTTATTAGCTGCTTCTAGAAACATATTTAGATAATGTGAATAACCTAAGCCAGAGTCAACAATGGATGTTCCACCATCCACAAAACTTAATAGAAGTTAGTGACTGAGAAAGAGATTTCACTTCAGTGTTGTGGGAGAGAGATGGCAGGCAGCAATGATTCAATTCAATTCAATAAACATTTATTAAGTGCTTACTATGTGCCAAACATTGTGCTAAGGGCTGAAGAAACAAAGAAGCAAAAGGAGTTCACATCGAATAGGAAAGACAACCTAGAAACAAATAAACCCAAAGCAAGCCATATACAAAATATTCCAGCAATAGAAAAAAGAGGGTTTTTGCCAACTCTCTAGAAGCCTATTATATGATTTTTTTTAGGACTACCAACACATAAACATAGGGATATCAGCATTCTCACTCATCCCTTTATGGTTCAGTGTTAGAGAACTGGTCCCCAGGGGATATCGATAAGTGCTCTCTGTTGAATGAGAGTGAGGCTCATGGATCACTCTGCAAGACAGTGTTAATGATGAACACCTTCTGGGACTAGAGGATAACTGTAATAGAATGATAGCAGGCAGTAATGGGGAACACAGACAGGGAGTAGCAACCAGCAATATCTACTGAGAGTAGCAGGCAAGAGCTGCTATCAACAAACACTCCCATGTAGAAGGAGGAGCTATGCAAGCAGCTTTGATGCTTGGGACTACAGTCCAGCTTCTCTTGACTCAACCCTGTCCTAGGATACTACTGAAATTCATGGAGACTACAAAAATTTCTAAGGAAGAATTGCTCTCTGGAGTCTAGAAGGAAGGTTTTCCTATTGTCTCACATGTGAGACATAGTTTTGATAAAATGATCATGTTTTGAATATTTTGAATCTATATGCTTATAAACAGAGCTGGTGACAGATTACCCTAGAGTGAGTTTCACATATGAAGTTCCTAGATTAACTGAGTAAAGGCAATGCACCAGAGAATCCCCAAAGTGGGTGTAAGTCCATGATGTCAAGAAAATATCTCTAGGGGCAGCAAGATGCTGCCCCTAGATGATAGAGCACCAGCCCTGAAGTCAGCAGGATCCGAGTTCAAATCTGCCCTCAGAGACTTAATACTTCCTGGCTGTGTGACCCTGGGTAAGTCACTTAATCCCAATTGTCTCAGGAAAAAAAAAGTATATGACTGGAAATAGATTGAGTACCCGGGTACCTATTTCACAATATTCTTATGGACAAAAGAAAGACTCATTTTCCTGAGTCACACTTATTAGTTGTGTGACCCTGGGCAAGTCACTTAACCCCAATTGCCTCAGCAAAATAAAAAAATCAAAATAAATAAGAGAAAATACTTCTGATACAGGCAGAGTTAAGAAAAGTATAGTTTTATCACATTCAGTACATAGAATAATTTATTTGTTATTATTTTTAAAAAATTATTACAGCTTTTTATTTACAAAACATATGTATGGGTAGTTTTTTAACATTTACCCTTCTGTTCCAAATTTTCCTCTCCTTCCCCCCACCTCCCCTAGATGGCAGGTAGTCAATACATGTTAAATATGTTAAAGCATATGTTAAATACAATAACATAGGATAATTTAAAGAAGACTTCCAAGTTATATCCATCAGGACCTATTAGGAATATGATTATAATATTTGATTTATGTTGATTTATGTTGAATTTATCAATTGTGTTCTGTAATGGGCTGAAGCTCGAGTTGATGCACTGAGGTCCCAAGCACATGAGGCTAAATAGTAATTGGACCATATTCTATTAATATATATGCTTGGAGAAAGAATGGCCCCCTCCCACTCTTTGTGCAAGTCCTGATGTGTTGTATAGGAAATGACAATTTTGGTGGGTGGAGGCAGAGGGGCAGGAAGAGAGTCAGAGAGAGACTGCTGGTTGGCTTCTTGTCGCAGCTGCCCACATTGCTATCGTGATGCCCCTTCACCTCTGATCCCCCTTCACCTCCGATCCCCCTTCACCTCCACAAAGAATAAAGATTTAAGATTTTTCCCTTAACCTGAATTCCTGACTCCGGCTGATTTTAAAATACACAGTCATCACAGTGTTCAGTTTGGTTTTTTTCTTTGCCATGAGCAAAAATTGTAGGGATGCTTAAAAAAGTCTTTCCCTTTTAAGTATCTTAGATTTCTTCTTCAACATGCATTTATACTAGAGTTTTGCTATAGCAAAGCAAACTTCAGTCCAAGATCCTTTGAATTGCTACCATTTTCAAGTCAATGGAGTATGAAAGGATGAGGTTTTGCTGTACTTCCCCTTCCCAAATAAATAAGGTCACCAAGTTTAAGGGAGTGAGATAACTCCCAGAAATGGAATATGATTGAATGTTCTTATAGTAATAAAAGCCAGAATATGTGATTTTTAGTCTGATGTACAGCAGATATGAAGATAGAAGAAGCAAGAAATTTTGCTTTCTCAGAGGATTGATTATATAATCTTGGCTGCATAGGTCCTTTCTTATTCATCTTTTCAATGTCAGGGCTCTGGCTACCAGAGCTTTCCTTTCCAAATTATATTATCATCAAAGCATTAACACATTCATTTCTTTAAAATATTAATTCATAAAGTGAATAACTTTCTCTTAAGAAATTATGGTAAACATGGTACAATTGTTAGTAGTAGCTAACATTTTTTATTTCATAGTATTTTGTTAGAAGTTAAAAAGAACCATCATAATAAAATATTTAGTTAGATTTAGTTGAGTTCAGTATAATAATCATATACATATTATGTATTCCATACCATTGGAGATATAACAAACTAGCATGATCCCTACTCTCAAGGAGTTTATGGAATAATGGAAGGGGACAGTAGAGTTATTGTTTGTCCAGAGGTAAACATACAATGTATAGTGTAATAAGAGCAGAGAAGAAGCTCACTTTAAAAAGCTCTGTGAGATTTTAAGGATGAAAAGATCATTTTTAGCTTACAGGATCAGTGAAGGTTTCATAGAGAAAGTGGCATCTGAACTGGACCTTAGAACATGTGAAAGGTTATGAAATGTGGAATTGAAGAGGGATTGGCTTCTTTGCATTAAGGATGATTAGCATGAATACAGGGAGGTATTGCTCAGTTCAGGGAACAGTAGTGTAATATGGTGGTAAGATCAGAGGAAATAAAATTTTCAGTAGGATTTTTGAAAACTGTTAACAGAAGACAATATATTTTAAGAGGGAGTTTTCTCATTGAGAGAAATAATTTTCTCATTAATTTTCTCACTAAATTTCTCATTTCTCCTTTAATCAATTAAACCACAGGTACAGTTATGTTTTGAGCTATTTTATTTTACTTTTTTTTTTGAGAGTAGAAACCAAAGAGAAGAAATGAGAAAAGACAGTTAAAAATCACAATGAACTGCCTCACAAATGTACATTTATGTTTGCTCTGTGCCTTGTGTGTGACTTGGCCTGAAGTTCCCTCATAAACAGGGGAAGATCCAAGGAAGGTAAAGAGAAGGCTTATTTGTTCTCACATACTACCAGGCCAGAATAACCCAATATACCCAGTATTTTGGGATATGATACTCTGAATAATACTATTGGGGGCTTGATGCACTAGATCCTGGAGGTCTCTGTTCTGGGTTGTGGAGAAGGTCCAGAAGTAATTGGCTGAATAATATGTGATTATTGCTCTGAAGTGGTAGAATCAGCAGATGGAGGAGGTTTCCTTTGCATACAATCACTGCCATTTTGGCTGGGTTCTCATGGTTCAGATTCTGGAACGTTCTTGTGTAGTTCCCATATGAGCTGTTAAATAAGGGGTTAGTATGTGGAACAACTTTGGAATCAGTCTTTCTTCATTAGACAGAAGTCAGGTATTCTCGTTGTCCTTCTTAGTGTCTTCCAGGTCTACAAGTCAATGAGTTCCTCAGCCTAGCTGTGCATCTCATTGGCCCTGGGAACCTTTATGTTCTTATGGCACATTAGCCCCATTATTTGTTGTGCAGTAGCCAGATGTGGGATTCAGAGAGACCCAGATCTGGGTGGTGGTACACCTTCCTGTATGAGATGGGAGTGATAACAAAAGAGCTGAATAGTGGCCATAGGAAACTGGAACTCCTTCTACACTATACCTTGAATCACTAAATCTGACTTCAACTTCCAAAGTCACCTTCATTTTATAGATGATGAAAAAAGATCAGAGAAGATAATGATTGCTGAGATCTAGAATAAGAACTAAGGCCTTTGAACTATAAGGTCAGTTCATTAGCAATGTAGGATAATTCCAGAGATCAGGGTAGAAAGAAAAGGCAGTGGAGTCTAGGGATGAGAGAAATTGCTTTCACCATTAATCATCCTATTCAGTCAGCATTGATACCAGGTAGAACCAACAAAATAAAAATAAATGTGACTGTTTTTGATAATTTTATTTCCTGGATTAACAAAACTATAGTTCAAGTTGGTGGTAAGAGAATGTTTTAGAATGGTAGTATCAAACTCAAATAGAAAAGGGGGCCACTAAATCATACATAAACATCCTTGCAGGCTGTAGATTGACTACATTTTAAAAGTATTGTTATTTACATTTTATTTTTAAAACTTATTTTGTCAAATATTTCCCAACTACATTTTAATCTTGTTCAAGCCTTGGAAGTGTTATAGGCTACCTGTGGGCCACACTTAATAGATATGTGATCGTGGTCAAATTACAAAAATGTTTTGTACATCACTTTTTGTATCTGTAAAATGAGGGCATTGAACTGGATAGTCCCAAAGGTCCCTATCAGCTCCATCCAGACATATGATCCTATGAATCACATAGTAACATCATTTTTATATTTTTTAGCTGGTGATTAGAGGTTTAAAAAGCAGAGGAAGTAATCTCTAATCAATCAACTGTCAGATCACACTTGGAATGAATATTAGTGTCATGGTCCTCACTTTATTTTTAAAATTTTATAAAATTTATCTTTATCCATATTAATATGGATACCATGATACTCTACTTCTCTCAAATCCTTCAATAGCTCCCTATGTTCATAGGAAAATGTATTAACATCCAAGACTGGCACTTAATGCCCTCTATAACCTGGATGCATGTCACCTTTCTGATCTCAAGTTCTTTATCTATAAAACAAGAGAGCTGGACTCAATAATATTTAATTTAGGTCATAATAGTAAATATTTCAATGTTTCAAAGCACTTGAACTCTTTGTAGGAAGAGTGTCATGTAACAAGAAAAATGTAATATTATTAAGATATACAGTGGCTTGTAAATTTTACATTGTCAGTTGAGTCATTTCTGCCTAGGATAGAATCTCATAAATTTGTCGTTTCCCAGTAAATGTTGTTTCAGGATATGATTTGTGAATTGATGCAGAATGTATCAAAAGGCATCATAAATCAAAGAAAAAATTGCAATGACAAAGAGAAGTATTCAGAACACATTTAGGCTAGCTTATTCGGATGGCTATTTACATCAAAAATACTGGAAAGCTGGGTCTCATCCCCTTTCTCGATTTAAAGGCTTTATAGGACAAATATTGGCAAATGTGCACAGTTGCTTTTTTTGATTATTTTGGGCCATCAACCAATGAATTTCTATTAATAAGTGAAATCAGAACATGTATGCATTGACGCTTCTGTTTTCAATCTGATGATTTCCTTAATGTCATCTGACTTCAATGTGTTTTGAAAAAATTCTACCTGTTTCAGAGGAAAGAACAAGCACGAATAATGTTTATCTCATTGTGTCATTTTGATGAACATGATAGAGATTTGGGCTTTGAGACAGGAAAACATGAGTTCATCAGACCTTCTAATCCATACTGGCTGTTTGACCATGAGCAATTGTCACTTATAGTCTTATATAGGACAATTTTTTTTAAATGATTCTACTTTGAAGATGAATTGCTGAGCTTTTAGTGAAGGAATTCTTTGCACTTATAAAATCACAATTCAGCTTTTTCCAAAACCAGTGAGCACAAGTATTATTTTAATTATAGAATTTTAAAACAATAAAAGACCTTACACTTCATGTACTGATCATGTTGTTTTCCCTTATAACATGGTAATTTTTTATTTATTATTCTTGAAGTGTTTTTGACTTTCCTCTGTATCAATTCATATATGTTATCCCAGGTTTCTAGGAATCTATCTTCTATATCATTTCTTATGGCACAATAGTATTACATTACATTCATATAGCATTTTTTTCAGCCATCCCCCAAGTAAGAATACATCCTTAGTTTCTAGTTCTTCCAGTTTTGCTACAATAAAAAATTCAATTCAATAGTTCAACTAAATAAACATTTAAGTGCTTACTATGTGTTAGTCACTGTGCTAAGTGCCAAAGATGAAAAAAGAGGAAAAATACAGTCCTAGCTCTCCAGGAGTTTACAAGCTAATGGGAGACAACATGCAAGAAAATAAGAAGGTGATGAGAGTCTCTACTATAGCAGTGGCAATGTCAAAGGAGAGAAGGGGATATATTCAGGAGATGTTGTAAAGATGAAACCAATATTACAATAAAAATTTTGTAAGTATGACTCTTCTTCCTTTTGATCCCTATGTAAGGCCTTTCCTCCCTTCAGCAAATAAACTATTTACATATAAAAGGAATTCCTCCTTAATTCTATAACTCTTTATTGAGGAAGTTAAGGAAAGAGGAGTTATATAATTTATTCAAGGTTGTAAAGCTAATTAGCCCAGATATTACAAAACTACAATTTATCTTTTTTTTTTTTTGTACAAGAGTTCTGACTAATGTTGTAAACCATTCTATTCTGAGCTTTTCTAGAACTAAGAAAAAATCGAATGTTCAGTACATGGTGGAAGTATTCCATTAATGAATAAATAAATAAATAAGTCAAGAATATATATATATATATATATATATATATATATATATATCCTCTTATTTTACATTACATTATTTTTTAAAATACACATTTCTTTATGAAACATACCAGTTTAGAGGTAAAGGCACTTTATTGAGACTGCCCCGGGACTCCTCGCCTTTTTTTTCTTACAAGGTGGGGAGTCTCTGGATGTTTGCAAAGGCTAGGTGGTTTAACACCTGCTTAAGGCTTTGAAGGCCTTAGGCAGTCTAGCTCTCATAGGTGCCTCTTTTCTAGCACGATTTTACTCAAAAGATGCAATCATTGAAGCCATAAACATATCACCTGCAAACACTTGAGCCCTGTGCCTAACTCTTACCGTCACAATACTTAACAGCCTTTTACAGCATGAGAATAATCCACTTTGCCCTCCTAAAAGAACCCCGATTCTTTTAGGGAGAGAAAAATCAGAAAAGGGAAAAACCATAGGAAAAAAAACATATTTATATTCATTTTCTATAGTTCTTTCTCGTATATAGGTAGTGTTTTTTATCCAAAGTTTATTGGGATTGCCTTAGATCTTTGAACCATTGAGAAGAAACAAGACTTTCATAGTTGATCATCACACATTCTTGCTGTCACTGTGTACAATGTATTCCTGGTTCTACTTCTTTCACTCAGCATCAGTTTGTGTAAATCTTTCTAGGCCTTTCTAAAATCAGTTTGTTCATCATATAGATGATGAACAAATAGAACAATAATATTCCATTACTTTCATATGCCATCACTTATACAGCCATCCTCCAATTGTTGGATATATATTCTTGAATTCTTTGACACCACAAAAAAGTCACTATAAGCATTTTGCACATGTGGATCCTTTATGATTTCCTTGAGATTATATCTCAAGGGTTAAATTCAGTACTAGCACTGCAGGATCAAAGAGTATGCACAGTTTTATAGCTCTTTGCACCTAGTTCCAAATTGCTCTCCAGATTTCACAACTCCACCAGCAATGCATTTTCCCACATCCTCTCCCACATTTATCAATATTTTTTCTGTCATCTTAGCCAATCTGAGAGATGGGAGGTGGTACTCCAGAGTTGTTTTAATTTTCATTTCTCTAATCAATAGTGATTTAGCACATTTTTTCATATGATTATAGATGGCTTTAATTTCATTATCTGAAAATTGTCTGTTCATAACCTTTAACCATTTATCAATTTGGGAATGACTTGTATTCTTATAAATTGGACACAGTTCTTTACATATTTTCGAAATGAGCTTTTATCAGAAATATTAGATGTAATTTTCCCTTCACCTTTATACTTCTCTTTTAATCTTGTTTGTGTTGGTTTTGTTTGTGCAGAAACTTTTTAATTAGGTTAAATTGTCAAGGTTGTCCATTTTGCATTTCATAATGTTTTCTAGTTCTTCTTTGTTCATAAATTCCTCTCTTCTCTAAAGATCTGATAGGTAAACTATCCTTTGCTCTCCTAATTTGCTTATTTGCTTAGTATCATCCTTTATACCCAAATCATGTACTCATTTTGACCTTATTTTGGTATGGGGTGTAAAATGTGGATCTATACCAAGTATCTGATTAATTATATGTGGAACTCATGAATAGTATTTAAAATAATAACAATAATCACTAGAGAACTTATGATGGAACAGGTCATAGTTTTTGCTCAAAATCTGCTTAAAATGTGGAGTATAGATGCAGCAAGAATAGTCATTAGCAGGCATATCTTAAAATCAGAAAGAATTGAATTCAGCTATTGCCTTTAATAGAATCAGTTATGTTACTATGGAAAAGTCACTTAACTTTTCAATGCCCATAGATAACTCTTTAAGACTGTAAGTTATAGATACTTTTCAAATGCAGAAGTGGGGAGACATGATGGAACAATAATTTGAATAATATTGTGAGTTTTAAAAGATTGAAAGCTCAATATGACTTTGCCACACACACACACAGACAAACATACAAACATGCAGGCATACATATATTTCTATGTTCCATTCTGATATTAGGCTATATCATTTAGTGGTTTCCAGAAATAAGTAAACAACAGTCCTATTGCATTTTCTCCCAGTTATACCAACAGTATTATATTCAGGGGCAGCAATGTTGCACAACATAGAGAACCTTGCAACTGGATTTAGGGAGACTAAGCTTCAATACAGTCTTAGACACTAATCCTGACCCTAAATCTAAATGCAGTAACTAGGTGACCTTGGGAAAGTCAATTAATTATTTCCTTTTGTTATTGGACAATTAATTGACTTTAATTGCTGTTTAACTCAATTTTCTTGTCTGCAAAATGGGGATCATCATCCTAATGAAAATCAAATGAGATACCATTTGTAAAATGCCTAGCACAGTGCCTGGCACATGGTAGGCACTGAATACATGCTTGTTCTTTTCCCTTTGGGAATGTTTAGATGGATGTTATAAAGTGTCTGGAGATGAGCAACCAGGATGGCAAGGACCCTGCATCTATGTAATATGAGGATGATTGAAGGAAATGGATATGATTAGCCAGGGTAACACAAGACTCAGATATGATAAATGTCTTCCAATATCTGAAGGACTGTTACTTACCAGAAGGATAGAGCATGTTCTATTTGGTTCTAAAGAGTTTAACTAAGAGTAACAGGTAGAACTTGTATGCAAAGAAAGCAATTTATGTTTTATTTCAGGAAAGACTCCCTCACAATGAGCTGTCTAAAAGTAGAATTGGCTGCTTTGGGAAGTATAGATTCATTCCCATTGAAGGTCTTCAAGCAGAGATGAGATGTTCAATTGGGTATGTAAAAAAAGGTATACCTTTAAGATATGATTGGAGTAGATTGCATCAGATGTCCCTTTTAGGTTTAAATTCTTCAGTTTTCAATTCAATTCAATACTCTTAAGTGACAGAAATATTGCTAATTTTCATTAGTGGAAGGAATTTTCAGAGACAGAGTTCCTCATGCAGATAAATCACTTGTTCAAATGCTAGAATAATTTCTTTTCTTTAAAGGAATTATAATTATATTGAAAGAAAAAAAAAGACCAATCCCAATTTTGAATATATCACAAGCTTCTTAGTCTTCAAATAAGAAAAGGGAAGTTTTTATACAAATAAAAATTGTCTTTTTACTTTTATACTGTTGTGTGTATTTACAAAACTCACTATTAGAATTGAAGTTTTCCCTTTTCTGCTTTGCAGGCTGTGTGTGTGTGTGTGTGTGTGTGTGTGTGTGTGTGTGTGTGTTGCATCACTGTATCATCATATAAATAATACAAGCCTCACTAAAAGCTAAGAGTCAGATGCTTCTGTGTTGCATGTCTTCCTAAATTCAACCACATGACAGCCTTCTGCAGAGCCTAATCTCTAGTCAAAAAGAAAAACAGCATCACAATGGCCAAGATGATTTTTTTTCTTTTCTGGATGTATACTCAATGCAGGTAAAGTTCAGACATCATGGAGCTTCAAATGGACTCTTTCAAAGGCAAAAAGAAAAGCAAGGCAAAAAAGGAAAACATATTGGACTATTATAAAGACATTTTAACCAAGGCATATTTATTAAGCTTATTTTATTTTCTCCCACATATTCAAAGGCATATTAAATCATCCTTGGGAAGTTGACAAAGCTTTCTTCTGCCTGTTCTATGTAGATAAACATTTTCTCAGCAGATTTTTATCATCTTCTAGGCTCTGTATCAGGGACTTGGTAAACATATTATGTGACATGAATGTGCCCCCACAAAAGAATTTCAACTCAAGATGTATCTTTATGGTATCAAGCCCATTACTGAGATGGAGTTCATATTTGTGTCATATAAAGTAGAAAAATTTCAGAATATTCATTCATTTAACAAATGTAGATTCAGTGAACTGTGACGTATGTTTGCTGAGTGAGTACAAAGTAGAATGAATGTTTATTTTGAAACTGTGATCTGTGTTCCTGTTCTATGGGATGAGACATGACATTTGGAGGTCCATCTTCCATTCTATAGAAATCGTTATTCAGTATGATATCTTGAATGCTTCATTTTTTATGCTGATTTCTTTAGTCAATAAACATTTATTAAATGTTAAACTAGATTACCAAAAATATTTTGGTCAATCAGAAATGATAAATGAAACATTTTAAGAGGCTCTTTATTGTTTACCAGTTCAAGTACATCATTTCTTCTCCTTCCATTCAAGACTTAACTACAGTCTGATGCTACCATACCTGTTGGAATCTTTACAAATTGTTAAGTCATTAGAGTTAATAGAGACAATAATTATCTAATTTAGCATGGTTCACTATGATTGATCTGATCCTACTAGGAGATGTTATGGGCCAGAACTTGAAACAAGGTAGTAAGTACAACTGATAGAAACAATGCTTGTGTTCACACCTTTAGAGAGCTCATATAAGCAAGAAGTATTTAAGTACTCATTGGAGTTCACACGTTTGGGAGATTTCAGGGTTTAGCATGAGATATCCGAATTCACACCTCCCTGCCTTCAGAAGGAGGAGTCAACCTTTGGGAGATGATATATAAGAAGTGGACAGAGGCTCGGTCGGGAGTTCAACTGAAGATTGAGAAGGGAGCATCAGTTCAGTTGAAGAGAAGCACTCTCTCTAAGGAGCAACCAGATTCACTTCATCTCACACAGCTGTGGTGGCTGGGCTACTGCACTTCCCCCACTGAGACCAACACTGGTCTGAAAGGCTCTCCAGAAAGCTGCCCAGCCCCAGGCAAGGAGGTGCTGATTGAAGGCTAAAGAAAGCAGAGACAGAAGCAAGGTACAAAGCTGCAAGAGCTCTTAGAACCAAGGAGAGAGAGAGGCCTCTAAGAAAACTAACCGGGCTATATTGGAGACAATAAAAGATCTGAACTTTTATCACCTGGCTGCATTTGGGTGATTATTACTTTTAACTGAAACTAAGACTGCCTCCAGAAAAACCTCCCCAAGAAACCTACTCTCAGAGAGAACCATTATATTTTAAAGAAGAAAAACCCCACATATACCCTTCCAGCTTTTCCTCCTATTAATCCTCTTCCTATGCTCAACATTTTAATGAAACTAGACAATGGGTCTCCTTCTAAACATGCTGTGGCTTTCATCTTCTTTCTTTAGATTGTTCCCTAAGGATAGGATGTGTTTCCTTCCCCTTTTTACGTCTTCCATTCCCTTCTGCCCTTTAAATTCCAATTCAAATGCCATGTTTTCCATGAAGTCATACAACATTGTTCAATAAGATGGCATTTCCTAATTATATCTCATGTAACAATTTGTGTTATTTCTCTGTTACCTTTATAATGTATTATTTTATATTGTAATTGTATGTACATCCAATACATCCCTACATAAAACTCTCAGCTCTGTAAAAGTAAGGAGTCTATCTTTATTAAACTCCCTCTACTCTTTTGCCTCTACTCTAGAGTTCTGCACATTCTTTTTAATCCTTAATTATATTTTTTCTATTTAAATGTAAAGATAGTTTTCAAAATAATTTTTTGTAAAATTGAGTTCCAAAGTTTTCCTCTCCCTTATTTCCCTTGTTTCCCAAGACAGCAAGCAATCTGATGTACATTATACATGTACAATCACATTAAACACATTTCCACATCAGTCATGTTGTGAAAGAAGAATCAGAACAAAAAAGAAAAACTATGAGAAAGAAAAAACAAACAAAAACCCCCTAACAAAAGCACAAACAGTATGTGATTTGTATTCAGACTCCATAGCATTTTCTCTGGATGTGGATAGCATTTTCCATCAAAAGTCTTTTGGAATTGTTTTGGATCATTGAATTGTTGAGAAGAGCTAAGTCTATCATAGTTGATCATCACACAATGTTGCTGTTAAGTGTATATCTAATATATTCTAGCTGAATCCTCTGTAATAGGATTTTATCATGTGCTTTTGACCTAAAAATGTTTCCTTTACATTCTAATGATAATACATTATTTTTTTTCATAGATTAAAGCATGTATCTTCCTGATGTTTTTAAACTAAAAAAACAGATTTTGAAGAAATTTACAAATCATTTTTTTAAAAATGAAAAGAAAATATCTTATTAACAAAACATATTACTGAGCCATTCATCATCTAATTTTTCAAAGATACCATATGTTCACAATTCCTGATAGATTCATGCTTAAGCTATGAAGCATGGTCTGAGATTGTTTAGATATACTGAGGGAATTGAGGATACCTTCATTAATTCACCAATCAGGATAGTTAAGTACAGGCATATAGTGCAGCATGCTTGGAGATGGAGCTGATTGTTAAATTTTTAGAATGAGTATTTATGTCTCAAAAATGGGCAAATACTCCAAATCAGGGCTTGATTTAATGTTTTGTTGATTTTTAGACTAAAGAAATAGAAAAAAAGATTAAAAATGCATATTCAATTTAAATTTTTTGTCCTAATTTCTTTTCTTTTCTCCCTCTTGTTTATAATCTGATGCCCATTTTATTTCCTAATTTTCTCTACAAAAGATTTTCTTTTCTTTCCTTAAATGTTTTTGATTTCTTTTTGAGTTTGGTATATTTTGGTACATATATTCCTATATATATATATCTCATAATCCCCTTTTTTAAGGACAATAACTAGTTAGACCATCTTTAAGGAAATTGTTTTAATTTCCCTATTTATGTGCTCTAACTAGGCCCCTTTCTTGAGCACCTAATTCTCTTCCAGATATCTTACAGGTACTATAGAGCTACAGAGAGATTCCTGCTCTCATTAATTTTATACTATTATCAAAGTGATGCATTACTCAAATGTAAAAATTAAAACAAATGGGGCAGCTAGGTGGCACAGTGGATAGAGCACCAGCCCTGAAGTCAGGAAGATCTGAGTTCAAATCTGGTCTCAGACACAACACTTCCTGGCTGTGTGACCCTGGGCAAGTCACTTAACCCAAATTGCCTCAGCAAAAAATAAAATAATAGCAATGAAAGATATTTAGCGTAATAAGATGAGGAAACTGAGGCAGATAGAAGTCAAGTGACTTGACCAAGTCATGTGTCCGGTAAGCGTCTGAGATCAGATTTGAGCTCATCTTCCTTCCTCCAAAACAGTACTCTGCCCAGTGTACTAATGAGCTTTTTTCTACTATTTTCTACTATTAGTGAAAAGGTCACTACAATGAGAAGTCAGAGGACCTTTGTTCCATCTCTACTGTTTAATATCTTCTGTGCTTTTAGACAAGTCATTTACCTGCATTGTCATTAGTTTCCATATATATGAGGGTCCAGTTAGATATTCTCCAAGGTTCTTTTTGGATAAAATTTTTAAATATATGCATCCTAAAATGTACTCTGTGTATATGTGTATATATATATATATATATATATATATATATATATATATATATGACACTTGCAACTAAGAGTTGCAGGGGACCTTAGAGATTATTTTGTACAATTACTTATTGTAAAGATACACAAGCATTTATTCAGCATCTATGATGTGCTAGGTACCAGGGGTTCAAATATAAAAGGGAGATAATTTTTGTCCTCAAGGAACTTTGGAGAGCATAGCATAGAGAAATGGTGATAAAATAAATTTGGATCTAGGCCATCACAAGGAGTAATGAGTGCTACTTAAGGCAGTAGATTGTCTCATCCTTTCCATTATCAATGGTAATATTGATTTTGACTGCTCCATAACAAAAGCCATAGGCAGGGAAGGTATGATCATGGCAGCAAGATGGATGACAAGATATATCGGTGTGCTGATGCAAGACTGATTGGGATGTGAAGCATGGTCTGGGACAGGGGTTGAAGTGAGGATTCATTCAGTTATTTAACAGTAAGGGTAGTTCAGTAGAATATGCTAATAGTAATACTAGCTTATAATTGCAGATGATGCTTAAATTTTCATTGTGGGCATTTATACCTCAGAAATGTGCAAATGTTACAAATCAGGGTTTAATTTATTGTTTTGTTGATTGAATAAACTGAAGAAAATGATGGAGAAGATGATAATAAAATTAAACTTAAAAGTGTTTCCTGTTTGGAGAGCTTATTATTAAACATTTAGTAATATTTTCCTGGTTCATTTCCAGGGTAGAATATTAATGCTTTATGGATAAAAAGTGGAAGAGGTACATGATCACTAGAGAGCTATATCTGGAAGATTACTGTTTTTATTGAACAGGAGAGAATGATAGGTGGACATATGTTAAGAGGCCCACATTGGGTTGAGAAGAGGAAACTTAACCCTAAGGAAGTAAGGACTTAATAGAGATAGTCTAGTTAAATAAATTACAAAACTATAGTTTAAACTCAAATCTTTTGACTCCAGGTGCAGTTTGTTTCCCCTTATATTTTACTTTCATTATATTTATCCTCTCTCTCTTTCCAGTCTTAGTACTGCCCACAAACTGGGAAAAAGAGAAACCAATTTTCCTTAAAACAGGTGAGTATTGTCTAGCAGAATATACTCATTTATTGGCCATGTACAAAAATCTATATGCTGTCCTTATAATAAATGAAAGAATGATTTTCTATAAAGTGGTGGGGAGAAGCTTTATCATTAGTCCTCTGGAATGATAGCTGGCTATTACATTGACTAGGGTTCTTAAGTTGTTCAAAATTGTTTTTCTTTATGTTTTTGTATTTATAAGGCAAATTGTCTACTTAGTTCTGTTCATTGTATGTTGCATCAGTCCAATATTTTTCTTTAGATTTAGATCTTTAGATGTTCTCATTCAATGTTGCATCAGTTTATCTTCACATTTTTCTCTAAAACCAGCCTCTGTCATTTCTTATAGCTAAATAATATATTGCATCAATTTATCATACTTTATTCAGAATAGTGTAATTGATAAAAGTATGAGGTTATTTTCTAATTCTTAGCTGCAATAAAATGTTGCCATGAATATTTTCATAAAAATAGTTATGTTCCTTTTTTCATCTGTTTGGGCATACATAACTTATAGTAGTATCATTGGGTCAAAAATACGATTTTGTGAGTTTCAGATTCATTTTCAGAATGGCTGGAAAGTCTTCAAAAACATTGAATCAGGATGTTTAATGCATTTTCCTCTCACATTTCTCTAACAGTGATTTTCACTTTCCCTCCCTCCCTTTCTTCTTTCCTCCTTTCCTCCCTTCCTTCCTCCCTCTTTGCTTCCCTCCCTACCTCCCTCTATCCCTTTCATGCTTTCTTTCCTTCCTTCCTTCCTTCCTTCCTTCCTTCCTTCCTTCCTTCCTTCCTTCCTTCCTTCCTTCCTTCCTTCCTTCCTTCTTTCCTTCCTTCCTTCCTTCTTTCCTCCTTCCTTCTTTCTTCCTTCCTTCCTTCCTTCTTTCCTTCCTTCCTCTCTTCCACCCTTCCTCTCTTCCACCCTTCCTCTTTCTCTCTCTTCCTCTTTCTTGCTTTCCTTTCTTTTTTTTGGGGGGGGGGTTATCTTTGCAGTATCCATACAGATGGATATGTGATGGAATATCATAATTGTTTTAATTTGTAAAATCACTTTTGAGATCTAACATTGATGGATTTTTCTTTCATCCCTTTCTTTAATATCCTACATTGGGTTGTGAAATTTGATTGAATTGAACTCTCTTTACTCTAGATACTATTTCTTAGAATATTGTAGAAACTAGTGGGATTTTAGAAATGAACAGTAGGATTTAGGTGCAACCAGGGAGAAAGTACAGTGAAGACAACAATTTCAAATGGAGAACACACAGTTTTCATTTTTAGATGCCAGGGAATCCTGAAAGGAACTTTGTATAATGTGAAATTCAGATGATATGTCTGCTATATTCTTACTTCAGAAATACTACTGTCTTTCTTTGAACAGATTCATCATCAACAGAAATTGTCAAACAAGTAAGTAGAAATGGCAGGGAATTAAGTACAGGTTTTCACTAGGTAGCATCATTTTTTGATTGAGCAGAGCTATGAGATACAAAAGGGAAACCGGAGACTTCCTATGTTAGTAATTTAGGCCAACAGGTCTCACCAACTCCAAACCTTCACACTCTCTGGTTCCAATCATGAAGAGTTCCTATGGTAATTTATCAATCATCAACTCAACTTGCTTCTACGGAGTTCAAATATTACAAAATATGGCCTTGACTAAATTTTGATGTTTATTTCCCCATCACATTAAGAGATCTGGGCAAGAAACAGAACTGAAATAAAACATAATCAAGATAGAAATGAATAATAAAACAAGATAAAATCACCTAAACACATATAACTAGTGAAATGCTAAATTAAATCCAGTCACTAAAAGAGTTGGAATGAGGATTTTCTGAATTTGGGGAGTTTAAAATAGGAAGAAAACTTGATTAGTTTTTCCCACCCATTTCAACCACCTCATTTGGCAGCAAATGCTTCTCCAAATAAGTCCCTACATGGTAACTTAGTGTCCAGAGTAGAAAGAAAAAAATTGAAGTCTATGTACTAGATTTATATATCTAAGGTGAATTTTTACAGGGTAATCTTTAAAACTGTCTGAAAGTGGAACTGGTACATCAAGCTCCAAATATTCATTAATATTAAGGCAATGATGTAGCAACTCCCCAGCTTGGTTGGAGTGATGGCAAATACATATGCATTTGCTGTTAAGTCATTCAGTCATGTCCAACTCTTTGTTGGACTATATCACACCAATACTGTCCATGGAGTTTTCTTGGTAAGGAAACTGGAGTGGTTTGTCATTTCTTTCTTTGGAAGCAAATAGATTAAATTACTTGCTCAGGGCCAGATTTGAACTCATGGCTTCCTAAGTCTAGGCCTAGAATTTTATCCTCTCTAACAACCCCATGTATATACATCATCCAAATTCATCCAAAAATGACTTCTCAATGGTGATATTTTTTTAAGGAAAATTTCAGTCTTTGTTGTGTTAAAGAGATGTCCCCTCCTTTTCAAGGATTCCAGATAGTGACTGATAGATATGAAATTCTATCCCCCAAAATATACTTTGGGATATTTGAGTTCTGGAATTTACTACAAGGATATGGAGAGTCTTATTCATGATATCAATTATTACTGGGATGCTTAGGCCCAGATGGACCATTCTTATGGAGTTATAATTGTGAAAAGAAAACTTTTCATCTGAAAACAAGAAAAAATTCCTACAGAATACTTGTTAAATTAGAGGAATCTGGATCCTCCATAGGAGTTTTTCTTTTTAGCCAACTTTGGTATTGTAACCTTGCTCTATTTCCTTAGAATGAGAATCAAAGACTTTCCCTTCTTCCCTTGATGCAGATGCTCATATATTACCTCCCCTAAGAATTCCCTTCTTGAAATATTACCTCATACCCTTAGATGAAGGGAAAATTTCACTTAGTTGATACAATTTGATTAAGTACCTACTATGTTCTCTCTGTATAAAAAGAGAATTCCTGCCCTCATGAGCTCACAATCTAACTTTTACGTAATTCTGTTAATGTAGAAAATTGTGATAGATGTTCATAAAGGAAGATTGGCATTTGTATTAGCAAAAATCCTGAATAGCAAATGCTTCCTTATATACATTATTATCAGAACATTAAAATTGCTGGGATCATTTCTTATGGAAAGCATTTTAGCAGTTTTTCTGGCTCTTCCATGAATCTGATTTCATCCTCTTTTTCCCAAGAGCAGTTTGGGAAATAAGTTCCTTTAAGACTGCCATCACTTAGACAAAGTCACATTTCTTTCTCTGCAACCAGAAAGAGGGAATTGAAGTCTTCAGTGCAAGTACTGCTTATTTTCTAATTCTTATACATGCCAGTAGTTTACCAGCTAGGTAGTATAGTGGTTGGAGTGCCAGCCCTGGAGTCAAGAAGAACTGAGTTCAAATCTGGCCTCAGATACCCACTAGCTGTGTGCCCTGGGCAAACCTGTTTGCATCAGTTTCCTTATCTGAAAAATGAGATGGAGAAGAAAGCAGCAAACACATCAGTATCTTAGCCAAGAAAACCCCAAATGAAGTCATGAAGAGCCAGACACTCTTGAACACCAGCTACAGCCTCAAATACAGCTCCTAGCCTGGCTTTCTGTGACCCTGTTTAGTAATTTTGGTTATGGTCCTCTCCATACATACTTTTGTTATTATTATATAGTTTTGTTATCCACAGAGACCTTTATTACTCTTTAATCTTGTGACTGTCCTCCTTTCATACCATTGAAACAATCTTTTTATGCAATAGGCATACAAGACCCCATAGGAATACTGAACTCTCTGTAGGAATTATCTGGTAATCTTAGAAATGTAATCTCTTTATCTCATCTCAACCATGCCTTTAAATATCTAAATGGTATAGTATGTTTATTAAGTGATGGGGAAATCAATCTAATAGGATACATGACATTGGGGAACTGAAAATTATGTAGAATGAGGTCTTGCATTCTATATATTGAACGATTTCCCTAACATATAACAAAAATTAAAATTTCTTGACATTGACATATATATGTATAAATAATCATAATGCCTCTATATGTTGAATTATATGATAGAATTTCTAAAATTTGCACTTGATAGGAATCAAATAATTTTAGACATGGAAAAAATCTTTGATATCAGATAACTCATTATGTTATGAACAAGGCAATTGAAACCAATAGAGATTAAAATATTGCTAGAGAGCTAGATTGAAGTTGTCAAAATTAGTTCCCTAGTCTCCTGACTCCTACTTTAGTGCTTTTCCCATTATGCCATATTATTCTTTCTATTTCTGGGATTTAGAAAGTTAATCTAGGTATGTCATTGCAATGCACTAAACAAAAGTATTCTCACAAGGTTTTCTCTAATGGTATAGAAATGATGCAGATGCTGAATCAGGGGAATCAGACTTTTAGTGGTTTCTTGATTTGCTTTCTACCTCTAAATGGGGTCAATTTTTTTTCTTTACTGATCTGACATATAACTGACATAATAATGCTATTTTTTTTTAATTTTATGAGAAGAGAAGCATACAAGGTCTTGAAAAGATTCTCTGAAGGGAACTTGTGTCATGAGGTACAAGCACATGTGGTATCAGTATCTGCTTTAGGCAGTTTGGAAGAAGAAGGAACTTTTAGGAAAGAATATTATCTATGTAGTCACTGTTTGCCTAGTCCTTAACCTGGCTATCTGTGTAAATAGAGCTTAATGGGAAAATAGAGCTATTCATACTGTTCCAATGAATATCAATAGAGAATGCTGAAGCAGAGAATAGACCAGAGCAAATCTGGAGGAAGGCATATTGTCTCCTTTCCCTACTTGTAGATGATGATACTAATTGTGCCTGTTGCTATATGTTTAGTTAAAATATTTTATTGAGCTTTGTGTTTATAAATCTACTTAAAGAATCATAAGTTAAAAAGTTAAAAAAACTTCAAAGCTCATCTACTTTAATCTTTACAACATTCTTGGCAAGTGATAATTCAGCCATTGCTTGAATTATAATGGACTGAATCTCACCACCTATCAAAGTAGGCTTTTATATTTTGTTTAATTGTAATTCCTTAATCTGTGATTTTACCACTACTGTTCATTACTAAGTAAATTCCCTCCATGAATGCAGGTCAGCTCCCTGTCTGCAACTGATAATTTTAGTTTCTTAAAGCACTGAGAGGTTAAGTGATTTGTCCAGAGTCACATAGCTGGCATTTTTAAGAAGCAGGACATGAATCCACATCTTCCTGATCCTAAGGCCAGCCATCTTTCCCCAAGGCCACACTACATATATCTTTAATTGATGACAATTTTCTCTCCTTAGTTTTCCTCATTATTCCTAGTTTAGCTTGTGAGGCCAAATGGAAAAGTTGAATCCTTCCATACAGCCTTACTTTAAGTTCTTCAGTTACTTTTTTGGTCTTCCCTAAATATTCTGTTCTGTAGGTTTTGCATTCATCATTATTACAATCAGTTGTCATGTGTTATGAGAATTGGATGAAGGTGGACACTAAATAGCGCAGTAAGCCATCACATGGGAGGTGCTAGTCCTCCCTTAAGATTCAAGGGAGGATTTGAGGTTCTCCTCAAGTGGTTCCAAGAAACTACTGTGGCCAAATTACAACTGTGATTCTGAGAAATCGTAATGGCCACTATCACTATTACCTCAGTAAACTATCTCCACTGAGGGGTTGAATCAGATTGAGGGTAACTGACAGGGATAAAACCCATGCATGAGTTAGGGGATTGTCTACCCAAAGCATATGACAACTCTGAGGGTAATGAGAAGATGAGAATAATTTGATTCTATGGCCATGGAGGTGGTTGAAGCAGGTATGCTTACAGCTTGGTTAGACATTGAGACACCAAGGTTATCCACTGCATTCCAGGCCATTGCCAGTCACCCTCAGTTTTGTCTTATCACTGGATTTCCATGTCTCCGGAAGAGAGATTGAGACTGATGACTTTGTGGAACTCTGTTTTACTTAAATCCAATTCATGTGCAAGCCCAGACATTATTAAATGTCATTGGTCCTTTTCAAAAAGGAGAAACAATAATATGTTATAAATTAGAAGCCTTCACTCATGTTGGTAAAGGAGTCTAATCTCCTCCTTTGGAGATCTTTACTATCATTAATTTTTCAATACATTAAAACATTGGATCATAGATTTAGGGGTGGAAGAAAACTGATGTGTCATCTTGTTAAGATCTTTCTCTTTATTCTTCTAAGACCAAATGACCCAAAGTTATAAAACAGACAGAAAACAGTTAAATTTGAACAAAAGTTTTCTGATTCCAAATCTAGTCTTCTTTACAGAATACCATTGTACCTATCATTGGAGGATTTCCTGTATCTGATTATCTTATCCTCTGCCAGCATCTTTTACCATGTCAGAGGCTCCTTCAAACTATTCCTCTCTTTTGAATCACATTATATTATGGAAAGATGACTGTTGCTGGAACTCAGGGTTAAAGACCACCTGTGAGATTTACTTGGTAGGCAGATCATTTGAATTTTCTAGCGTCTCATTTCTTCATCTACATCATTCTCAGTATCTGTGGACATCCCCATGACTTTGTTCTGGACCACTTTCTCTTTTTCTTTTATATTTTCTCATTTGGGGAATCTCATTAGTTTCCATGTAGTCAATGGCGGTCACCTCTGTGAAGTTGATTCCTTGATTTATATAACAGATTAAGTCACTCACTTGAGTACCAGTTCTGCATCATAAATTGCCTTTTAGACATCTTATATTAGATGAATAACAATATCTTCCTGATCACTTTGATTCATACCCTTTAGGGTATTTTAAACTTCTCACCCAAACACATGTATGAAATCTATTTTCCAATTTTGTCGTTTCTACCTTCACAACTTCTTTTATAAACATTCTCTTGGCCAATACCCTAATTCAGGCTCTCATTATCTCTTGTCTGGAAGATTCTAGCAATCTTCTAATTAATTCATCTGTCTCAGGTCTCTCCCCCTTGAAAACCATCTTCAATCCAATCATCCAAAAATTTTTTCTAAAGCACAAGTCTGACCATGTTATCTCCTTATGCAATAATCTCCAGTGGATCCATATTATCTCAAGATCAATATCACCTCCTCCTTTTGGCACTAAAAATACTTCACAACATAGTCTCTTCTTATTTTTCCAGTTTTCTTTCACTTTCTTATCCCCTTCATACTCGTGATTTAATGACATTGACCTATTTGATTCTTCTCATCTACAACATTCAAGTTTCCCATTCCTTGTATTTGCACTGGTTGTCTTCCATTTCTGGAATACTCTCTCTACTCACTTTTACCACCTGTCTTCTTTGGATTTCAAGAATCTATTTAAATCTCAGCTTCTCTTAGGATAGCGCCCCCAGTATAATTTCACTTTATGACTTCTCTCTGAGATTACTTTCCATTCATGCTATGTATACTTGTATATATCTATACTTATATAGATGTAGATAGATATAGATATAGGTTACTGGTATTTATTTCTCCCCTTAGAATGAACTCTTTAAGCTCAAAGGCAGGGACAGAAATTTTGCCTTTCTTTGCACTCCTAGTACATAGCAGAGTAATTTGTATATAATAAGTGCTTAATAAATGCTTGTTAACCAACTGACGTAGTCATCATAAGAATAGGGATAATAACATCCTGAATGCCTACCTTATAAGATTTCTGTGAGACAAACAAGGTATTACGAGTGACATTATTATAGATGGTAGCTCTATTTAACAGATATACTAGCCTACCTGTGCTCTGGTTAGAATTAAGAGTCAGAAGGAACAACATGAGCCACTTACTGTTACAGAATGAGATGATGTTTATTGTAGGATACAAAGGAACTAGTAGGTATACCGACAGTGCCTTCATTAGTGAACAATCATTTGGGACTTTGCTTTGGAAGCTCAACAGCTATACTGTACTATGGCTCCCAAATTTCCAATTACTCAGGGCATGGTGGGTTCTATCAATATATAACTGGGAATTTGTAGTGGCAGTCAGGACCAATACTTTAAGTGCTGAATGACTAAGGACCTCCTTCAGGGAAGAGCTTTTTATATTCCTGAGAGACTAAGTAGGAAAGAACTGAAACAGCTCTCAGTATTTCTCCTCCCTTCCACCCTCAGCTTAAGATCCATTGAGGCTAATTCCTACAGGTTGGAAGGAAATAACCAAGGTTTATGACTCTGGCTGGAGGATTTAATCTCTGTTTCAAGGTAAAATCTTCCCTCACTGACCTTATATAAGACACATGTATAAAGGGAGGAACAAAGGAAGTAGGATTTGGGAGACACTGATTCCTGGAAGCTAAAACCTTAAGGAGAAAAGAAAAAAAAATAACTGTCTTTTTTCTACTGCAGTGGGACAAGGATGAATGATATATACCTGTCATACTAGTGGCTATAGAGTCAATGGGACAGTCTTTTTGTCTTCCTCAGAATCCATCTTGTTTTTAAATCATGTATCATCATGAAGTATGAAGGAGTAATTATTGCTATTTCATTGAGTCATTGAGAAAACCAGGACAAGAAACCCTTGTCAAAGTCTCCAAAATTCAAGTATAAAAGAACAGCTCATTACTTCTCAAAGTATACATGTCCACACACACACACACACACACACACACACACACACACAAAGAGAGAGAGATTTGACATACAGACATACATGTGTGTTCAGTAATTCTCTTTGACAATCCCTTTGTGTCCCCTGAAAGTGTATACTTCAGGTTCAAGGTACTATATAGTATTATTCCACTAAAACTGTAGTTTGAGACCCAGTACTATTTTTACCTTTAATAATATGCCAGAGGACATGTTTAGTTTTTTTTAAAGGCTTTAATGAAATAGTGTAGTAAGAAAAATAGTAACCAGTTTCTCCCCAGATATTCAGAATATACTTTCTCAGAAATACCCATAGCATCAGTGGAAAGAAGTAAAATATGTATGAGTTACATGGAAGAGGCACATATGTAGGGAACATGTGTGGCCAGGTCCAGTGTAGAGAGCCACTTAATACTTCCCTGGACACTAATGTTTTTCAGTGAGGACGAAGAGTTGTTCCCATTGGAATGACTTCTTATTAGTTTCTATAGTCTATGCTATAAACATCTCAAAAGTTCAGGATTTCCTAGTTTTCAAATCTACCCTCTCTTCCAGTTTCTTATGTTGATGAGTAAGTAGTACAACATTTAGGGAGACAACACTAAATATGGGGGAAAGGTCATTTTATCAGCTCTATCCTATTCCTAGGCTTTTTTTAAATAAAGAAATAGCTCCAGCCTAAAGTTCGGAGTATCTCTGAGACACTCCCTTACATACATATATATTTTTTGTTCGATAGGATCTTTGGATCACAAATCTAGTGCTACAAAGGACTTTAGAAGTCATCTAATCCAATCCCCTACTTTTGTAGGTGAGGAAAATAAGCTTTAGGTCAGGAAAGTGACTTGTCTGAAGTCAAAGTGGTATTAAATAACATAGCAGAGATTTGGACACAAGTATTTTAACTTCAAATCCAGTGAAATTTTCACTAAAGCAGTGAAAATTTTGTTCTAAACCAGTTCCTTCCTTTTTCACTAATAATAGTCATCTAGCCAGAAATTTCTATTCTGAATATAAAATTTTTTTTTGCTTTTTATTGTAGAAGGTAGGAAGTACTCCTCCTCTTTGTTTATTCATCCAATTATCCCATCATCCATCCATCCATCCATCCATCTATCTACTCAGCTCATATGTTGTTATCTTTGTTATCTTTGACTAGAGAAGGTAGTACTCCAATGACATAAGTAAATAATTAGTAAAATTTATCTGCAGATGTTATAGGCCAGTTATTTGGAAAGAATATAAATAGTAGAGCTTGATTTTGGATAATGATGAAATTTGAGGAAGGAAGACACTGTGAATGCTCACCAATTTTTTGTTTATTTCTAAGTTGGCCTTTGTGATCGTGTGTGTGTGTGTGTGTGTGTGTGTGTGTGTGTGTGTGTTTTAAGCACAATGATGAAATATATCTCTCTTTGATCAAAGGAATGAATCTTTATCTGCATAATATGCTACAGAAAAATTAAGAGGTATTTCAAGTTTTCTTAGGACAAAAAATAAAGCTGAATACTTCGTGAATACAAAAGCACTATGGAATCATTAAATAATGTGGCATTTGACAGTATAATAATGAAGTCCTCATATGATAACTATGTCTGTCTGTTTGTACAAATACCTATTCTATTTGCTAGTCTGTTAAGTGACACAAAGTCATTATTGATTGCTGAGTGAAGCTATAACAACATTGCTAGAGAATAAATTCTTTGTTGTTGAGTCATTTTTCAGTTGTGTCTGGTTCTTCATGATCCCATGTGGGACTTTCTTGGAAAATATACTGGATTAGTTTATCTTTTCCTTCTCCAGTTTACTTAACAAATGAGGAAACTGAGGCAAATGGAATTAAGTGACTTGCCCAGAGTCACATAGTTAATAAGTTTATCTGAGGCTAGATTCGAATTCAGTAAGATGAAGCTTCCTGACTTCAGGCCCAACATTTTATCCACTGTGCTACCTAGCTGTTTATACACATTCTAGATAAATACTAAGCAATAATAATTAGATCTTCAAAATCAGGGTCATAATTTAATAATTAAAGAAACATCTTAAAGAATAAAACTACATAAAATTTCTAATAGTAGAAGTAATAAGATATTTATAGAATTTAAAAACAAAGTCTAGTTTCATATATCATTTTTCCTTCCTGACCTCGTATGATATGTATTGTGTGAACCAGTCATTTCACAATTATCAAATATTATCCTTTGTTTTTCTTTATCTCTTTAGATAATTTCTCTTCCCTCATCTTCCACTCCCATTGGATTGTAAATCTCTTGAGGGCAGGGAATGTGTCTTTTACAAGGTTAGAGATCTCTGATGGACTTTACAGATTCCTCAGTTCATGAGATACAGATTCCTCATCTTCATGAGATTCATGAAATTTGTCTGAAGGGGATAGAGACAGACTTGAGTCCCTAGTCCTTCTAGACAACTTCTAGAACTCTTTTCATTGGTTATAAGTTGTTGGAACTGTCTCCAAGATTATTGACAATTCAGAGTCAAGGGAAACTTGTCAGAAGTTATTCTTTCTTCAGTTGTACAATAATTTATTAAGACATCAGGCAAAATTTAGTGAAGAAAGACTTTCATTTTGTGGGAGGAGAGAGAATTCCCTTCTCTTTCTTTCCTGTAATAGTTATGAGGCTGTACAGCAGAAGCTATGGAGATGGGAGACAATGCTTTTGTGTACCTTGAAAAGGAGCATTCAAGATAAATATTCTGAAATACTAATCTTTTGTAAATAGAATTATGATGGGGGTATTTTGATTTTAAGAACATTGTTCTGGGCTAATTTCCTATGAAGTGAAGGGTTTTTAATTTTTAAAATTTCCCTTGGCAGTATGGTTTTAAAATCTAGTGTTCTTTCCAGAGAAAGCAGATTTTGGGGCAGTTAGGATACTGGCTCTGGAGTCAGGAGGACTTGAGTTCAAATTTGGCCTTAGGCACTTCACACTTACTAGCTCTGTGATCTTGGAGAAGTCTCTTTACCTGAATTGCTTCTCAAACAACAACAACAACAAACAAGCAACAGAGAAGGGAAATTTCCTGAGCAGTACTGGTGTGGGTAACCTCAAGTTCAAGAGTTCCTGTATTTACCTGTTTAGTCACAAGTCTCCAGAGGAAGATTTCCTTAATAGCTTGCTTCTGAGAGAAGGAAAGCTGTTTCTAACAGAAGATTACACTAAACCAAAATCCTTGGGCCACATTATTGGGATAATGTAAGGAAATCTGAACCTTGTCCACCCTTCTGCTTTTGCTTTAAGTTGTTTGGACAGTGCAGGTAGGATGTGAAGGAAAGTGTGTCTTTAGAAACCCCTAAATATGGATTATTCCCTTCTGTAGAAAGTTAAATAGTTTCTATAAATATTTTATTTTTGCCATAAAGACTTATAGATTCTTATGGGTCTTTATGGATTATTTGTGGAATAAAATAATGGCTGTCCCTAATCCAATATTCAATATATGAATTACATATATGAAATATATCATATATATGAATATGTGAATATATATTATATATGCATATATATAATGTTTATATGGAATTGGGGACATAGTTATCCAAATTTGGAGGAAACCTAAACATATCCTGTTTCCCTTGTGAGGAAATTGGAATAGGATATCCTTTCAGAATTTGAAATGTTGGCTCCTGGAAGGACTAGATTCATTTTGCTGAGCCCCACAGGGAAGAAGGGGGAATAATTGGTAGACATTTAGTAAATGAAGGAAAATTAGGCTTAGTGTAAGAAACAATTTTCTAACATTTAGTTTTTTTTTATTGGAATATGCTGCCTCTGGAGGTAGTGAGTTTATTCCCGTCTGGAGGTCTTGGTACAAAAATTGGATAACTATTTCTTGGGTACATTATAGAGATGATTTTTGTTCAGGCATGGATTAGCCTAGATAATCACTTCTAAGTCTTTGAACCTATTAATTTGTATTTCTTGAAAAGAGTGGTGGAGATTTCCCAAAGCTACTTGGACTATGTAATATTTTTTCCTTTGACCATCTCTTTTGCTAGGTTCTCCTAGTGTTTGGTTCTGGATCCTGAGGCAGGACTGTCAAAAGTGAATTTTGACTATCCATGAGGACATAAGAAAGGCCTAAACTTTTAGACCAGGATGAAGTAGTGTGTATCAATAATACTAGAGTGAAAATTGATAACATTTATAGCATAGAGGTTATTGAGATCAACTGTGCTCAGAAAATAATTTAAGAGTGAAGAAAAGAAGGTACATTTCCAGTTTGATGAATTTCAAAGGTTGAATTCCAGGTATTAATAACTATTCATTGCTTAATACGTTATTTATTTTGGAGTATTTAAATTTTAGTAGGAGCATCTTAAAAGTCAAAGGGAATTCACTAATCATAGCTGTCAGAGTCAATGATTTCATACTCTCTCTTTGCTAGAACATATATTTATCCAGAATACAAGTCCTTAACCTTTATGTGGATTCCTTTGGGATTGTAGTAAAACCTTTGGAACCCCTCTGAGAATAATATCTTTATAATATATAAAATAAAATGATATTTGTAACATTACAAAAAAAAATCACTCACATTGAAATAGTCATCCAGAATTTTTTTTAAAGGTCCCAGATCCCAGGTTAAGAATCTCTAATCCTAGTTGTAGTGTATGTTACCACATTACCTTCTCTTCCCTTCCCTCCTCTCATAACTCTTTGTAGCTGGATTCTGATACAAAATATCATGCCAGTTCATATGGGTTTGCCTAACACTATACCAAGCTTCTAGGAGAAAAAAAGTGACTAATGTCATGACATGACTAAATCAGAAAGATATAGGGGAAATAAGTTGCAGATGAATAAATTATAAAGTGAGCCTTTATTATGGCAAGTTTCATTATTTTCCTTTTTAAATTGTGATGAAGTAAGGGGTTACCTGTCCTAAATACTCCTTCAGTAAAATAATTCATGTGTAGGCACTGAAACAAGCATCTCTTTCCCTATCTGAGATTCTGCCTATGGTTAAAAGGCCAGACAAAAGCTAGGAAAGGTGCAGAGAGAGTTTAGAGACCACAACTACTTAACAGCATTCTCCACATCGCTGTCAGAATCATCTTCAACATCTTATGACCAACTTATCATTCTACCATCAAGAATCATCTCTTTTGCAAATTCCTCAGTTAGACATATAAAATTTTTGCAATCAGATCTGGCCAAGATTATTTCATATTAATGTCAATTTCACATGCTCTATATTCCAATCAATCTGGCTGACTTGCTATTCACTGGAATACTTTTTCCCATTTAGGAGCCATTAAATAAGAAGTGCTCATATGTAGAATGAACAACTTTCCATAACTGTCTCTTTGGATAATTTTGTCTCCTTAAAGAAACAACTCAGGTGCCACTAATTTGGGGAAACTTTTAATGATCTCCTTAGTTTTTCTCTGCCTTCTCAACTATCTTATAGCTTTTCTTTGAGGCAGGTAGGTAGTGTAGTGAATAGAACACTGGACATAATCAAGAAGACTGGCCTGAGTTAAATGTAGTGTCAGACATTTACTGACTCTGTGATCCTGAGGAAGTCATTAAACTTCTGTCTGCCTTAGTTTCTTCTGTATAATGGGGATAGCTATGAGGTTAAAATGAGACAAGATTTGTGAGTGCTTTATAAACTTTAAAGTGTTTTATAATGTATATGTATTTATAAAATTGATAATGTTAATTATATTGACACAGTATGATTATAATGGTAATTTTAATTATAATGACACAATGTAATTAATACTATAAATAAAATAACTAATAATAAGATTATATCTTCTTCAGAAGAATAAAAGTTCCTTATGGATGGAGACTTTTTTTGGTTTTTGTATCCCCTAGCCCTTCACAAAGTCTGCAGACAATACTTAATAAGGCAGATATACTTAACAGATGTTAAATTGAATATGACACTGACCATGATATATAAAAAGACTGAGACCCTGACTGCAATTGTGAATTGTTTATCAACCCAAATCCCTCAATTATGGGCAAAATGAAAGGCAAAAGTGATTTCTAGAAATATGCACTGTTATAGATGGAAAACAACAGTAGTAGATGAATCACTCTGATGTGCAACAGTCAGTAGAAGGATGATAGACTTTAATCCAAAGTGATGTGCCACCTGGGTAGTTAAAAGAAAGGCCTGCAGTGAAAGGTCCTGTAAATGGGAGCTGTCATTTACTGAAGGAAAAACAGCATGGAAGGGATAGAATAATTCTATTGCACAAGGGTGGAGGTTTTTCTTCTATTGCACAATGGTGACCGTTTTTCTTCTCAACATCGATGACTAATAGATTCAGAAAGAAAGAATGAAATTTTCAATTTTGTCACATAGGACCTAACATATAAACTTACCTAATGTATATTAAGGCAATAAGAAGTGGTGCAAATTGCAAGGCGATTCTTCCAAGTGCCAATTGGGAGTGCTACAAGACAAGCAATTAGCTTATCATTTTATGCTTATCACATATTTAAATTTAGAAGAAATTCTTGAGAATATTTAATCCAACCTCCTTTTGATTGCTATGATCCCTAGTATTGTGCCTTGATAAATGTATGTTACTCAATAATGCTACTTGCTAATGGATTCAGTGTCATCACAGATTCATCTCTCTTTATTCTCTTGTTTTCTTTATAAATCTTTGAATCTTGAAGCAAAAATAAAAAAGATTTGGAGACATAACATTTGGTAAATATGCTAATCTATGTGATGCAATCTGTCATTAGAATGTACAACTCATAAAATAGCATTCTAGTAATTACACAAATGGATAAAATCTTTCTCATCATGTACAGGGAATGACATTGATAAATCTGTTTCTTTTGAATCCATCATAATTATACATATTTTTAAAAATAGGCACCATAACATGACTCTGTTGTTTATGCAAATGGATAGAAGTATATAAATATTTTAAAAAGTCATAATATATATGCACACATGTAATATTTCAAAATGATATATTATAGTACTATAAAATGCTGGTCTTGGAGTTGGAAGAGGTATCTTCATCTGTCTCCTTTGGAGTTAGGATCAGATGAAATTATGAAGAAAGGAAAGGAAAGTATATGATGGACAGAAGTGGGAGACATTGTAGGTGCTGGCAGTTCTAAGTGGGGTTGTCAATATTGGTGCTGAATTTTATTATCTTAGGAGCAGGAATTAAAAACTCAGAAAATCAGCTTGTTCTGGAATGAATTCTTAAAAAAATATTTCTTATTAGTCCTCAATAGAAGGGTAATGAGAGTCATAAATGAACAAACAAACAAAAAAAAAACTATCCAGTTGTTAGAGCTGTGGGTTCTTGAAGCCAAACCCAAGAAGCACTAAATTGAACCTAAAACCTGGAAGTATGTGTGAACTTTATGAGCTGTGCAAATATTTCTGCATCAGATATGTTCTCTATAGGCAAAATATTATTTTATAGTGTCTTAATATTTTCAATAGTTCTTCAGTGTTTTGTGGGGTAATACAATCCATTTACATTCAAAGTTATAAATGTTTAGTCCTGAGAAATTTTTATCTTGAAACACAGGCAGACAGATAGACACACGTGTATATTTGTATGTAAATGCACACACACACACACATATATATATATGCATGTATGTGTATATATATATTTACATATACACATGCATATACATATGTGATTGATTCAGTATTTGTTGTTACTCAACTATTTTTCAGTCTTATCCAGCTCTTTGTGACTATATTTCTTTTCTTTCTTTTTTTTTTTTTTTAGGCAGAATTGTCATTTTTATTTTTTATTTTTTTTAAATAACTTTTTATTGACAGAACCCATGCCAGGGTAATTTTTTTTACAACATTATCCCTTGCACTCACTTCTGTTCTGATTTTTCCCCTCCCTCCTTCCATCCCCTCCCCCAGATGGCAAGCAGTCCTATACATGTTAAATAGGTTACAGTAGATCTTGAATACAATATATGTGTGCAGAACTGAACAGTTCTCTTGTTGCTCAGGGAGAATTGGATTTAGAAGGTATAAATAACCCAGGAAGAAGAACAAAAATGCAAGCAGTTTACATTCATTTCCTAGTGTTCTTTCTTTGGGTTTAACTGCTTCTGTCCATCATTGATCAATTGAAACTAAGTTAGATCTTCTCTTTGTTGAAGAAATCCACTTCCATCAGAATACATCCTCATATAGTATCGTTGTTGAGGTATATAATGATCTCCTGGTTCTGCTCATTTCACTCAGCATCAGTTCATGTAAATCTCACCAATCCTCTCTGTATTCATCCTGCTGGTCGTTTCTTACAGAACAATAATATTCCATAACATTCACATACCACAATTTACTCAACCATTCTCCAATTGATGGGCATCCATTCATTTTCCATTTTCTAGCCACTACAAAGAGGGCTGCCACAAACATTCGTGCACATACAGGTCCCTTTCCCTTCTTTAGTATCTCTTTGGGGTATAAGCCCAGTAGAAACACTGCTGGATCAAAGGGTATGCACAGTTTGATAACTTTTTGAACATAGTTCCAAATTGTTCTCCAGAATGGATGGATGTGTTCATAATTCCACCAACGATGTATCAGTGTGACCACATTTCTTACAAAAACATTAGATTGGTTCTGTCATGTACAGATGAGAAACTAAGGCAAATAGGGGTAAGTGATTTTCCCGGGATCACAAGCTAGATTTGAGTCTGATTTAAACTTAAAAAGTTGTGTCTTTATAATTTCAGATCAGATATTTTATCCATTCTGTCTTAACCACCCTTTAATTCAACAATATTGATCAGAATTCCAGGTTTGGAATATTAATAATACTCATCTTTTCCCTTTAAATCCATCTCATTTATTCTGTTGTTTGCAAAGCAGTATTGAGTAATTTCCTGTGCCTGTGTTTCTGTTTACTTCATGGTTTCTGCTATTCTGTGTTGTAGGAAAAAAAATTAGTTTACAATGATTATTTTTTATTTCCAATACTTTAATGAATAATGTCTTGTTCTTGTTTTTCTGTTCCTATGTGATCTCCAGTATTCTATCCTTAAAAAAAAATCTCTTTATTAAAACTATTGATTTGCTAATTTTTTTCATGGCTATTTCTAAACTATTGATTTTATCACCATCTTGCTCTAATTTTTTATTAATTTTTTCATTTAATTTATTCAGCATTGGCATGAGTTATTTTATTGTAAGTTTAGAAAATTCTAGTTTTTTTTTTCTGGCCCTATTGTTTTACCATATTTTTTCTTCTGGTTACTTTTCTTTAGCTTCTTCAATATAATTTTGTGTGTGTATGTGAACTTTACTTTCATCACTTTTTGATTACCTAAAATGTTTAAACATAATTTCTTTAATAGATTTTTGACAGTTTTGCTCTTTTGTGGGACCTCTTGCTGTTTTTAGGGAGATAATGGACAGATAACTCTCTTATGAGATTTCTCTATCTTGTGATAGAGATCCTGCCATGGATTTGCATGTTTAACTTTTAGAAATTGAAAAGAAAATATTTTAAATAGAGGAGAAGTATTTGCTAACAAAAGAAATCCTTTTGTAAGTCTTTTGTAAAGAAAATTAAAAATTAAAAAAAATTGTGTAATTATAGATTTTATAGAATAGATTTTCTTTGAAGTAAAATATGTCCATGCCAATATCTTCTTCATTTTGTGACCAGAAGAAAATATTTTGTTTTTATTTTCCAATAAGGTTTGAAACAATATAAATAGTTTGTGAGCTTATTATACAAATTGAGCATTTTGTTTTACAGTGAAAAGAAAACTAATCTGGGAGTCTGGACACTTAGCTTTTAATCCAGATACTGTCAATGGTTACATACATTGAGCAAATTATTCAGTCTCTTTGGCAATCATAATCATCTCTGAAAATAAGAGAATAGAACTAAAAAAAATTCTTTCACAGTTCTAAAATTTGATATTTCACAAGTTGTAATAAATGATTGATTAACCCTTTTGTCACAATATAGATATAGGAGAAAGAAACTTGTAATGTGTCAGAAGACACTGATTCTCATGGGAAATTTGTCATTAACTATTATGTGACCTTGATTCAGTAGCTATTTTGTTTCTTCTTAGCTTCAGTTTCTTTACCTTGAAAATTGTGATAATTATGAATTTTAAATATATTGTTGGCTATTTTAGTTATAAGTTATGGGACTTCAATATGGAGTCACTTAGGATAAATGGACCCAATGACCATAAATATATAAGTAATAACAAACAACCTGTACTTTCCTTTTGTTTTGATCCATTTTGACCCTCTATCAAAAGTGTAATTGATTATAGCTCTTAATTGGGCAAAGCTCCCAGTTGGATGCAGAGTTAGACGCTGACACTCATTTCTATGCACTCAGATTATGAATTCAGACTCACATCTACTTCATGTGCCAGTTAGGAAACTCCCTCACCTGACTCTGGAATCAATAGCCAATTTGGGGAAGTTCACTACCACACCTGTGTTTGATTAGAAATGTTCCTCCTATATCTGGCATTAATTATATATTTTTTAACCATGTCCATATTTAAGGTATTCAGACTCTACTCTGAGTGTACAGTTTTACTGAAATCTCTATTTTTGTTGCCATATTGTGTGTGTGTGTATGTGTGGTGTGCTTTTGTTTTTGAGGTTTTTTTGTAGTGAAGTTCATGGTTTCACTAGCTTTCTGTAGATCAACTCTTTTTATTTTATTTGTTTTTAGTTAAAAATTTAATGTATTTAAAAATTTTAATAATAGCTTTTGTTTCAAAATATATGCAAAGATAGTTTTCAACATTCATCCCTGTAAAACCTTGTGTTCCAAGTTTTCTCCTTTCCTTTTCTTTACCTTCTTCCCTAGACAACAAGCAATACAATATATGTTAAACATATGCAATTCTTTTACACATATTTCTACATTAATCATGCTGCACAAAACAAATATCAAAAAAGGAAAAATGAGAAAGAAAGAAAAACAAGCAATCAAACAACAACAAAAAGGTACAAATTCTGTGTCGTGATTCATGTTTAGTTTCCACAGTCTTCTTTCTGGTCGGAGATGGCTCTCTCTATCACAAATCTATGGAATTGGCCTAAATCATCTCATTTAGCATCAGTTCATGTAAGTCTCTGCAGACCTTTCTGAAATCATCCTACTGATTATTTCTTATAAAACAATAACAACATTCAATAATATTCACATACCATAATTTATTAAGCCATTTCTTAACTAATGGACATCCACTCAGTTTCCAGGCTGCTACAAACATTTTTGACATGTGGGTACCTTTTACTCTTTTTATGGAGAGCAATTCTTGGTCAATTTTCCAATCTGGGTCTTAGCTCTTACCCCAAACATGAGGTCAAATGAAGCAAAATCAAGTAGTTTTATCAGATCACATTTCAGTTTTCTTCTAGGTATAATATAAATCTGTATAATTTGTACTTTTCTATTGCAAGTATTATATTATTTACATATGTATTTTGCCTTCTCTTTAGGATGTAAATATACTTCCCTCTAGGAAGTGCTGTATTTTTCAGTTCTATTTTTATGCTTCTGACAGTGCTCAGCAGATGCTATCCACATGGTGAATGTTTATAAAATATTGATTAATGACTGATTGAAGTTACTAAAGAAATAAAAAAAATCTTCAATGTACAATGGATAAAAATCTGCCCTTAGCTGTGTGTTCCAGGCCCTGAACAAGTTTGTTTTCTTTAAATAGAGTTTTCTTAGGCTTTAAGAATTATAATTATAATCATAATCATAGATGCTATTTGTAGAGGCAAGTAGCATAGTGAATTAATAGTTGGTGTTGCTTGGAATTAGATGCCTGGGCTTAGGTCTCACCTGTCATATATTATCACTGTGTGCCTGGAGAAATCACTTAACTTTTGTTCTCTGGACAGTTCCCTAAGCCTTGAAGTTGAAGAGAAGGTGCTAGCCTGCATTGAGAGAGGGAGTTTTCTGTCACTGAGATCATGGATCCAGGCCCTACCCTTACCTTAATTACTTATGAAATTTATGTAGTAATTTCATTTTTTCCAAGTTATTTTTATGTATGTTATATGGAATATTTTGGAATATAGCTATGGGTATTGTGGATTGGAATAATGCTGTAGGCATTGTTATCTTTATTTTCTACATGTAGAAACTGGCATTCACAGAGTTTTCTATGATCAAAGCAGTAAGAAGTATTAATGGTCAAATATGAATGCAGGGTATCCTAAAATTGGTTCACTGCTCTATCATTCTACTTCCAATGGCTGTTCACATAATACTTTCAAAAATTTAGAAGGCTCTTATTATTTTGAACTCTCTAGAAAAAGATAACACAATTAATATATATTTTCCTGCATATTTGGAATGCCTAGGGTCCATTTTAGAGTGGAGTTAGCAATCTATTGTCTTATTTATATTGGATTGTTAGTTAAAATAAGGTAATTTATATAATAACTTATCAAGAATGCCCTGGAAGATGGTATATAATTATTAAATCTAAAAGTATAGGGGATGATGGTTGCTAGAAATTTTACTTGTCTGTGATGGTTTTAAAACCTCCAAAGTAGGGGCAGCTAGATGGTACAGTGGATAGAGCATCAGCCCTGAAGTCAGGAGGACTTGAGTTCAAATTTGGCCTCAGACACTTAACACTTCCTAGTTCTATGACCCTGGGCAAGGCACTTTCCCTCCCAAAAAAACACCTCCAAAGTACATTTTATATACTCAATATTAAATACCTTCTTATTACATATTATTTAAGGTTATGAGAGGGGAGTGGTGCAGGTGAAAGATTGCTGGACCTGAAATCAGAAAGACCTGAGTTCAAATCTGCCTTTGGATACTAGTTGTATGACTCTGGGCAAGTCATTTAACCTCTTTTTAACTCAGTTTCTTCATCTGCAAAATGAGAATAATAAAAACAACTGCATTGAAGAATTGTTGTGAGGATAAAATTTTTAAAAAATGTAAAATATTTAGCTCAGCAATTTGGGCTATGCCCAAAAGGCTATAAAACTGTGTATATCCTTTGATCTAACAGTGCTACTACTAGTCTGTATCCCAAAGAGATCATAAAAGAGGAAAAAAGGTCCATGTGTGCAAGGGGCTCATTTTGTAGGGAAAGGAAAAGGAAATTGAATGCCCATCAGTTGAGGAATGACTGAATAAGTTATGGCATACGAATGTAATAGAATATTATTATTGTATAAGAAATGATGAGCAGGCTGATTTAAGAAAATCCTGGAAATACTTACATGAAGTGATGTTGAATGAAATGAGCAGCACGAGAACATTGTACATAGTGAGAGCAACATTATATGATAAACAACTATGATGAACATGCTTCTTGTCAGGAATGTTGTGATTTAAGACAATTCCAATAAACTTGGTATGGAAAATGCCATTCACATCCAGGGAAAAAAACTATGGAGAACAAATATTGATTGGAGAATAGTATTTTTGCCTTGTTTCCTTTTTCCTTCTTTTATTTTTCCCTTTTGCCTGATTTTTCTTGCATAACAGGACAAATATGGAAATATGTTTAAAAGCATTGTACATATTTGACATGTCAGATTGCTTGCTGTGTCAGGGTAATGGAAGGTAAGGTAAGGGAGGGTAGGAAAAATTTGGAGCAATAAGTCTTACAAAATTTACTGTTGAAAACTATCTTTACATATATTTGGAAAAATACAATACTATTGAGTGAAAAAAGTACTTAGCTTAGTACTTGGCATGTAGTAGTAAGCACTATTTAAATGTTTATTCTTTCCAAAACCTTTTAGTATACCTGTTTTATAAAAAGTGCCCAAGGAAAACTAAGAAATTTCTAGATGATCAGTTTTTCATTAGGGAATTTTCTTCACTAATATAGACTTGTATGAGTATGTAAAAATGTATAATTTTTTAAATTTATGAGTTAGCTGAGACTCAAAGATTAAATGAATTACTTATAATGGCAGTAAGACTGAAGGACAGGATTTGAATTCAGGACTTCCTGGATTTGAGTATGTAATATTGTACACCATGATATATAGCCCCTCAAATTTTCTTATTCTAAAAACTTATTCTAAAACTCTTTTATTCTTTGATTTTAATTTTCCTATATTCTTTTTTGCTAAATTCTAGCAACTGGTAATTCTTTCTAGATGAACATTACATTTAAAAGCTGCCTATGATTATCCTCTTTTCTAAATTTAATTGTTTATTGAACAAATAAAATTTACAATCTATAAATCTTCATTAGGGAAATATTAACTCAATAACATTATGATGAATTGTGTTGTTTATTGTTCATTTGACTTTTTGATTTCTTAACAGTTTTAAAGAGAGAAATGCCTTATAATCTCACAATAGGCCCATTATGAAGGTTTGTTAATTTGTTACATTGAATACTTGACACATACTTACCTTGGACTTTTTATAGTGGCAAGAAACTGGAAAGTGAGAATGCTTATCAGTTGGAGAATGGGTAAATAAATTATGGTATATGAATGCTATGGAATATTATTATTCTATAAGAAATGACCAGCAGGATGATTTCAGAGAGGCCTGGAGAGACTTACATGAACTAATGCTCAGAGAGTAGAAATAGGAGAACATTGTACATAGCAATAGAAAGATTATATGATGATCAACTCTGACAGATGTGGCTCTTTTCAGGAATGAGGTGATTCAGGCCAGTTCCAATGATTTTGTGATGGAAAGAGTCATCTGCACCCAGAGAGAGAAAGTTTTCTCTTTCAGACCTCTTTAAGGACATATTTAGTCAGGATAGAAATGTGCATTTTTTCTATTAAAGAATTCCTTCAGAACCTGCTAAATCTCTTACAATCATGAAAGCTGAGCTTTGGAATGGATATTAGAGACCATCAATTGAACTAGTTTATAAGGAGAAATTCTCTCTATAACATCCCCAATTAGTGTTTTTTTCCATCTTTGCTTGAAGACTTTTAGGCATTTCTAGGCAACTCACTACCTCATAAGGTAAACCAATCCATTTTAGAGAGTTCTGATTGGACATTTTTTTTTCTCAAAATCTGCCACTCTGCCCCTTGGATTCTTTGGAAATAACATGGAAAGAACACAAAGACTATCCCCACTATAGGCATACCTAGTCAGGCACTTTGTATGTGCAGGAGGGAGGACACAAACATGGAAAGGCAAAATAGACAAACTACCTTAATCAACCATAAAAAAATGTGATTTAAGAGTTGTTAAATACTATATGATAATATCCTTATGAAATTATTTAACAGTACAAAGGAGTATAAAAGAAACAATCACTATAAATATTTACTACTAGTGGTTCCTAATTGAGGAATAGAAAATGATTCAAACTGTCTTACCTTAGCATAAGGCATTAATTCATAATTCAATTTATGCCTCATTTGTACCGTCTTCAATGATATTGGTTTTATCTTTGTTCATTGATTTTGGCATCTATCCTCTTGCATTCAGACTGTCTCCATCCTCCTCATTAGATAGTCCCCTTTGTTAATACAAATAGTTAAAATGCCATTATAGTGTATACCATGGCCATATTTTGTGGGTAAAAACTAGTTTGGTTATAATAATTAGAGGCATATAAGATTATAAGTAGATGAATATAAGACTTCAAAGCTTGGGATCTGGTGATGAAATTAACTGCTCAGTCTTTCAAGACAATACAGAAAATTATGGTTTCTCATTTGCATAGCTTAGAAAGATAAATGTCCAAAGTCACATATGTAGTAAATGATTGAATCCTTATTTGAACCATGGACTATTGATTCCAAATCCAGGAATCTTTGTATTTCATTATATTGTCTCCTCCAAAAGAGAAAGCTTCGATCAGCTCTTGCTTTGGCATGCTTTTTTTTTTTATTAAGAATAACTTTATGTCCTAATATATGGTCAATTTTTGAATAGGTTCCATGAACTGCTGAGAAGAAAGTATATTCCTTTCTATCTCCATTCAATTTTCTCCAAAGATCCAACATACCTAATTTTTCTTAATATTCTATTTACTTCTTTAATTTCTTTCTTATTTGTTTTGTGGTTTGATTTGTCTAATTCTGAGAGTGCAAGGTTGAGATCTCCTACTATTACAGTTTTGTTGTCTATTTCTTCTTGCAACTCTCTTAACTTCTCCTTTAGGAAGTTGGATGCCATACCACTTGGTGCATATATGTTTAATATTGATATTGCTTCGTTGTTTATGCTACCATTTAGCAGGATGTAGTTTCCTTCCTTATCTCTTTTAATTAGATCAGTTTTTACTTTTGCTTGATCTGAGATAAGGATGGCTACCCCTGCTTTTTTGACTTCACCTGAAGCATAATAGATTTTGCTCCAGCCTTTTACCTTTACTCTATATGTATCTCCCTGCTTTAAATGTGTTTCTTGTAAACAACATATTGTAGGGTTCTGACTTTTGATCCAGTCTGCTATCTGCCTCCTCTTTATGGAGGAGTTCATCCCATTCACATTTACGGTTAGAATTACTAAATCTGTATTTCCTGCCATCCTAATAACCCCAGATTATGCTTTACTTATTCTTCCCTCCCCCAACTCTCTTTCCCCCTTTTAAACTTATGTACCCCTCTTGTATCACGATGCTTACCCTCTTTATAATCCCTCCCTCCCCCCTTTGAGTCTTTCCCCCTTCCTTCCCTTATTACTCTTTTTCTTTTCCCTTTTCCTCTCCCCCGTTTTTAATGAGGGGAGAGAGAATTTTCTCTAAAACAAATGTCACTTATGTTTTCTTTGAGCCAACTCTGATGAGAGTAAGATTCACACAATGTTTGTGGCAGCCCTTTTTGTAGTGGCTAAAAACTGGAAACTGAATGGATGTCCATCAGTTGGAGAATGGCTGAATAAATTGTGGTATATGAATATTATGGAATATTACTGTTCTGTAAGAAATGACTAACAGGATAATTTCAGAAAGGCCTGGAGAGACTTACATGAACTGATGCTGAGTGAAATGAGCAGGACCAGGAGATCATTATATATTTCAACAACAATACTATATGATGACCAGTTCTGATGGACCAGGCCATCCTCAGCAACGAGATCAACCAAATCATTTCTAATGGAGCAGTAATGAACTGAACTAGCTATGCCCAGAAAAAGAACTCTGGGAGATGACTAAAAACCATTACATTGAATTCCCAATCCCTATATTTATGCACACCTGCATTTTTGATTTCCTTCACAAGCTAATTGTACAATATTTCAGAGTCTGATTCTTTTTGTACAGCAAAATAACGTTTTGGTCAGGTATACTTATTGTGTATCTAATTTATATTTTAATATATTTAACATCTACTGGTCATCCTGCCATCTAGGGGAGGGGGTGGGGGGGGGTAAGAGGTGAAAAATTGGAACAAGAGGTTTGGCAATTGTTAATGCTGTAAAGTTACCCATGTATATATCCTGTAAATAAAAGGCTATTAAATTAAAAAAAAAGAATAACTTTAGTTCCTTATAACAAGCTGGATTCACTTTAACTCTGAGACATAAAAATGACTTGAGAATTAGAAGAAAGGAATGGAATTTCCCTATGATTCTCACTTCTTCCCCCTCCTTCATTTCAACCAGTGACTGAATAGGCAGGTGAGACATTTAAAAGAATATTTAAAAAAAATTCTCTGCTTGTGACTTGAACATCTGCTCCCACTGATTCCCACAGCCAAATTATCAAGCTTTAACAATAGGGTTTAATAAAGGAAATGCAGACACTTTCTGAACCGAGGCAGTTTTGAATGGTGCTACTGTAATATGGGATCTCACTGAGAGGGTCCCAATCAGTCAGAACAGTGAGATCCATTGAGAAGTCATGATCAAGTAGCTATTAGGCTTGCCTTATTGTCAGAGTTCCTCAATTTATGCAGTTTTTCTTCAGTCCTAAATCCTGAAGCTTCCAAATATCAAAAGGGTTCAATATCTCACGGAAGAGGTATTTAAAGAAAATTGGCCCCCAAATTACCGCACTATTGTCATATGTTCTTATCCAGTTCATATAAAAGCTAAAGTGGAAGCTATTTTTAAAGTCTCATATCAAGGGGGAGGGAGTGGAGAATAAACCACAAATCTCCCAAGTTTTTTTTTTTTTATCAAAAGTTTGGATTTAACTGTTTCTTTCTTTCTTTCTTTTTTTTTTTTTGAATGGTAATTTGAAAAAAATCAAATCTGAATACAGTCATTCTGTTACTACATATAAAGTAAAAATGTTGTCTTCTTGGAAACTAGGAAATTTGTATCAAGGAGGGTATTAGCATTTCAAAAATGTGATTAATAGAGAATGAATTCAGCATGCTTTAGGTGGTTACTTTGTAATTGCTTTTTTTTTTTTTAACTGACCTGCTTAAGACTTAGTGAAAACACCTGAAAACTCAGTCCTCAAAATATAATGTAAATTAGACCTTAGCATCCAAGGCTTTTCTAAATCTTACTTTGCCTAAATTATACAAATTATTTTCTACTCCTCTGAAAAAGGGATATTATACTATAGCCATTTCAGTGTCCTATCTTTCCCTTGGATATAGCTTTTTATTCTAGCCTTTATGAATTTGCTTATAGTAATCTCTTCACCTGGAATTCTTTTTCTAATTGCTATTTTCTATTGATTGATAAATTTAGAATATTTTCTACATATTTTCTTATATAATTGTATCTCTGCTAAAGTCCTTCTTCGATATGTCATCATGGTGTGAAGTTGACTCTGGTTTCTTGATGACAATATCAATAGTTTTTAAATTCAAGAAGATCCTTCTAGGATCTAGAGCTCCAAAGCTGTAAAGACTTTAAGACTGGGTCTGTTGATTATACTTATATGTCTGTCAACCAAGAACCACCCTAGTCTGGTTTGTATCTACTCAACACCAAGATATCCTTGGGTGTGAATTCAACAACAAATTCAAAAGATTTTCACATAATAGATATCCTATGGAAAAAATAAAGATGTCCTAGATGACAACATATTTCAATGGATTTAGATGGATTCTTAGCTTATGAAATGGTCATATCCAAAGAATATGAAACTGAAGGGAGATGTCTATGGAATAACAGTATGCCATAAGAATTTTTCTTTGCACTTCTTGATGTATTCCTCTATTTGGTAGATGAAGACAAAGAAGGCATTCTCATATAATATACAGGTTAATCTAGAAATCAAATGGAATAACTGTATTTATTCATTGATATAACAATTAGTTTTTGTAGAATTATGATGCGCTGGAACAAAAGGTCTAGTCTATAAAATTTAGTAGTGATGAATCTAAGTCCTACACCCAAGTTCAAGAAATATAAATCCTGTACTTAAGTTAAAAAATGAAAAAAGTCAAGTCAAAAAATACTTCCTTAGTATGGAGGCTAAGAGAAAGTGAGGGGTTGAAGATGATGTCTAAGTTGCAAGGTTGGGTGACTGGAAAGTTGATATTATCTCTTGAAGGTTTTTTGGAGAAAGGCAATGAGTTCAGCTTTGGATGTGTTGAGTTTAAGATGTTTATTGGACATCATAGTTGGATATCAGGCCAGCTGTCTGAAATGAGAGACTTGGGGTAAGGAGAAAGGTTATATCTTGATAAAGAGATTTGAGAATCATCTGTGGAGTGAATTTATGGGAGCTGATGAGATTATTAAGTAAAATAATAAGGAGAAGAGGGTCCAGGACATTACCTTGGGGAACATGCCTGTTCAATGTGCTTTCCTGGGCAGAAAATCCAACAAAAGAATTTGAAGAGTAGGAGGAATAGGAAGAGAATCAGGAAACTGCAATGTCACCAAAAAACCCAAACCAAACTAAACCAAAACACTAGAGAAAGGATAGTATCAAGGAAATAATGATTGGCAAAAGGTTGCAGAAAGGTCATTAAGAATGATAATTAAAAAAAACCATACACCTTTAGATTTGGCAATTAAGAATCAAAATTTATTTGAAAGATTTTATCTGCTAGAGTCAAGATTGCTGGGGGTAAGGAAGAGGTGAGCTGCAATAGAATATTCATTTCAACAACTGTTCATTCTGTTTTTACTAACAACTGTAACATTTTAATTATAAAATTTTCCATGATTATGTAGCAGCCCCACCACTTCTTATTTCCATTTATAATGAAAAAAAAAACTTTTTTACTGACCACATCACTCTTTTTCAATTTTCCATTTCATATTTCAACTAGAAGAATTTAGAAATTAATGCTGAATGGGGAATTTGGTGGTTATTTGGTACCCATTTAGTACTTGGATTCTAGAAAGAACCCAGGTGATGACTATTGCCTAAATGTTCTCTTACTTCTCTTCAACAGTTGCTGTGTGACCTTGGGAAAATCAAGTAACCTCTCCATGCTTCAGGTCTCAGGTAACTCTCTCAGTTGTAAATAAGTAAGATATAAACCTGCATTGATAGAGGGAATTTGTTCACCTAAGAATTCCCTATACCAATGAAGTCATGTGTTTGGGGAAAAAATCTTCAAAAAGATTTGTATTGGATTACTCAACTAGAATATCATGATCTACAAATAGACCTTGAACCATTACATGGTACTCTTCCTAGCTAGTTGTTGTATAGATTCAGCAAAGCAAGACTTAGGAAAGCCTTGTATGCTAAGATATAAATTATATTATATTCTGAGGACTGAATTTTCAACTTTTTCACTAGGTCTTAAGCATGTCACTGAGTCAGCTGATTTTTCTTCTTTTGACTTTCAAGGACACCAGAGGGAAAGGAATCACAGCTGTAATCTCCTTTTGTCTTCTTTCTTTACTATCAATGACTTATACTTTCTTCAATTGGCTCTCTTCTTTTAACAAACCCTACTCAAACTTAATGTTCATAAGATTTTTAAGAAATCAAAATTAGCTTCTCACCAAGTAAAGGTTAGAGACCAGTTGATGTATACATATGATAAGAGTAAAAGAAAAAGAAGTATCCTCAAAACTAATTCCTCTGGGGACAGCACAGTGTTCTCCCTATGCTGAGTCCTATTTTTTGACTGTCTGTCAGAATGAGTAATCATATCTCTTTGCTCTCCTCTCTACCTCATTTTCAAGTGACTTCTTTTTTTCTGTAATTCATAAATCCTGGCTTCCATGTGAGCCTTCTATATGATACTTTATCAAATGCCTGTTCAAAGCCTGAGCAGAAAATATAACCTGTGTCTTTGAGTTCCTTCTCTCAGCTATTTCTTTAGTAATGGAATCTATTTTTTAAAAGGAGACATGCACTCATGGCAGTAATAGTAGATATACAGTGTTTCATCCAAGGATCTCTAAGCATGTCCTCTAATATTAATACTGTTCCAAGAAGTAAGAATAAGAGCTGTATTTTTCATAGTTTTTTTTGTTTTACTTATATTCATTTCTGCATTTTGGCTACCTTCTCAAATGAATTGTATGAGCCAAATAGTTCATTTTGAGTTGACTGGTGATAAAATTGAAGCTTTGCAGGCAAATGAAAGAATAAGTATGATTAAAATGTCCTAGGTTTGCTCAGAGGGATTGACTTCTGATCATTCCCATCACCACTCTTCATCACTTCTCTTTTACTTGGAACCACTAACATGATCCACATTAATTTTATAGAATGTTTTCATGTTCTTCAGAAAATTTAGAAGGACATGACTGTTGTGTGAGGACATTGTGGAGTAAGAATTCTTTATAACTAATGAACAAATATATTGAGTAGATGTGAATCCAAATGGATTCAATTTACAATAAAAGTTATAATTCATTATTATTCTGATTTTTTTGGGGGGAAGAGGGGAATTATGGTAGCAATGGTAGAGGTGAATCTCTTCCTCACAAGTATTTTTTTTTAATTCAGTTCAAGAAGTGTTCCTTAGAAATCTACAGTATTATATAAAATACAAGGGCAATAGAATATTCACTTCAATTAAAAACATTTATTAAGTGCCACTTTATTCCAAGCACTTGGCTAAGTGCTGGGAATACAAAAAAAAAAGACATATATATATATATATATATATATATATATATATATATATATATATAAAGATTAGAAACATAGGAAAGGGGTTTATATATATATAGAGAGAGAGAGAGAGAGAGAGAGAGAGAGAGAGAGAGAGAGAGAGAGAGAGAGAGAGAGAGAGAGAAAAAGAAAGAAAGAGTTAGAAAATGGCTAAGGAGATGTCTGGAGGCATCTGCATCAGGAGCATCTTATTTAAAGTTGGCATCTAGCAGAGCTGGGATAATTTTCAGTCTTTTTCCCAGATTTGGAGTGGGGGAATGTTGAATTTTAGCTCTGTGATTTATTACCTGTATGACATTGGCAAATCACTTCATTTATCTACGTCTTATTTTACTCATAGTTAAGATGAAGAGATAAAGACTAGATGATCTTAAAGATCTATTCCTTCTAAATTCTATAATTTTACATACCTACCTGATTAAATATCCTGAAAAGTATGAAGGGAAATAGGGACTGTAAGAATTGTGAGAAAGCAGAGAGAGATCATTGGGAACTGGAGCAAGTATAGAACATTTCAATAAGATCTGAGTAAAAGACAACATTTCAGTAACATCTGAGTGAATGTAAAATCTAATGAAAGGGATGAATATAGCATATTGGAAGAATTTTAAAGACATTGGACTGATTAAATATTAATTCATGTTGTAGAGTAAATGAAAGAAAATGAATTTGGAAAAGAATAGCTATGTTATGGGAGACCTTATATATCATTTGATCTTATATGAAAAGTGCCTTGTCAGCAAGAATTTTGCTAATTTGATCAGATTATTGATAATAAACATTGATTAAATATCTATTGTATGTGAGGAAATATGTCATATACTGGGGATATGAAGACAACAAAGCCATTCTTATAATATTTTATCAAAGAAGCTAATTGATTCTTAATATTATGCCATGCTAGTAAGCTAATAAATGTTTATGAAGCAGGTGCTAAAACTAGGGACTGTGTAAAATGTTGGAGGATATAAAGACAAAAATATGTATATATGGCCTCAAGAAGCTCATATTCTAACAATGGAGGAAACAATCTACAAATAGTTATACATAAGAATTATATACAATATAAATGTCAGGTTTTCTTAGAGGAAAAATATGATAAACATTCATTCATAAATGAGGGGAAGAAAGAAAAAAAGTTTGAGGGAATAAGAGAAAGACATGGTAAAAAATTTAAGATTAATTTTGGACCAATGAGTGTGAATGACAAGACTGGAGGCAGAGATGTTTATTATAACCATCTTGCTAATTGAAGGACATTTTTTTCAGTTGATATTTATGTAACTTCAGCATAGCATTTGGCACAGTTCATCCCAAACTAGATTCATATTTCTCCCAACAGGTGAGATGACCTTCTGCTCCAAACTTTTTCTTTTAAAGGGCAGCCTTTTATGCAGGAAAGAGTACAGGAATCATAGTACTTAAATTCAGGGCCTGACTTATATTTAGTAGTTGTATGATCTTGGACAAGAGACTTTAGGTCCTGAACCTCAATTTCCTCATCTATAAAAGAGAGCAATTCACAATTCCTTCCTACAGGATTGTTGTGAAGAAAATATTTTATTATTCTGAAAGTGTTATAGGAATAGTTTTCCTTTTAATATAGTCACTTAGACTCATCATTTTGAATTCTTCATCTCCTACATTCAGAAAGTTGGCTCATGGTTTGAAATGTCATTGATTTTTTGAAAATATATGTTTCAAAGGAAGACTTGATTATTTGAAAGTACAAATTAAAAAAAAAACAACTCAAAGATGAATTCAAAATGATGAGCCTAGATAACTATGTCAATATGAATATATTGCTTATAAATAAGGTTCTTTACCCAGGTATAATGTTATTGAAAATCAAATACATTTGAGTTTTACATAAAAAAAAACTCACTAGATCTATGCTATCATTTATGTAAGGGAGCTCTGTGGGGAAACTCTACTACCAATGTAGCTTAGAGTCTTAGTTATTTTTTATGACTTCTGTAAAGCATTTAGTATAATATCCTTCTTGAAACTTATTCATTTTCTTGGAAAAAGAAAAGGTTCTTGCATGCTTCTGGAATTTTGGAGGATTCACTAGCCATTTCTATGTGTCTTTGCCTTAATAACCCTTACGTTCAACACATCCTAAGGTTGATCTTCCCTGTAACAACTGGCCTACTTCTCGAAACATCTCCTTTTAAAGGGAATCATGGGGGCCTAAGAGGTTATGTGTTTTTGAATAGGACCATATACTGAATATTTCAGAGGCAGGATTCAAAACCAGGTTTTCCTGAATCTGAGGCAATGAGTTTATGTAGTAAGAATGGCTATTTCTTGTTAATATATATAATTTTAACTAATTCTGTTTTCCCTTTTAATATGCATAGATGCTCATGTTAATCATCATATTCTTTGGGTTATTTTAGTAATTTGCCTTATTTTCTCAAGGCAATCTATGCTAGTCAACACTATACTTAAAATCATCTAGCCCAGCTACTTGAGCAAACATAACACCTCGGGACCGGCAGGCTTTGTGTTTACCAGAAATTTTCTTGTTATACACAGAAGAAATTGCATATCTCCAAATAAACCAATGATAATATAACATTCTCATAATTTGAATCCACTCCTCTAAGTACCTTCGGTAATGTGACATGGAAAAAAAATTCCCAACAATAGAAATAATATAGATAATTATGTGAATGAAAGGATGTTAAGAGTAATTTGAAGGAATTGTGATTATTCTTTCTGTTACTAATGATAGTCAGATGAGCTAGATAATGTGATGATAGGCTTTATTCTGGAAGAGAGAGAAAGATAGAAAACTAGCAACATGATAATTTTGTTGTCCTCTGACTTGGATAGACACCGGTAATATTCTGAGGTGTGTGGAAGAAGACAACCAACATGGTGAAGGATCTCATAGTTAAGCCCATGTGAGGATTGGTTGAAGGATCTTGTCACTTTTAAGACTTAAGGTAGAAATGTTAGTTATTTTTGATTGACTGTACCTTGAAAGTGGATTTAGATCTGTTCTGCTTGATCTTAAATAGCAAGAATACAAGCAAGAGGTGAGAACTGCAGAAGCAGGAGTCAATTCATGACTAAGGAGAAATTTTAATGACTAGAGCCATCAGGAAGTAGAATTGGGGGCATCAGGAACTAGTGGATTCTACCACAAGGCTGGGGTGGAGGTGTGAGGTTAAAGAAAATCTGGCTGACCACTTATTGAGCATGATGTAGACAGGATTTTTCTTCAGTTATGGGTTGGGATAGAAACACTGTGAAATGTCTTCAGGTAATTTATAGTAACAATAACTGAAATTTACATTCACTTTACATGTTACAGTATACTTTACATATATTTTCTTAAATTGATCCTCATAATAAACCTGTGAGAAAAGTACTATATGTCTAAGTGTATCATTCCCATTTTATGGGCAAGAAAACTGAGGCTTAGAGGGATTGAGATTTACCTCAGTTACAAAACTAGTCAGAATCAAAGATGATGTTTGAATTCAAGTGTTTCCTAAAGGAAGGAAGGAAGAAAATAAGCATTAAGTACCTGTTTTTGCCAGATAAGAACTATGGGCAGCTGGATGGCACAGTGAATAGAGTGCTGGGCCTAGAATCAGGACAATCTGAGTTCAAATCTGACCTTAGACACTTACTTTCAGTATAATCAGGAAAGTAAAAAATCATTTAATCCTGTTTGCCTCAGTTTCCCCATCTGTAAAATAAACTGTAAGTTGGCAAATACTTCAGTAAGTTTCTTTGACAAGAAAATCACAAGTGGGGTTTTAAATAATCAGATATGACTGATACCACTAAAAACAATAGTACATGTGAGATAATTTACAAATAATTTCATCTAATTTTCACAACAATCCTGGGAGGTAAATGCTAATTTTACCCCCATTGTATAGCTGAGGAAACTGACATGGATAAAGGCTGTGTGACTTGCTTGTAGTCACACAGTAAATGACTAATGCTGAATTTAAACTCAGATATTCTTAATTCTGTGCCTACTACTATATCTACTATATCTTCTGGCTCTCTAAAGAGAATTAGTACCTAACTTGTCTTCCATCAAAAATATTTGGAAAATCAATAGCCTCTTTGATAGTTCCATTTTATGTTTTTTTAATTGGTTTGGGGAAAAATGAAATTGAAAAAAAATAATTTGCATATTTCTGGTGAATTTAAACAAGAACTTTGAATAAGGAGGGGTTGTTGTAACTCGAAAAGTAATACTAGTTGTAAGGCCACGTTTTCTCTACACTGTAGATTTATTTAAAAAGGACTTTCACTTCCTTTACATCATTTGATCTCTATTACAATTCAATAAGAGAACTGTTAGCTTTCTTTTTTCAAATGAGGAAGAAGATTCAGAGAACTTAGGAGAAATATATATATAGTAATATAAGTAGAAGATTGTTGTTTGGTTATTTCACTTTTAACTGATTCTTCATTATCCTATTTGCAGTTTTCTTGGAAAACTCAAGTGATTTATCATTTCTTTTTCCAACTCATTTGACAGATGAAGGCACTGAAGCAAAACAGGCTTACGTGACTTGCTCAGTCATACACTAGTAAGTACTTGAGGTTGGATTTGAACTCTTTCTGACTCCATCAATGTTCTCCATCCATTGTGTCATCTAGCACTTGAGTGAGTTTTCTGATTCTTGGATAGATAATTTATCAAAATACATTTCCTGTCCTTGTGGTTCCTGATGTACTAACTGAGCAAAAACTATCATTAATGTTGTAGTTTCTTTAAGATGACTTTGGAATTGGGTATTGTTGCTTCTTCTACAGAATTGAATTTTCTATGTCAGAATTTACTTTTCAATATTCCAAGGAGTATGGGACAGTAAATTGAGCTCTGGTCATGGAGTCAGAGAGAGCTAAGTTCAAAACTGACATCTGATACTTACTAGCTGTATGACTCTAGACAATACACTTGGCTTCTCACTCTCCTTGTCTCCACTGTAAAATGGAAATAATAATAATATAACCTACCTTGCAGAGTTGTTGTGAAGATCAAGTGAGATAATATTAGCACAGTGGATGACAGATATTAGGCACTTATTAAGTGCTTATTACGATCTTCATTCCCCCTATAGAAGTCCTAAGCTTTCCATGTTTTAAATTATATTCTTCCCTTTGAAATACAAAGAAATGCCTTGGAGTTAAAATATGCCCATAACACCTTTACCTTCCTTTCCTATTTTCCCTGGACCTGTATGTCCCGTCTAACTTCTTGGGAGATTGTGAGATTGGACTAGGGGATTTGACTAGGTAATACTAGTTTTGCTTAGTGGTTTCAACTTTCAACTTTTTAATTATGGATTTTCGGTCATTGTAGATAGTCTAGTAGATAGTATAACAAGTTTTTAAGGTCTAAAGTAAAATCGTCTCTTGGTTGTAAAGTTTCAAATGAACAATTTTTACAATTTTAAGTTGCTCTGGAAGTATCAGCCCACTGTTGAAGTCTTCCCATCATGGGAGAGTTAGTCAAAAATTATATTCTACTGCCAGAGGTTTCAAAAATCCAGAATAATCTTCACATTCTGATGAGGCATTGAAATAAGACTTCAGTAGAGGTGATTATCACTGATAGATAGAATAAAGCCATTTTATCCTGTATTCTGAGGAAAACCCTTTCCTTTCAAGTTAAAAACGCCTAGCATATAATAAGCCTTTAATCTAAGCATGTCTGTAAAGAGTACCATTCCTTGGAATTATTTTCCTTCTTGTGTCAGAACAACTTGACCAAAGACTGCTGTCCCTGTTTTCTTTCTCCTGAAGGATTTCTGTGGAAAAAAGAAAATATATCTTGCTAATCCTTTCTGTTTTTTAAAATATCATATGAACAAATGGAAGAATCATAGAGCTAGAAGGGATGTTGAAAGAGATATTGTTCCAGGTCCTTGCAGGAATGTAGGAAATAATAAAATCATTTATAATTCCTTAAGAAAATGCTTCTTAAAGGGTTGGTCGAATTAGAATAGGGGTAGGATTGGCTGGTAAAATTTTCCAGTTTTTCCTAGAATCGTTCCTATCTATTTCTTGGTCTCAGTTCCACTTTAATCTCCTAGAATCCCCAGTATCCCCTGAGGCCCAGGTCTCTAATTGCAAATTCAGCATTCTTTGTACTGTAGCTTGTGGCTTCTACATCCTAGGTTGTAGACATTTTCCATTTGAAAATCATTATGATTTTACTGCCTCATTCTCCTGGGGTTTCAGGAGACTTTTAGAGGATCATCAAAGGAGATTCACTTTCTTTCCTTGTCCCTTATTACCTTCCCCCTCCACCAAATGACACCAGAAGTGTTTAGCTTGCTATGGTCTGGTTATATAAAAGTAGGTTTCCTTTAGAAGTCTCCCTCTCACCCTTGCTCCTCTCCATTAGAAGCCTTCAGCCAAAGGTTCACTTGTCACTTGTTGGGTAGAGGGCATTGTTTTACTATGTTTGGACAAGTATTGAGATTCCTCAAAACTCTATTTTGTAATTTGTGACAAATTATCATGCAAATCATTAAATCTACATCATATTAACTTTGTTATGTGTTTCATTTGGTTATAACACTGAACTTTGTTCCCATGTGTATACTCTTCATAGTTTGATTGCTATACTCATCCTTTCACAACTTCAAACAGAATTAGAAGGTACAATGGTTAGATCAAGAATTTTCTTGTCACCTTATTCCTGATAGCTTGTTATTTAGGGAGTTGATGGAAAGGCAGTTCTGTTGTTTTTAAATAGGACCTCTCTGTTCACCACAGTGTCTCACAAAATATAAGCAGTTAGGTAAATGGCAAATTATTACAAGCTTAGATACAGATCATTAACAAACATTGATTGTTCAAATCCTTTCTCATCTCAGCTTTTCAGAATCCTCTCATTTCATAGCTTAGTACAGTTATCTTGAGTAGCTTCTTACCCCTTTCAGCTATACTTGTTCTTTCCCTTAAATATTTCTAGAACATCACATCTAAATCCTATTTTACACTTGTCACAACCTACTTCATAATATTTTTAGCTTTGTATGTGCTGTATCACTGCTCATACTTGGTCTCAAATAGAACAAACTCCTTGAATTGCAGGAACTGTGTAATTTCCTTAATTTTTGTATTTGCAGAAACTAGCATGGTGCTTTGCATTAAAATGTTTGTTGACTGACTGACTGAATGCCTACTTTATGAGAAACGTTTGACAGGGGTATGTATAAAGCCAAATGACCGATATTACTTTTTTTTTTACAATTCACAGAAATTATGAGTTACCTAACCTCATTTCAATTTTAGCTAATAATTTGATCCATGTCAGGAAAAATTCTGTAGCTGGAAGCCTTGGGTAGCAATTACATTGCTACATTCAGCATCATGTTGAGTTTTAGCATCATTTCAACTGGCACAGTTCGCATTCTGAATTTTCTTTTCTGAAGTCCCTGGTCTCAGCATCCATTGCAGATTCTCATTCTTTAGACCTCCAACAGGAATTAAACTTCCATGTACCATGCCATGTTTTCCTCCCATCAAAGCGCAGTCATAATAGTTTTGTATTTTTACTTAAAAGCTTTTGGCTTTATAAAATCCCATGGGAAAAATGATATGTTTGCTCAAATTAATGTCACTGAATATAAGCTTATACATGATGAGAATTTCAGATCTGGGATCCACTTTTCACTTCTTACTCTCTCATCTTCATTGGCGATAATCCAAAATTTTTCACAAAATATGATTTGTAGTGTTTCACTCCTGAGACACAAAGGCTGAAATATTACAATGAAATCTGTCTTGTGAAATGCTACTTACTGGCATTAGGGTAACAAGGCAGCATCTGGGGGAAAGAATATTTAAAATAAGTCATCTTACACCATTTGCCTTAGCACAAGGACCGAGCAGAAACAGAATTCAGAGGAAGTCACCTCTGGGCTAACTCATACATTTTCCATCTTGCCATCTCTTTTTGAAACATGGCATGATTTAAATTATAAGGGTTAGGAATTTGTATGATTTTTGCATGCAAGGAATAAATGGTAGTGAGAAATAAATGCCCAATGTGGAGAGATGGGAAACATCATAAGTATCATATAATTCTTATATCAAATTTAATATTTGACATAATTACATTTTGATCAAAGCCCTCTCCCACAAAGGATCATATACTCTGTCTTAAAACACACACATACACACACACACACACACGCACACACACATATCCACGCATACACATATTCCCATACCAAGATTTTAAAATAATTTTCTCCCTTCCCATATTTTGTCTGCTAAATGAACTATTCTTTAATCATGTCCCACCCTCTCTAGCCATTGTGGTTTGGTATGCACCATTACATGCATCTACTTACATCCTTTGTTTCTTCAAAGGTGAGCTTAGGTATTAAATCTCCATGAAACCTAATCTTTTCTGTGTCTCATCCCCATATCACCACAAAGTAAAGATCCTTCCCTCCTCAAAACTCTTGTGGCTCTCTGTAGAATTCCTTTATACTTATTTCTAATTTGGGGAGTAATTTTTTAAAATTTAATATGTAATTTTTAATATTATTTATTGCCATCTCTTCTTTCCTTGGCTCAACTATATTATAAGCTCCTAAAGGGAAGGAATTGTTTTAGTTTTTCAATATAAATATCTAGAATCTAGAATATGTCTTGCATTGTGCTCAATTTGAAGTTAACTAGCAAAATAAAGGTGAATGTTTATGGTTAACTAAAAATGCTATTTTTTTCTTTGCCAAAGATTTTAAGTGAAATAGAAATTGTCTCAAAGCATTCTTTGAAAATATGTCAGCATGTGGTTTGATCCCACCCTCTCCCACCTCCATATATTTGTGTATTCATGTCCTACCCTCTTCCATGTTCCTTTCATGCTTTCTACCTAGTGAAATCCTTCATTTAAGGACCAGTTTAGAAATCCCACTTTCCTTCAGTTTAATTCACTTAAATTAAAAGTGTTACTCCTCAACTTGTGGGGTTTACCCATCTGAGGAGATTACAGACTGCTGACCATTTTTCAGATACTATGGAGGGACAGACACTGGATGACTTAGAGAAGCAGCAATTTCTCTCTATGGTATATACAAATGGACATGAGATTACAATTTTGTTCTCATCCTTCTTTTAAAATATCATAAATGCAGGGTCTCTTCCTGCCCTCCATACACATGTAAAATTCTGTCCTTGTTTTGAAATGAGGCAAGTTGCTGATATCAAGCTTTATTTTTTTCCTCTTCAAAACATATTCTTACATTGTACTCTTTAGATAAACTGTCATGAGAAAATTTAAGAAAGAAAATTATGCTTTTGTAACTGATGTATTATCATCTCCCTTTCCCAAAAGACTCAAGAGTTTATGGGAATTGTGTTTAATCTTGGGGGCTTTAATACAAAATGGACAATTTCTCTCTTTAGCTTGTTGCCCTCACCTGGAACACTGCAGTAAGTCTCTAAACAGACTCATAGTATCCGTTTCCTAACCGGGGACAAAGAGTTCCTAGCTTCAGGATAGGAATGAAAAGTACTATATACAACACCCTCTTTTTTACCCAATAAAAAAAAACCCAAACCCTCCAAGTCTCAAAGGAGCCTGTGAAACAATTACAGAAAAAAATTTAGAGTTTGCATGTAATCCTTTGGCTGTCCCTTAGAAAGGATCCAAATTTGGGGTTGATGTAATTTGTATATAAATAACACAAATAATAGATTTATAATTTGATGTAATTAAATTCTGGCGAAATCCCTCTCCTATTCTTAACTCCTAGTGGTGCTCTCCTCAGGAAAACAAAATATACTTGGTGGATATTCTCAAATAGGATGCTAAACAATATATATCATCTTTTTTCTTATACTGTAGAATGCTGCCTCAGACACTTAATAAATGTGACCTTTTGTAGTTAACCTCTATCTGCCTCAGTTTCCTCATCTGCAAAATGGGGATAATCATAGTACCTAGTTCCTAGAGTTATTGTGAGAACTGAGATGATATTTGTAAAGTGATTTGTAAATCTTAAAGTGCTTTATATGTGATAGCTAAAAGTCAGTTAAGTGACACAGTGAATAGAGTCTTGGGTCTGAAGTCAGAAATTCAAATCCATCCACAGATACTTCCTAGTTTTAACTCTGCGGACTTCTACCTACTTGAGTTTTATCAACTATAAAATGGCTATTATAGTAACAACAGCTATCTCATAGGGTTGTTCTATTGTTTGTCCTTCATTCTTGGAAAGGACTGTGGTATCAGAAAGGTGATATCATAATGCAAGTGAATTGACTTTAAGTGAAGGAAGACTATGCAGAGTCGTCACTTTCTCATTTGGAGCCAGAATAGGCATATTTACTCATTTGTATATACCATAGAGAGAAATGGCTGCTTTTCTAAGTCATCCAGTGTCTGTCCCTCCATAGTATCTGAAAAATGGTCAGCAGTCTGTAATCTCCTCAGATGGGTAAACCCCACAAGTTGAGGAGTAACACTTTTAATTTAAGTGAGTTAAACTGAAGGAAAGTGGGATTTCTAAACTGGTCCTTAAATGAAGGATTTCACTAGGTAGAAAGCATGAAAGGAACATGGAAGAGGGTAGGGCATGAATACACAAATGTATGGAGGTGGGAGAGGGTGGGATCACACCACATAAAGGTCCAGTTGCTTTAGAACAAAGAGAAAAACATACTTCTCTCTCTCCAATTATCTTTTATATTAAGTAATGTTCACCAGCAGGCAGAGAGTTGCTGAGAAATATGGAATTGTGATATTTTGAAGTAAGAGTTTTGACTATAGAGCTTAAATTAAAAAAATAACAAACAAAAAAACAAACTATTGTCAGATGCAGAAATAATAATTTTTAAAAAAAGTAACCCTGTGTTCCAAAGTAAGAAAATATCAAAGGCAAAAAGATATTCTAGCAAATTTTTATTTTATTTTATTTGGTGTGTCTTCAAAAATCATGTCCTTTTTGAATTGTGGTTTTTTAAAAGCTTCATTTCAGGTGGGTATTACAGAATTCAGGTGCTCCTGTAAAGTAATTCTGTGATAAGTTGCTGTAAATTCAGTAATATTAAAAAAGGAGGAGCAATAAATTTCTTATGTGAAAATATTCTATTAGTATTTGTGATAGGAAGAATAACTTTCTAATTTATATTCTGTATAACTTTTATCTTTTTATATAATTTTATCTTTGGTATAAATCTAGGATGTTTATCTACTAATTTTGTCCCTTCAAAGCTCACCTGGATACTGTGAGGATTACTACACCAATGCAAATAGAAGTCATACTGCTGTTGAAAAACTTAATTTCTCACAAAAATAGACTACTAGATAATTTCCTCTAGGTGGACTAAAGGTGATTTTTAGAAGTAAATCAGTTCCTATAGTAATTGTGGTTATAGCATGCTAAAAAGATGAACATTTCTAAATCCTTTTAGTTCTTTAGGACATTTCTACCTAATATCAAAGGAACATTTAGACAATGAAGGAGAGTGTAAGGATTGGTATTTATTTAAGAATCCATTTTTACCTTCTTAGCCATCTCTTCAAAATTCTTATTTGGTTATATTTGCTTTGATTAACTATTTGTCAGGTTTTCACCTCAGCAACAATATGTATTTAGAAGGATTTGCCTTTTGAAGCCACAATTTAAAAAAAAAAAAAGGTGGGGTGGGGAAGAGGTAGCTAATATAAAACTTCATTACTTCATTAATTTGAATGTCTTTTGTGGAATTTCAGTTCAGTAGAAATAAGTGGAAATTTTTCAATTGTGCTTGTTAAAAAAAAAAAAAACCCTACAATTTTGTTCCTTTTGAGAATATCCAAAAATTTTGAGTCCACTGATTCTCAGTCCTAAAATCGTAGTACTCCAATACTATATATTCAATAATCACAGTTGTGTAGAAGAGAAGAAAATCAACATTTATTAAATACCTACAATGTTGGGCACAATAATGATCAACTAGTATACAAATATAAGCAAAAAGAAATACAGTTCTTACCCTCATGTAGTTTGCATTAAGTCAATTAGGGTAGGTTGTCCTTGGTATTTCCACAAAATGAAAGCTCAGGGAGGAACTTTTCAATAAGTAAAAAAAGGCAGACTTTGCTGAAGATTCTGAATTCAAGAAAGTTAGGGACAAGACTGGGAGAAAAAAGTATCATAGCACTCAAATGAGTCTTAAAACATATAAAAAATTCTTCATGCAGAAATTGCTATTAGTTTTTTAGCCTTCCTTCTGCCATTAGAAACTCAGTCCACCATCATGGAGTGGCAACTTCTCCATAGTTTACAGGTTTAGAATTTCTGGGAACACTGAGATTGTGACAACCAGTTACACAGCTAGTATTGTGTCTGAGGAAACTCAAGTCTTCTTGACTCTAAAGATGGCACTGGATTTTCTATGTGAGACTTGTCTTCTTATTTTAGTTTTAATTACACATATATTTATCATGACAAATTTTTTAAATAGATTTTAGGAAATAAGGTACCAACTGAAAGTAACCTTTCCTACCTTAAAATTTTGGCAAAATTTATACTTTGTCTGGATCTTCTCTGTGGTCTTATATTTTGTCTTGCATAGTATTGATTTACATACATGTTGTATGGTCCATAGTAGTTTGTAAGCTTCTTGAGGTCCAGGGCTAAATTTTTTTTAAGTATTTGGTCAAATAAGCTGTCGTCTACATCAAAAGTACCTAAGAAATATTTGCTGAATTGGAAAACAAATGCAAAAATAAAATTACAGGGCACTGATGAGTGAACTAAATAATAGAGTAGAAATTAGCCTGAGCCAGCCTACCTAGAGGAAAACCAGCAGCCAACCTATGAATATGTGAACACCTGGTTTAAGAAAATAGTATTGGACAAAATGGCTTTTCTGGTCCCTTCCAGCAATTTGATTATACACTTCTATGAATGGAAAAAGAATCATTTGTTATTGGAGTGGGGCTTGTTACTTAGATGCTTCTAAATTGCTTAAAATGTTTATACCAAATATTTAATTCTTATCTCTCAGAGATTTTTTGATTGATTTAGTCAGGCTCTTATTTGTTTTTTTCCCCAAAAGATCAACTTTTAATTCATTTCTTGTCATACTGTTTATGAATTCCAGATAACTGGAATCTGGATTAATGTTTTTTTTTTATCATACTTTAGCCCACTTAAGGATATGTATACTATCAATTTATTTTTATTGAGAAACATTTATAGAGTTCCCTAAATTTTCTTTCATTTGGAAAAAAATAAATTTATATAAGAATCTGACTTTATTTAAAAAGATACATTTTGAGCATTATATTCTTGTTGGTGTTAAATAATTAAAAATTATGTTAAATAAAATATGAGACTTTTAATGAAAATTAGGTAGGCTTAGAGAGAATGATATTCTCCAATGAGATTCAGAGATTAGGCATGATTTAGATTATATATATATATATTTAATAAAGATGCATTGTTGTAGAAGAACACAATCAATATTAGCGAATGTGATGTGTTGATCTTCCTTGGAAAGATCTACCTGGCACAGGTAAATTCAAAGATCTCAAATCTCCATTAGAAGACCAAGGCAACTCCTCAGTGAATAGACAGCAATACCAGGCACAGTAGCAGATCTTTGACATGTCAGGTAAATGTTCCTATGCAGTGAATGAAATCTCTTGGGAGGGTCATAAATCCTATGCAACAAATTATACACTAACAGGTTCTTAGGCGAATTCAAATAAATCCTCACAACCGCTTAGCGGGTAATCTCCAGATCAGATTCCCATTTTTCTTAAGAGCAAAATAATATATAGCTTCTTATACTCTCTGCCAGTGAAATGCTATATATCAAAGATATGAATTTAGTCGAAATATTGATCTTGAGCCAAAGTGAAACTAAGGGAAAGTTTAATACATTCCACAATAAAGGAAGGGATGTGGGCATAAAATGAATGTTTCATAAATTGAAGAAAATTGAGTGGGAAAGAGCCAAGAAATCCAGAACCCCAAAGTCTCCTCCTTGATATATTAAGAGAGAACAATGGAGTCAAGTTGAGATCTTCATGAAGCTCCCCAATTTTGATGAATGTGTCCTTGCTTTTAAAGGACACAAAATTGACTGTGAAGGAGAGACATCTCTTAATATGACGTGAATCACTCTAAATTAGAAATTCATTACATGGTTATGGCAACAATTCAGTAGAATTGGAACTCCAGTCACTGTCAGTTGACAGATATGGCTGTTGTGGAGAAACAATTTTGTGCAGTGTTGAAGGGCATTTTTAGAATATATCTATATAAAGTGAAAGAGCTAATCTCATATATTGATATAATAATCTGATAATATAATATGATCATCTAATATATTATAAATCTCCATGAATAGTTCAGGAGAAAGTCTTAATTCCTTCAGTACTAGAACTTGGGGTATAAAAGGCTGCTTGGCTGTGAATCATTTGTGTATGTTAGGGCTACATGGTAGGGTTGTCTCAGTCATTCTAATAAAGATTTGGGATCTTTGAATTTACATATACCAGAAATACCTTTCAAAATATGACAAATATGACATGTTCCTTGCCATTAATTGTGCCTTCATATACCAATTAATCTTAATTGCAAATATAGTTTATATAAGTCATAGTATCACAACTTCAGTAGTTCAAAGGCTAACATCAAGGGTAAATGATAATGAAAATATTACTCAAGATGACTAGTAACTTCACCTTGTCAATTATGTCCTACTTATATATCTATCTACCTATACACACATATGTGTATATGTGTGTGTATATATATATATATATATATATATATATATATATATATATATATACATGTATAGAGGAGGGAGGAAGGAAGAAGAAAGAGAGAGAGAGAGAGAGAAAGAGGGAGGAAGGAAGGGGAGGAGAGGGAAGGGGAGAAGAGACTACAACTTTAGAAGATATAATTTTGGAAAAATATAGATATGTATTATATGTGATGGCTGCACTAACCTTGTACCATCAGTGCTTGGACAAACTCCCTATTTGATTGCTCTCTTTCTCCATTTCTTCCTTCCTCTCTTTCTTCATTCTTCTCTTTCTTTCTTCTTTTCCCCTTCTTTCCCTTTCTTTAAAAAATCTGCATTTCACAAACTTCATAAAAGCAATTCTATATGTAGTAGAATAGGGAAAAAGTGTGCGTATCTCTCTCTCTCGCTCTCTCTCTATATGTATCTCATATGCAGCTTGTCTTTTTCTTAAAACCATATAATAAATTCAACATGTTTCTTTCAAAATCATCTTGCTTTTTTTGTGATTCCCTTTTAACTTTCTTCTACTATCTTTGATAGACTTTTCTTTTTTTCTTTTCTGTTACTTTGGCAACATTAATACCTCTCATCAACTAACCTCCAGCTTAAAGAAAGTATAACTCTTGTGACACATATAGACATGTAAAACAATACAAACACAACCTTACTTAAAATGTTTATTGTGCATTTGGGTTTATAATTTGTTTTTTAGGAGATAAGATATAAGTACTGTTGAGATATGGTTGGTCATTGATCAGTTCTTAAGTTTGACAAAATTTTTCTTCTTTGTATTGCTGTTGATATTGAATAAGTTGTTCTTACTTCATTCTGCATTAGTTCATGTAAATATTCCCATGTTTCTTTTAAGTGCACTATTTTATTATTTCTATGGCACAATAATACCCCTTATATTCATCTATCATAATTTATGGGCATCCTCTTATAACCCTCATTTTTGCTCTTTCTTTACTTTCCTAGACCTTTGTTTGTCCCTGGAAAAGAACAGATGAATTTGTTCATATTATGACTTATTGAGTATTAAGATTTTAGGCTGGTTATTATTACTTCGAGAAGTATTTCTGCATTATCAGAGATCAATGTTATCTCCACATTAAACAACTATGGCACTTACCATTTACCTTATTCACGACACTACATTCTCTCTTATACTATATTTTTATCATATACTAATCATGAAATTTTAGGGCTAGAGAGTATTAATTATACTTTTGGGAAAGCTGAACTTAACCCTGAGTGATTGAGAATGAAAAAGTATGTGTGTGTATACTATGTATACATGTGCTCCTGTGTTTCTGTATGTAGATACATATATATTCCATATAAATATATTTGCTTTTCTGTTGTTTATAAGTAGATAGGGATAAGTGTTGGTCATTTTCCCCTCAATATTTTATTTTTCCACACACATGTAAAGATAGTTTTCAACATTAATTTTTGTAGGTTTTTAAAATTTTTTTTCTACCCTCCCTTATCTTCCCCTTTCTCAGACAGTAAACAATCTGATATAGGTTAATTATGTGTAATCCTTTTAAACATATTTGTCATCTTGAATAAGAAAAAATAGAGCAAAAGGGAAAAAGTATAAGAAAGAAAAAGCAAACCAAAAAAAAGGTAAAAATACTGTGTTTCAATCAACATTCAATCTTCATAGTTCTCTCTCAGCATGTGGATGACATTTTCCATCCCAAGTCTATTGGAATCGCCTTGGATCATCACATTGTTGAGAAGAACCAAGTTTATCATAGCTGATCATCACATAATCTTGCTATTACTGTGTACAATGTTCTCTTGGTTCTTTTCCTGGTTCAGTCTTTCGAGGCTTTTCTGAAAGCAGATTTTTCATAATTTCTTATAGAATAATAATATTCCACTACATTTATTTACATTTTCTCTTTCCTCTACCTTTGTCTCTCCCACAGAGCTGATTGCTAAACATTTTCTGCTACACTTCTGGTAGCATGGTAATCAGCAGATAGTAATCTTGTGTGTAGAGGGAGGTAATAGGCTAATATTATTCTACCCTGATAAGATTACATCTCATGTACTGTCTACTTCTTAATGATACATTTTAAGAGGTACATTGATAAAAATTGGTGATTGTCTTGTGAAGACAATTTGTAGGTATTAGTCATATTTAGTCTGGAGAAGGTATTATTACCATCTTCAGATATCCTATGAAAGGGATAAATGAGTTTTGGTCTGAAGTCACAACTAGGGTCAATGAATTAATATTGCAGGGTAATATTTTGACTCAAAAAGGCAAATATCCTAACCATCAGAGTTTCTCCAAATGATATGAATTGTGTCTATGAGTCCTGACATCCTCATCATTGGAAGTCTTAATGCACTAATTGGATTGCCACATGTTAGGGATGTTATAGTTGTGATTTATGCTGTGTAGATGACCTCTGAAGGCTTTTCTAACATCAATTCTAAGATCTCATGACTATTGGAGCTCTTGTTTTTATATTTATCATTTATAACATATTCAGTGACATTCAAATTGCATATATTTTAGCTTGCACAGCTAAATGAGACTTATCAGACATGAACAGCCAAATTCTTGGGTAAACCAAAGTAGCTTTTCTGAACAGGCTATTACGTATTAATTTGGGGGATTTATAAAAATGTGGCCATCATACAGAGCCTCTAGGTGCATGAATAATGTAAAAGTACAGAGCATTAAGAAACAGAAACAAATACAAGCCTGCCTTGTAGTTCCATTTTTCTCAACAGACAGAAACTACTTTTTGATCAATACATTGAATTATAAAGAAGAATTGCTAAAAATGCAAACGTGAATTTAATAGGACATGAAAAATTTAGTCATCAAACAAATGCATTGCTGCCTTTTCACTAAGTATGATGATATAGATTAGTATTTAGGGAATGCAGTCTTCTATTTAAGAAGATGACAAAATAATTTTCTCAAGGTAGATGGGATATCTTGTGGTATTTTTATCTTCTAATGATCCCTTGGGAAGGGTATTTACACCTTTTACTTTGGGCTATTTCTGTATTTCAACTGAAGGCAGATTTGCAAAGGAAAGAAGATAAAATTCAACAATTTTGTGACCTGTTAAAAGATCCTGTAGGATAGCTCTGTGACTCAGTGGATAGAGTATTGGGTCTGGAGTAAGGAAGATCTGAGTTCAGATTTGTCCTGATACTTCCTAGCTGTGTGACCCTGGGCAAATCAGTTAACCCTATTTGGTTCAGTTCCTCATTTGTAAAATGAGCTGGAGAAGAAAATCTCAGCACTGCCACTTAATACCTGTATGACCACTACCTTTCTGAGCCTTAGTGTTATCATCTGAAAATGACTGAGTTTGACTAAGTGGAAAGACTTGAGGACTACATGTCAGGCAGGCCAGGCAGTTTCTTATCCTAATTGCAGAAAGTAGCCTCCAGTTTTATTGAGAAGAAGGCTCAGGATCAGATTTGTATCTGGAATATTAATGTAACATATGTGTGCAGGATTGATTCCCAATGAGAGAGAGAGTAGTAGCAGTGAGACCAATTAGAAAAAGGGAGAGGTGATGAAGATGTACACTAGGAGGAAGAAGAGGATGGATGTTAGAAATAATGTTGAAATATGATCAACTCAATTTGTCAAATGATTGGATATGGGGGATAAAAATGATTTTATGGAGAATGAGGGTTTAAGAGTAATTACAATATTATGAACTTGGTTGACAGGAAGGATGGTTATGCTCTTGACAGATATAAGGAAATAATGAGGAGGTTAAATGAGAGAAGATAATGATTTTAAATTTGAATATATTGAGTTTGAGAGGCCAAAGGGACATTCAGGTGAAGATGTTCAGCAGGCTACTGCTGCTGATGATATGAAAGTGGAGTTGAAGGAGATTAGAGATAGATTTATTGATTTTGGAGTTATATCCATACAGATTATAATTGAATCCAGAGCAGCTGCTAAGAATACTAAGGGAGAATATAAATAGAGAAAAGAATAAGACCCAGGGCAGATCTTTAAGGTATACCAGTACTGTGTGGGAGGGAGATAATTAGTCAGCAAAAGGGAACTGAGAAGGGACAGACATATAGGAGGAAAACCTTACTCAAGAAATATGATAAAGTGTCAGTCTGGGAAAGAATAAAATATTTTTAAAGGAATGAGGGCCCAACTGAAATAAAAAAAGCATACATTTTTATTTGACTTAACAAAGTTATGTGACTTTCTCCAGGAGTGTCCCACAATATGCAAGTAGGGGTAGGAAAGCAGCTATAATGATAATTGGGTTGAGAGTTAGGTGAAGAATTAGCAAAGATCAGACAGGGTCAGAAAAGAGTACATGGCTGAACTGGTCAACAATAGGTTTGGGAAGGACTAAGGAAAGAATGTGAGGTCAAAGGGTAATCGAAAAGGTAAAGAATCAGGATTGCAAAGGGAGAAAAAGTGTGATGAGATGAGGAATAGATAGGAAGAGTCAGGCAGGTGGAAAGAGCTAGAACAATAGAATATTCCATGGAGAAGGATTTTAGAGTTTGATATCATGAAAATAGCTGGGTTCTGAGTCATAGTGAGACCAATAGTGTACAGTCATCCCTATGGATGGCTGAAATGGGATAAATATATTTGTCAAAGAACTTAAGGTGACATTAAGTGAAGGGAAAACACATTGTAGGTCATGAGAGATATGAATGGGGCATTGCCATATTAACTTGCATAATGAAGTTTCCAGGTATCAGGCTAGTATTGGGAATGGAGAGAAAGGCTGTAAGCCAAATACTGAACTTCTTGAAAAGAGAAGGAGAAAGATCTGCAAGTGGATTATTTATGTGAAAGACTGGGACTTGGTAAAATAAATATTTTGAGTCTCAAAGGATGAGAGATTGCTGAGTAATAATGGCAATGGAATGTTGTAAAAGTGGCAGTGAGAAGGAAGCAAGAATAGTCATATTTTTCCTTTCTATATTTTCAGATATTGTGGCAAAAGAAAAAATGTATCCTTTCCCAAAACCTAAGTTGGAGAGGGATAGCAGATTCTAATCCTAAATGGAAAAGAGATGATAGCATTGAGGAAAAAAAAAAAAACAAGTAGTGGATACCATTAGTCAAATCCTCAGACTCTGCAGTAGAAAAAAATAAAATAGTGATCCACCAAGAGAAAGGAAAAGAGAGAGGATGTCCTCTCTCATCCCAGGTATCATACTCTTCAAACACCAACAGGTTCCACAAACAATGATTGTGGCTATTAGCCAGAGGATTTTTACCCAAAGTGGAAAGAACTGCAAGTCCCGTCATTGATTTTCTTTTAGTTCTCCTGCTGGGTGTTTATTATATCGAAACCTTAGTGTATATTAGGACTGTACTAGTCTAGCATCCCAATGAAAATGAAACCACTACCAGAGTGAAAAGATTGACATTAGATATCCTTCACAACTGAAAAGTCCTTCTGAGAAAAATAAAAAACCAAAAACAATCCTCCCCAGAAACATGCTTTAAAAAGTGTGTGGGGAGGATACTTCCTGTTTATCTTCTATTTATAGCTAGTGGTATGAGTAGGATAGTTGTGAATGTTGACTTACAACTGATCAAGATTAATGAAGTTAAAAAAATGCTAATTCATTTTGGATAAGGTCAATAGGACTCAGTAAATGTTTCACTTCTTACTTGGAATGTTTTCCTTCTTCCTCTCCTATTATCAAAGGCTTCTTTCCTTCAAAATGCAGTTCAGAGTCTACCCTCTATGAAACTTTTTTTATATCATCCCAGTCATAAGGACCCCTCCCTCTTTTAACCATTCTTAGAACTACTGTCTCTATGACTCATTTGGAATTTAGGACCATTCCCCCCAAAACAAAACAAAAACAAACAAAAAACAACCCCAAACCAACCTTGTAGTTATTGTGTATGTGTGTGTGTGTATATATATATATATATATATATATATATATATATTTGTTTTCTTCTCTGATAGAATGTCAATTGGTTGATAGAAGAGATTATTTTATTTTCACCTAGCATAATACCCAATAGGGGGAGGGAATAAACATTTTTATAGTGCTTATTATGTACCATGCACTATGCTAAGTGTTCATTTGATACTTGCAATAATATTGAGAAATAGGTGCTATTATTAACCCCAATTACAGGTGAAGAAACTGAGGCAAACAAATGGGAAGTGATTTGCTTAGTGTCACACCCCTAGTAAGAATCTGAGGCTGAATTTGAACTTAGGTCCTCCTGAGCCCTATCTTCTGTACCACCAGTTGCCTCTGGTAAATAGTGGAGCTTATTAAATATTTGCTGATTAATTGATCAATAAGCATATATTGTCTTGAATTATGATTTATTTTCTTATGTATATCTTATCTTTCTCACTATATTAGACATCTAGCTGTTTCAGTGGATAACACATTAAGCCTTGAGTTTAGAATATCTAAATTCAAATCTAGACTTTGACAATAATTAACTATGTGACTCTGAGCAAGTTAGTTAACTTTGGCCTGCCTCTGTTTCTTCATCTGTAAAATGCAGATCATAATAGCAGCTACCTCAAAGGAAACAACTAATATATTTATAAAGTGTTTAGCATAGTTGCTGATACATATTTGGCATTTAATTAATGGTTCTTTCCTTTCCCTTTCCCTCACATTATATTTATTTGGGAGTTGGGAACTATCATATCTTATATCTCTGTATATTTGTGGCACATAACACAGTGGCTCATTCATAACACTCGATAAATGTTTATTGTTGATGGTGCTAATAATGAAATTTGCAAAAAAATGCATATCAAAGAAAAAATCAAATTTAACCCTGGATTAACCTTGCTTTTTAGTGATGAGATATCATTTTAAAAGCAGCTCTGGGCTCAAATTCATTATGAAATCATAACCAGAGTAGGGCAATGTTGGCTTTGCCCTAAGATGAGAAATTAATATAGTGCAATAGCACTTTCCAAAGATAGACATTTTCTCTTGGCTGGTTCCATCCCTGGTAGCTGAATTGTCAGTCTTGTCTCCTCTGGAGTATGTTTCCTTCCAGGCTTAGTCCTACTCAAAGTGGCAGACTTGTCTTGGGGCATTCTTGAGAAACTTCTGGGTTCACTTTCTTTTCCTGTAGTTTTATTCCCTGTCTACCTTTTCCTATCACTTGTAGCAGTCCAAAATGTCCATGGTGTCTTAGGGGTAGACATCTTTTCCTCAGGGCATACTTCAAATGAATCCCGCCATCATCTCTTGTCCTGAGTGCAAAAATTCCTAGCTCTAGTTCCGATTCATTGTATGTTTTATATAAATTATTGAATAAGTGACTATTACCCACAGGCAAGTGAACAAAAAAATCCAGCTTAGTGGCCTTCTGAAATGTTAAAAAAAAAAAAAAAGTATAGATTTGAAACTGCACGAAGGCAGCAACAGCTAAAAAGAGCTATAATGAAGGCAAAGCTTGAATTGTTTTTAAAAAAATCTCTACTGTGATAATCACTCCCATAGTTTCACTTACAATATTTAAAGAAATAACCGGTGATTTTTTGAGGCAAAATTTTGATTAAAATAAAACATACTGTAATGGCCCTCTTTCTTAAATACTATATTAGTTGTTGGGATAAACCCCAAACCCTTAATTTTTGCATATCAAAATTTATGACAAAACATGTAAAGCAAATAGTTTCTTTTCTTTAGGGAATGAATTATTAGGATTAGGAACTCTACAACAACAATTGTTATGAGGTGTTTAATTCAAGGTGAAAATCCTTGGCTAAAACAATGTCACTATATAACAGTATGTTTCAGGATAAAACACACCTCTGCTTAGCACATGGACATCTGGAAGATTGATCGTGATATTTAGCAAATATTACTATTAATGAATCAAACACCATAATCCCTTTTCTGAACTCCTGTAGCCCTTATTGTCACTATCATTTATTTGGTAATTTATCATGTACTGCCTTGTATTATCTTTCCTTTTGAATTGTTGTTTATTTCTTCTATTGCTTTTAAATCCCCATTTGTTTTATCATGTTGCCCCAACTAGATTGTAAGCTGCTTGAGGTCCTCTGAGACTGTGTATATTATTTTCCAGTGCCCCGTGGCATTCAAATAAACAGCTACAAATAAATATTTATCAATTTCTATAATTGATGTTATCTGTCATTATCTCATGTAGGCATTAGATCAATAGATTATGGAAACAACAAAACATATTGAATATGTCTGTGTAGAAGGGCAAAATAAGTTGAATATTTAGTTTATCATAGACTGCCCTGATGAATTTTATTCTTTGAATGCTCCTTTTCATTTACAAGAAAAAAATTATAGAGCTTGGCCAAAATTTTTAACAGATTCATCATAAAGTTCTGATCCTTGCTTGAATCAGGTCTCTTATTTACATACAGAAAAAATAAATAGCAGGGGGAAAAGGAAGCAAAAGGAAGTAAATTGCCTAAATTATAGTATCCTTTAGCCTTTTAGGTTATTAAACTATTTAATTTGATGAATCCATTTTTATTTCTTTAAAATGTAATACTCAAGCAGTTTGGAACTATGCTCAAAAAATATTAAACTGTGCATTGACCCAGCAGTGTTACTACTGAGCTTATATCCCAATGAGATCTTAAAGGAGAGAAAGGGATCTGTGTGTGCAAAAATGTTTGTGGCAACCCTTTTTGTAGTGGCAAGAAACATGGAAAATGAATGGATGCCCATCAATTGGAGAATGGTTGGGTAAATTGTGTTATATGAATGCCATATGGAATATAATTGTTGTGTAAGAAATGATCAGCAGGATGATATCAGAGAGGCCTGGAGAGACTTACATGAATTAATGCTAAATGAAATGAGCAGAACCGACAAGAAGACTATAAGATAGTCAATTCTGATGGATATGGCTCTCTTCAACAATGAGATGATTCAAACCAGTTTCAGTTGTTCAGTAATGAAGAGAGCTATCTATACCCAGAGAGAGGTCTATGGGAACTGAATGTGGACCACAATATAGTATTTCACTCTTTCTGTTATTGTTTGCTTGCATTTTTGTTTTCCTTCTCAGTTTTTTTCTTTCTAGATCTGATTTTTCGTGTGCAGCAAGGTAACTGTATAAATATGTATACATATATTAGATTTAACATATATTTTAACATATTTAACATGTATTGGACTACCTGCCTTCTGGGGGAAGGGGTGGGAAGAAGAAGGGGAAAATTTGGAACAGAAAGTTTTGCAAGGATCAATGTTGAAAAATTACCCATGTATATGTTTTGTAAATAAAAAGCTATAATAAAATAAAATAAAAAAATTAATACTCATCCAATTCACCTATTCTTTTCTTACTAGGAACTCATGATTAGATCATAATTAAAACAAGTACTTCCCAACCAAGTAACCTAATTGATATCTCCAAGCAGGTGGCAAGATCAATTGAGTCTAAGAAGAAGAGAAAAAGATAATGAAAAGAATGTGTTTTTCATCTTTCAACAGTGTTTAACTCAAAGGCAGCTCAGTGATCCTTTGAGGAAATCACCAAATTCTGGAGATGAAGAACTTTTGGTTTAAATCAGAATTGGTATTTTCTCAATGTTTTGATTAAGGCAGTAAGGATACATTACTGAAATTGACATTGAGTTGTCATCCATATCTATTTTAATATCTCAAGCTTGTTGAGTGACTTAAAAGGGCGTATTTCTGAGTAGTCTCTAACAAGGTATTCTGTTATATCAACATTATATATGGTAGTTTATAAAGCAATTAAAAATCGAAATAATTGCTTTAAATACAAGTTAAAAGCATAGTCTATATAGTATAGCCATTGTGAGATGACAGAAAGAGTACAGAGCTTATTTGAGAATTTAAGTTCAAATTCTTTGTTTTCCCCTTGTTTTTATTTATTTATTTTAATAACTATAACTTTTTAATTGACAGAACCCATGCCTGGATAATTTTTTACAACATTATCCCTTGTACTCACTTCTGTTCCAACTTTTTCCCTTCCTCCCTCCCCGCTCTCCCCCTGATGGCAAGTAGTCCTATACATATTAAATATGTCACAGTATTTTCTAGATACAATATATGTGTGCAGAACTGAACAGTTCTATTGTTGTACAGGAAGAATTGGATTCAGAAGGTGAAAATAACCTGGGAAGAAAAACAAAAATGCAAACAGTTTACATTAATTTCCCAGTGTTCTTTCTTTGGGAGTAGCTGCTTCTATCCATCATTGATCAATTGAAACAGAGTTAGATCTCTTTGTTGAAGAAATCTACTTCCATCAAAATACATCCTCATACAGTATCATTGTTGAAGTATATAATGATCTCCTGGTACTGCTCATTTCACTCAGCATCAGTTCATGTAAGTCTCTCCAAGCCTCTCTGTATTCATCCTGCTGGTCGTTTCTTACAGAACAATAATATTCCATAACATTCATATACCACAATTTACCCAACCATTCTCCAATTGATGGGCATCCATTCATTTTCCATGTTTCTAGCCACTACAAACAGGGCTACCACAAACATTTTGGCACATACAGGTCTCTTTCCCCTCTTTAGTATCTCTTTGGGTATAAGCCCATTAGTAGCACTGCTGGATCAAAGGGTATGTACAGTTTGATAACTTTTTTTGAGCATAGTTCCAAATTGCTCTCCAGAATGGCTGGATGTATTCACAACTCCACCAACAATGTATTAGTGTCCCCGTTTTCCCACATCCCCTCCAATATTCTGTATTATCTTTCCCTGTCATTCTAGCCAATCTGACAGGTGTGTAGTGGTATCTCAGAGTTGTCTTAATTTGCATTTCTCTGATTAATAATGACTTAGAGTATCTTTTCATATGGCTAGAAATAGTTTCAATTTCTTCATCTGAGAATTGTGTGTTCATATCCTTTGACCATTTATCAATTGGAGAATGGCTTGATTTCTTATAAATTAGCATCAATTCTCTATATATTTTGGAAATGAGGCCTTTATCAGAACCTTTAACTGTGAAAATGTTTATTGCTTCCCTTCTAATCTTGTTTGCATTAATTTTGTTTGTACAAATGCTTTTTAATTTGATATAATCAAAATTTTCTATTTTGTGATCAATAATGATCTCTAGTTCATCTTTGGTCACAAATTGCTTCCTCCTCCACAAGTCTGAGAGGTAAACTATCCTATGTTGTTGGAATCTTTACTAAAGTGTTAAGACATTTCTTTACAAAGTGTTAAAGATATTGGAGTTAATTTAATCTTAGAGTTATTTTGGGCCAGAACTTGAAACAAGATACTCGGTGGAACTGATTGAACAATGCTTGTGTTCACACCTTTAGAGAGCTCAAGTATCTAAGAGTTCAGGGCTAGTATGAGAGCTGAATTCACACCTCCCTTAGGACCAGAGAACACTCTGGGAGATAACCCAGAATCCTTCTCCCTCCAGAAGGCAGAGTTAACCTTTGGGAGATCACATAAATATAGGGAGCTTTTGAAGCTTGGACTGACTTCTTCAGGTGGCACAGACTGGAGATTGAAAAGCCATGAGTCAGAGCTGGCTGGAGGCTGAAGAAAGCAGAGGCAGAAGCCAAGGACAAAGCTGCAAGATCTCTTGGAGCCAGGCAGAGAGATAGGCCTCAACTAACCGGGCTAAATTTGGAAGGAGAAATAAACGTTTGCATTTTTAGCAGCTAGCTGCGTTTTTGGATTAATAATTGATTTTAACTGAGACTAAGGCTGCCTCCAAGAAAAACCTTCATACTATGTTCCTCTAATTTATTTATAATCTCATTCTTTATGCCTAAATCATGGACCCATTTTGATCATATCTTGGTGTACAGTGTTAAGTGTGAGTCCATGCCTAATTTCTGCCATACTACTTTCCAGTTTTTCCAGTAGTTTTTGTCAAATAATGAAGTCTTATCCCCAAAGTTGGGATCTTTGGCTTTGTCAAACACTAGATTGCTGTAGTTATTATCTATTTTGTCTTGTGAACCTAACCTATTCCACTGATCAACTAATCTATTTCTTAGCCAATACCAAATCGTTTTGGTGACTGCTGCTTTATTATAAAGTTTTAGATCAGGTACAGCTAGGCCACCTTCATTTGATTTTTTTTTTCATTAACTCCCATGAGATTCTTGACCTTTTGTTCTTCCATATGAATTTTGTTGTTATTTTTTTCTACATCATTAAAATAGTTTCTTCGGAGTTTGATTAGTATAGCACTAAATAAATAGATTAGTTTAGGGAATATTGTCATCTTTATTATATTCACTCGGCCTATCCAAGAGCACTTAATATTTTTCCAGTTATTTAAATCTGACTTTATTTGTGTGGAAAATGCTTTGTAATTTTGCTCATATAATTCCTGACTTTCTTTTGGTAGATAGATTTCCAAATATTTTATGCTATTGAGAGTTATTTTGAATGGAATTTCTCTTTGTATCTCTTGCTGCTGAATTTTGTTGGTGATGTACAAAATGCTGAGGATTTATGTGGATTTATTTTGTATCCTGCAACTTTGCTAAAGTGATGAATTATTTCTAATAGCTTTTTAGTAGAATCTCTGGGGTTCTCTAAGTATACCATCATATCATCTGCAAAGAGTGATAGTTTGGTTTCCTCAGCACCTACTCTAATTCCTTTAATCTCTTTCTTGACTGTTATTGCTGAGGCTAGCATTTCTAATATAATATTGAATAATAATGGTGATAGTAGGCAACCTTGTTTCACTCCTGATCTTACTGGGAAAGGTTCCAGTTTTTCCTCATTGCATATGATGCTTACTAACAATTTTAAATATATGCTCCTTACTATTTTTAGGAAAAGTGCATTTATTCCTATCCTCTCAAGTATTTTTATTAGGAATGGATGTTGGATTTTATCAAATGCTTTTTCTGCATCTATTGAGATGATCATATAATTTTTGTTCATTTGGTTATTGATATAGTCAATTATGCTAATAGTTTTCCTAATATTGAACCAGCTCTGCATTCCTGGTATAAAACCTACTTGGTCATAGTGTATTATCCTGGGGATGATTTTCTGTAATCTTTTTGCTAATATTTTATTTAAGATTTTAGCATCAATATTCATTAGGGAGATTGGTCTATAATTTTCTTTCTCTGTTTTCAACCTGCTTTAGGTATCTGTACCATGTCTGTATCATAAAAGGAATTTGGTATGGCTCCTTCAATCCCTATTTTTTCATATAGTTTATACAGAATTGGAGTTAATTGTTCTTTAAATGTTTGGTAGAATTCACATGTAAATCCATCTGGTTCTGGGATTTTTTCTTAGGGAGTTGGTTAATAGCTTGTTCTATTTTTTTTTCTAAAGTGGGACTGTTTAAGATATTTACTTCTTCCTCTGTTAATCTGGGCAAGCTATATTTTTGGAGGTATTCTTCCATTTCATTTAAGTTATCAAATTTATTACTAAAAAGTTGGGCAAAGTAACTTCTAATTATTGCTCTAATTTCCTCTTCATTAGTGGCGAGTTCTCCCTTTTCATTTTTAAGACTAACAATTTGATTTTCCTCTTTCCTTTTTTTAATCAGATTTACTAAGGGTTTATCTATTTTGTTGTTTTTTTCATAGAACCAACTCTTAGTTTTATTAATTAATTCAATAGTTTTTTACTTTCAATTTTATTGATCTCTCCTTTTATTTTTAGAATTTCAAGTTTAGTGTTTGACTGGGGGTTTTTAATTTGTTCCTTTTCTAGCATTTTTAGCTGTAAACCCAATTCATTGACCTCTATTTTATGCAAGTAGGCCTCTAGAGACATGAAATTTCCCTTTATTATCGCTTTGGGTGCATCCCACATGTGTTGTTATGATGTCTCATTATTGTCATTTTCTTGGTTGAAGTTATTAATTATATCTATGATTTGTTGTTTCACCCAATCATTCTTTAGGATGAGATTATTTAGTTTCCAATTCCTGGCTTTTTATTGAATGTAATTTTTATTGCATTGTGATCTGAAAAGGATGCATTTACTATTTCTGCCTTACTGCATTTGAATTTGAGGTTTTTATGTCCTAATATATGGTCAATTTTTGTATAGCTTCCATGAACTACTGAGAAGAAAGTGTACTCCTTTCTGTCTCCATTTAGTTTTCTCTAAAAATCAATTATACCTAACTTTTCTAGTATTCTGTTTACCTCTTTGACTTCTTTCTTATTTATTTTGTGGTTTGATTTATCTAATTCTGAGAGTGCAAGGTTGAGATCTCCCACTATTATAGTTTTGCTATTTTTTCTTGCAGCTCTCTTAATTCCTCTTTTAAGAATTTAAATGCTACCACTTGGTGCATATATGTTTAATTTTGATATTGCTTCATTATCTATGCTACCCTTTAGCAAGATATAGTGCTCTTCCTTATCTCTTTTAATTAGGTCAAATTTTGCTTCTGCTTGATCTGAGATGAGGATGGCTACCCCTCCTTTTTTTTTTAAAATTCACTTGAAGCATAGTAGATTCTGCTCCAACCTTTTACCTTTACTCTGTATGTTTTGCCCTGCTTCAGGTGTGTTTCCTGTAAACAACATATTGTCCAATTCTGGCTTTTAATCCATTCTGCTAACTGCTTCCTCTTTATGGGGAAGTTTATCCCATTCACATTTATGGTTAAAATTACCAATTCTTTTTACTTGCCATTTTGTTAACCCCTGTTTATGCTTTTCTCCTTTCCTGCCCCTTTACCCCCTTCCCAGTATTAATTGAGCACCACTTGCTTCTCACAGCCCTCCCTTTTTAGTATCCCTCCTCCACCTTAGAGTTCCTCCCCCTATTTTATTGCTTTCCCTCAGAGTTTCCATATTTCCTTCCACTTAGCTTATTCCTTCCCTTTCACTTTTCCCTTCCCACTTTTCAATCAGGTGGGAGAAGTTTCACCATAAATTGAATATGTCTAAAATTTTTCTCTTTAAGCCAATTCTGATGGCAGTAAGATACACACTATGTTTGTCCCCCTCCATTCTTTCTCTCAGATATAATACATTTCTTTTACCTCTTCGTGAGATGTAGTACCCCCATTTTACCCTTTTCCAGGTACAATTTCCTTTCTACCTCTAGTTTCTAGAACAAGGTATACATGTATTCTTTATACATCTTTCTAGCAGAAATATAGTTCCCAAGATTTCTTTTTACCTTTTTAGGTTTCTCTTGAGTTCTATATTTGTAGATCAAACTTTTTGTTTCGTTTTGGTTTTTTAATCAAAAATAGGTGACATTCAGTTATTTTGTTGAATGTCCATCTTCTTCCCTGGAAAAAGATGCTCATTTTGGCTGGTTAAGTTATTTTTGGTTGCATATCAAGTTCCCTAGCCTTTCAGAATATCATATTCCAGGCTCTTCAATGCTTAAATGTGGATGCTGCTAGGTCTTGAGTAATCCTTATTGTGGCTCCTCTATATTTGAATTGATTTTTTCTAGCAGCTTGCTGTATTTTTTCCTTTGTCTGATAGTTCTGGACTTTGGCCACTATATTTCTTGGTGTTTTGATTTTAGGGTCCCTTTCAGTAGGTGATCGATGAATTCTTTCAATTTCTATTTTACCCTCTGTTTCTATAACTTCTGGGCAGTTCTCTTTGATAATTTCCTGGAAAAGAGTGTCCAGGCTCTTTTTTCATCATATTTTTCAGGGAGTCCAATAATTCTCAGATTGTCTCTCCTAGATCTATTTTCCAGGTCTGTTGTTTTCCCAAGAAGATATTTGACATTTTTTTTCCATTGTTTCTTTTTTTCTTTTTTTTTTTTTTGGTTTTGCTTGACTGATTCTTGGTCTCTCCTTGAGTCATTCAATTACATTTGTTCCTGAGTTTCAATGAAGTATTTTCTTCACTCACTTTTAAAATATCTTTTTCTAATTGTTCAATTGAGTTTTTAAGTGAGTTGTTTTGTTCTATGGAATTTTTTTTCCCATTTCACCAATATTATTTTTTAGAGAGCTATTTTCTTTTTCCGGTTCACTAATTCTGCTTTTCAAAGATTTGATTTCTTTATCCACTCTGTCTTTAAATGAGTGGGATGACTTATGCAGACTCTCTTGCAAGCTTCCCTTTCCTTTTCCCCACTTTTCTTCTAGCTCTCTTGTGAGAGCCTTTTTAATTTCTTCTATGAGAGTCATATGTGTTGAGGACCAGATCATATCTCCTTTTGGGGATTCACCTGGAGACAGTCTGTTTTTAGTCTCCTCAGGGTTTAAAATATGCTCTCTATCCATATAGAAGCTATCAATGGTTAGGGTCCATTTAAATTTTTTGCTCATTTTCTCAAAGATGAGTTAAAGAAAACAAACTAACAAGAAAAACAAATTTTTTTGGGGGGGGGGCAGGGGAGAAGGCTGGATAGTATTACCGAGCTTCCTCTACAGACTGCAGGAGGCAGCAGTGAGGCACTAGCAGGACAGCATGGCTGTACAATGCCTGTGCTCTGAGACTATGAGCATGATGAGACACTGTGGGTGGGTGTGGCCATGTCCCAACAGATCCTAGCTTTTGGGGGTTATAGTCTTCACCCCCTGTGTTTACAGCTTCTCTGCTGATCTACTGGCTTGCTGCTAGGGCAAAGTATCCAATACTGTAGTAAAGCTCTCCCTGCCAAGATGGCTGAGATCACCCCCCCCCCCCCCAGCCTTAGGTCTGCTCAGGTGCTCTTGCTATTGCTGCTTGCCCTCAGCCTGCACCCAATCTAAAAGCTTCCCCACCCTCAAGCACAAACAGACCTTTTCTGGCAAATTTCAAGGATGTCTTTTCTTGATAAGTATTATTATTTTTTTTCAGTCAAGCACTGATTCCGAGGCTTGAAATGAAATAAATTCTGAGAGAAAACGCAGTGCTTAAGTAGATGTGTGCATCCTCTCCGCCATCTTGTCCAGAAGTCCTAAATTCAAATTCTTCATATTTGTTTGATGTATGACCTTTACAGTTATCAAATATTTAATTTCTACAAATTTCAATTATTTTGAGAACTTTTTACTAGCATAGTTAAGAATTGATACTGGCATATAAGTTGTAGTATTAAAGGGATGTCTAAACTTAAATAAATGAATTGCCAGTGGTCACAGAGAGGATTTAAATGCAGGTCCAGACATTTCAATCCATTATGACACATTTCTCCTCATTATAAGACGATACTCTTTCAGACATGACACAATGAAGGAGAACAGAAATGAAAAAGATTATGAAAGACGTATTACTAAAGTAGTCCCTCAGAGAAACACAATTTGAGAGTCAAAAGGGAACTCAATAGCTATGTGGTCCAATGTTTATTATAGCATACACAACAAGTGACCATATGGCACTACTTAAATAACTCCACTGTCTATATACTGACTTTTATACAGTTCTAATTGTCAGAAAGGTTTTTCTGATAGAAACCCTTATATTGCCCTCTTTTTAATTTTTACTTTTTGCTTGTAATTTGTTTCCATGAAATCAAAGAAATCTAATCCTTCCTTCACATGACAGTTCTTCAAATGATTGAAAACTGCTATGGAGTCCCTCATGAATCTATATTTCTCCAACTTAGATGCTCAATTCTTTCAACTTATCCTTGAATGTCTTTGACTACATGACACTCATCACTCTAAATGTCTTTCTTTAGACAAGATGGAGAGGTGTACATCACATGAAAATTATGTGTATCTGAAACTTTTTTTAAAGGTCTGGGGTGCAAAGAGTAATGATAAATCTGTTGATGATTAATCTAGAGGAAGGTATCTAACAACATTCCCAAGGAAGCTCTACTTGACCTTGCTCTCTTCAAAAATTTTATCAATGATTTAGATAGAAGCCTATATATTCTGCTTATCAGACATATGGGACGCAAATCTGGGAATAATAACAAACACATTAGACAGAAGAATCAAGAATCAATAAGATCTTGACAGGCTAAGTGATCTAAATCCACTTTGATGAATGGAATTTAATGGGGAATTTAGTAAGTGTATAATTTAAATTAAAAATCAAATACACACAGAGTAAAGAATAACAATTAGAAAATGGTTCACATGTTGACAACCTTGGTATTTCAATGCATTGCAAGCTCAGTATGAACAACAGTTGAATTATCCAACTCTTCCATCCTCTTCAAACAACAAACTCAATTCAAGCATAGGTTGAGTGACAGTGTCAATAATAAGGGAGGTAATACTTCTACTACATTCAAGAATTGGTCTAATTTTATTTTGCTCCGATTACATCTGAAGTTATACACTATATTGGATGACATTTTGAAGCATCCAGAATATGTCCAAAAAGTATTACTAATACATGAAAGAATTGTAGACTCTGCCATACAAAGATCAGACAAAGTGTAAAAGTAGGGGTTTCCAATTGAGTTAATTAAGCTACCATGCTTACAGAAATAATTTTAAATGCTTAGCTTGGAAAAGAGAAGATCCAAATGAGATGTGATAGCAGCCTCAAAATATTTAAAGATGTATCACGGGGAAGGGATTGTACATGTTCTCCTTTGACCACAGTGAGTTGAATTTGAGAGCAAGGGATAGCATATTTAGTCTTAGTAAAGGGAAAATGTTTCTTACAAATAGAGCTGTTCTAAAGTTTAATTAAACTGTTTTGGGAGGTAGGAGGTCTTCCTTTACAAATTCTGAAATTTAATTATGACAATTTCATAGGGTTGATAATAATAAAGCTTCTTGTCTGAATTGGATTGGATAGTCCTCAATATTCATTTCTGGTATGATATTCTGGGATCTGATAATAGCTGCAAGATAAGCCTGCTTCCTTTAAGTAGGCTTCACTATTTGGTATCTTTCTTTCTAGTAGGATATTCTCAGTCTAGACCTAGAAGCATGTATATGGTGCTTCATAATTACCAAATTTGTAATCTGTCTTAGATCCAATTTTCAACAGTAGTGACAGAAGCAGTATGTATGTCTGACCTCACTAATAAGCAAATTGGAATTTTATGCTTTGGTCCATTTCTTGACCTTGTCATAGTAGGTAGGAACTTTGATGGCAGCGATTATTATAATAATTATACTCATCATCATAATTAATTTAATAACAACTAAAGCTTTTATTTATTTAGCATTTTAAGGTTACAAAGAGCTTTACATACATTATTTTATTTGATCCTCACAGTAGCTAATACAGGTGTTACTGTCCATATTTCAGGAATGAGGACATTGAAGGTCAGCTAAAATAAGTGATTTAGTCAAAGTCACATTCCTCATACCTATAGTTCGCCCTCCCACCTGCTTTAGGAGGAAACAATTATGGAAGCTTATTAATAATAATAGTTTATAAAAGTCACATCATAAAACAATTAAAGGGAAATAAAGGAGGTGGTACCTTTCATAAAAGTAGCTAAAAGGAGGGCTCCTAACCAAACAATGGATAGAGGTGATCATAAAAGGATAAAAAAGACTATTTTTACTTAAAAATTTAAAAGCTATTATATAAATAAAATCAATGCAGATACAATATATAAAATAACTCTTTGGTGGGAAAAATATCTGAATCAAGCATCAAAAGTAACAGTCTGATATCCCAGATACATAATACAAATATCTGTCCAAGAAGAATTTTTATAATAGCTAAATGATCAGAGAATAGGAAGAACTTTAACAACAAAAATTGTGGATTATAGTTGATCTTTAACAACACATTCAAATCATTAATAATGAAAATAAGTGCAAAATAAACAATACTATGTCTCCTCAAAGCTGGAAATTAACAACTTAGCAAAAAATGGGAAGAGTCGATGTTGGGGAAGTTAGCAGAGTCTAGATACTGATATTGAATGGAATAATAGGAAAAAATAAACATCCATCCTTTGGGTCAAAAATGATCCTATTATTTGGCATATATCCTGTAAAAGAGGAAATCTGCAGATGACTTTTTATAGAAAGGTAACAGTGAATTTGCTTTCAGTTAAAGTAATGACTTTTGTCTGAACCTGGCCAACCAGATACTTTATATACAATACTTAGTCATCCAGGAGGGACTGCTATTTAACTCTGGTTAACAGAACTCTAACAAAAAGTTTGAGACTTTCTGAGTTGCATACCTAAGGAATTATGAATAAAAAAAATTGTAACTGGTTCATTAAAATCTTCAACTAGATCAAGGTAGTAGTGATGCAAAAAAATTCCTTGTAATATTTTACAGAATCTTTTTCAGGGGCTTCCTTCTGTTGCTGGAAATTCAAATTTCTTAGGTTTGATAAAATAAATTTTGTTCCCCAAATTAATTCATATTGCCCAGGTGATCTCATGAATGAAACCCAGTCCCTGCGGAGGCAATATAACATAAGGAGGTTCAAAAAAACACCAAAACTAGAAACAAAGTTTTCATACATATCAAAATATCCATAGAAACTATCTTTGTAGGAACAAAAACTGGAAAGAGTGAGTGTCCATCAGTTGAGGAATGGCTGAAAAATATACATGAATGTAATGAAGTGATTATTGTTCAATAAGAAATGAACACTATAAGTAATTTAGAGAAGCATAGGGATATTTGTATGAACGGATGCAGAGTGAAATATGGAAAACCAAAAGAAAAACATATGCAGTGACCATCAGTGAGCATAGATCATGGACTCGCCTTGCTGTTCCATGTGGTAATGCTTTTTGCATGCATATACCGATGACTGCAACAATGTCAATAAAAAGCTCCCTAAAAACAATCTAAATGCTGAACAAATAATAGTCCAAAATAGTCCCAGACCACATATAAAAATCATATTTCCATTCTAACAATAAAGGAGTGGTATTACATTAAGGTAAAATCCTTTGCTTGTTATATTTCTCAATGTATTAGGCACTCTTGTTTAATAGACTTTTCTTATTACAAAGGATGTTCAATCTTGAGTGAGGAGGGGCAGTATTTCTGCAAATGATTGTGATTTATAAAAAAGGCATAAACACAGCTTATTTAAAAAAAAACTACATGTATATCATCCTTTGCAATGCAGATTTATTTTCCCATAATGTTTGTCTTAGTTTACTCAATTAAGAAAACTGAGGCTCTGGTAAGTTATACATATTTCCCATGGTTACAGAGATAGTAAGTGATGGAACAGTTATTTTAGGTAGTTCTATTTTATGTATATCTAAGGGCATTTATTTATACATATAGGTGTGTGTGTATGTGTGTGACAGAAAGAGAAGAGAGAGAGAGATTTTTCTGACTTAATTTATAAAGCACCTTATCATTCTACTTCTCTGAACTTAGAATTGCATAACCTTAAAAGTCATCTAGTCTATGGCCTCTCATCTTACTCACAAGAAAACCTAGATCCAGAGATCTAGTAAGTAGTTCCTGATCACATAAAATCTAACTAATTCAATGAAGAATGGCCATTAGAGCTCGAGTTCATTGATAAAGTTGTAACAAAATGTTTTCAGAAAGTAAGACATATAGAAAAAGAAATCTTTTTAAATATTTGTAAAAAGTGGTAAAATAGGTGAACAAAATCTGAGGAATAGCCCACAGAAAGTATACAATATATTTTCAATAATTTGATTCAATAGAAAAATGTAATTCGGGGTTGGAGGTGGAGAGACAGAATAACAACCTGGAAATATATTGGGTTTATATAATGAAGGATAAATAATGTACAGTATAGGGACAAGATTTTGGTAAGGGATTTTATAGAAAGTACTGTAGATTTTTTTTTGTATTGATACTAGACACTATCATGAAGAATCAAGTGGTAAAGTTTTCTATCCACTTCTGGCAGAGGATAAGAGAAATATTTTATTGTAGATAATGCCTTGACAACAATATGTGAAAACTGCTGAAATCCAAGAAATAATCTGATATTGCTTACAGCATGTTAAATAGATAGCTATGTAGGAAGGGATATAATGGATATAAGGTTGAAGCAAGTGAGAAAGATGAGTTGAAACTGATTGTAAATATGAGTGTATATCACAATACTGATGGGGCTATTTAAATATGATAGTTTGGGAGGTGGAGAGAAAGCAATTATTTATCCCTGTTTCGATTCTGATCACAAAAGGTGAAAAATAAATGATGCAGTTCCCACAAGTTAGAAAAAAAGTATAAATGAGCAGAAAAGGAAAAAAAATAAGGTTTTTGTGTTAGTTACTATGGTCATAATAATCTGGAAGTGAAAATTTTCTGTCTGATGTCATAATGCACCTTACTATTGGGTGATGAGGTGGTTTTGTTTTGCTTTGTTTTTGTTCTTGGATTGTTGAATTATGGACTAAACTGACTATCAATCAGTTAATGTAGTTAGTCACTAAGCATTTATTAAGGCCTTATTATATCACTGAGCTATTCCTTGGGGACACAGAAAAAAGAAGCATTACTGACATGAAGGAACTTTTATCTATCTAGAACATGGAATTGGACACAAATAAACAAGTAGAACATATTTATAAAGAAAATATGAGGTAATTTCAGAGAATGGGAAATAAGGGATTAGTAAAGGCTTCTTGTAGAAGATGATAGATGAGCTAACTGATCTTTGAAGAAAGGTAGAAATTCTTAGAGTTGGAGATGAAGAGGAAATGCATTTCAGTCATAAAGTAAAGCTATGCAAAGTCATAGCGATAGAAAGGAGTTGGGAAGTTGAATATGAACTTTAGTAGACTATTTTCACCAGAATATAGAATACATAAAATGAATGATTATACTTTAACCTGGAGGACACTGGAATCAATTATATTTATTGGCAAAAATATATCTATTTTATTTTTTGTTACATTTGAGCTGCAAACTGTTTCCTCCTTTCCCCTAAACACTGTATTAAAGAAGGTCAACATTTGACACAGATATGTATGTAAAAACATAGAAGACAGTTCTATATGTCAGTTCTTTCTCTGGAAGTGGATAACATCTTCCTTCATGGATCATTTGTAGCTGATTTGAATATTCTTATAACTGAAAATAGCTTAGTCATTTACATTTATTCTTCAACTAATATTGGTGTTTTTAAAACACCAATTTTTAAAATTGGTGTTCATTTCAATCTTCATTATTTCATAAAAGTACTAATATAGTTTCCTAAATTCAACCAGATATATTTTAGCCTATATTCATTTTTTGTCTTTTTGAATTTATTTAGTATTTTTCCCAGTTATATATAAAATCAATTTTAAATCATTGGGTTCCAACTTCTCTCTCTTTTTTCTCTCTATCCCCCCATTAATAAGGCAAGCAGTACAATATGTGACAAATTTGTACTCATGCAAAATATTTCCATATCAATTATGCTGTAAAAGAAAACATTAAATAAAATAAGCCTCAACAAATGCAAATTAAATATAAACAATGCTTCCAACTATATTCACACTTTATTAGTTCTTTCTTTGGGGATGGATTACATTTTTCAGCATAAGTCGATCAAAATTGTCTTGGATCATTATACTATTGAGAATAACCAACTTCAGAGTGGATCATCTTACAATATTGCTTTCACTTTGTAGACAGTCTGCATTTCACTTTGAATCAGCTTATGGAAGGTTATTTTGAGAGCACCCTGCTCATCATTTCTTATAGCACAATAGTATTTCATTATAATCACATAACACAATTTGTTCAGCCAATCCCCAACTGATGGGAATTTCTTTAATACCAACTCTTTATCACAAGAAAAGAGCTGCTATAAATATTTTTATACCTATATGTCATTTTCCTTTTTAAAATAATTTTTTGGGTACAAATCTAGAAATCACTTTGCCAGGTTATAGAGTATGCATGATTTTATAGCCCTTTGGATTTTGCTCTACAAAATTGTCAAATCAGTTCACAGTTACACCAGTGCTGAATTAATGTCTCGTTTCCTACACATCCCCTCCAACATTTGTTATTTTCCTTTTCTGACTTATTAGCCAATCTAAAAGCTAAAAGGCACTACCTCAGAATTGTTTTAATTTGCATTTCTCTAATCATTAGTAAGTTAGAGCATTTTTTCATATAGCTTATAACTAATTCATTTGAAAACTTCATTTCTTTTGATCATTTATTAATTGGGGGATGGCTCTTATTTACTTTTTAATTTGATTTTCTATATGTTTGAGAAATAAGGTCTTTCTCAGAGAAATTTGCTTCAATTACTATCACTAATTGTATTCACTCTTATTTACTCAATTTTATCTCTTTTTGCCCAGTCCCATCAAAATTCTTTTGCTCCTGATTCTTTAATGTAGAATCTGCTAAATCTTGAGTTATTGTGACTGTTGCTCCATAAACTTCATTTGTTCTTTCTGGATGCATGCAATATTTTTTTCCTGCAATTTGGCTAACAGTTTTCATTTGAGGATGTATTTCAGGAGGCAATTGGTGGATTTTTTCCATTTTAATTTTACTATCTGCTTCTAGAATATCAGGGCAGTTTTCCTTAATAATTTCTTGAAAGATATCTGTACTTTTCTTTTAATCATCATTTTTCAGAATTCCAATAACTTAAAAATTTTTCTCTCCTATGTCTATTTTCCAGGTCAATTATTTTTCCAATGAGATACTTTACATTGTTTTCTAATTTTTATCCTTTTGGTTGTGTTTTATTGTTTTTGATTTCTCATAAAGTCATTAGATCCCCTTTGCTCAATTCTAATTTTTAAGGAATTATTTTCCTCAAGGAGCTTTTTTACTTCTTTTTATATTTGTCCCATTTTTAAGGAATTTATTTTCTTCAGTGATTTTTTTTTCTGTGCCTTTCTTTCCATTTGTCCAGTTCTGCTTTTTAAAACATTTTTCTAATCTTTGACTTTTTGTATTTCCTTTAACATTTGGCCTATTTTTATGGTGTTATTTGCTACAGTATTTTTTAATGTCTTCTTTACCAAGTATTGACTTATTTTCCATGATTTTGTTGTATCACTCTCATTTCTCTTCTCAATTTTTCCTTTTTGTCTCTTATTTTATTTTCTTTTTTTTCTTCAATTTTTAAAATAAAAAAAAAACAGAATTAAAAAAAAGAAAGGGAAACCAAACCAAACCAAAACATACTATTTTCATGTGTCTAGCAGAACATCAGGGAGGATTCAAAATATATACCAATTAATTTCCAGTTCAAGAAAATATGTATAATGGTAGAAGAAATCACATTAATTAGATCATATTAATGAGTGTATATCTTTACTTCCTTATAGGTTGTTCTTTTGTTCTCTGCTGAATATATTTTTTATTTTATTCTTTTTTCTCCTTTCATCCCTCCACTTCCCCCAAGCAAGCTATAGTACAGTACAGATCTCTGTTTCTCTGTCTCTCTCTGTCTCTGTCTGTCTGTCTGTCTCTCTCCCCCTCCCCATTTATCTATATGCAAATACACATATATGTTAACACACATATATATAGTTACATATACATTCACCATTCACAGATCCATATACATATAGCTTTATATACATATACATAGAGCAATATGCATACTTATCTATGTATACTCAGATACAAATACACATAGACACATGCATTTACCCATATGTAAACATGCTTCTAAAACAATATTACTATGACTGATGTATAATGCAGATTTCTCTCTTGATAGAATTTTAAAGTTTGATTTTTGTCTAAGGTCCTAGTCATACTTTTTTTCTTCTAATGAAATCTACTCAGGATCTTTGTTGTATATCTCTTCTTTCCTATTTTAACTAATTCTTCTGCTTTAATTCTGCTTCTTAATTTGCCTTGCTGTTACTTAACCTTCACCCATCCATGGATCCCTTCCTTGTCTTCTTCCTCCTGAGCCCATCTCTCCCTAATTTTTATAGATTTTTGAGGGTATTATACTCTTCATGGTATATATGTAGAGTTACCTATTTATCCCATTCCCAGTTTAAGTAGTTTTTCAAAACTATGAACTCTCCTCTCCAGTGTCTATACTTACTCTGCATCTCATTTGGATAGCATAATTATTATTTGTATCTTTTCCTAGATGATTTTGCTTTTTAGAGTCAGAACATAATCAAATGTGTCCTACTCTTTCTTTTAAGTTATTCAATTGCTGATGTTAATCTTAAACATTTGGCATATATTTCCATTTAAGAAAACATAAAATTTTTCCATATTGCATTCCATGAAGTTGATCTTTGATATTGGATCTTATGTGATAAATTTTCTATTGAGTTCAGATTTAGTTGCAAGAAAGTCCTGAAAATCTTCAAATTCATTGTGACCATTTTTTTTCCATTCAATATTATGGATAATTTTGCTGATATAACATTTTTGGCCACAAATACTAATAATTTTGATTGTCAGTATATATTATTTCAAGACCTACAGTCTTTTATTGTGGCTGCTGCTAAGTCCTTTACAATTCTAATTTTAGCTCCAGTATATTTGAATTGTTTTTATTTTTTTCTTGTTTCTTGCAAAATTTTATCTTTGACTTTGGGATTTTTAAATTTGGTAATGATATTCCTGTGTTTTCTACAAGGGAGCTCATTGAGGTGGTGATAGTGGATTTTTACTCTTTATTATCCCCTCCTGTTTTATCACGTTAGGTAATTTTCTTGGATTATTTCTTGAATTATTGTGTCAAGGTTCCTTTTTTTTTTTTTGGTCACAGCTTTCATATATTCCAATTATTCTTATATTTACTCTTTTTGATCTGTTCCTGAGATCTGTTGTTTTTCATATAAGATGTTTCACATCATTCTAGTCTTTTTTGTTCTTTATATTCTTTTGTTATTTCTTGGTTTCTCATAGTTTCACTATGTAAAGTACAGATCTCTGTCTCTCTGTGTCTGTCTGTCTGTCTCTCTCTCTCTCTCTCTCCCCCTCCCCATCTATCTATATGCAAATACACATATATGTTGTATATTATTTTTCATTCAATATTATGGATAATTTTGCTGGTTTCCCCTTGCCCAATTCTAATTTTCAAAGAGTTATTTTCATATTTAAAACTGTAACTTCTTTTCTAGTTAGTTAATATTTTCTTCTTAAACTTTTTGTCTTTCTTGCATGGTTTCTCTATTTACTATTGTTTTACCTCAATGTCTCTCATTTGATTTTTAAATTCCTTTTTGAGTTCTTCTATAAATTTTCTAGGGACAAGGAGTCATTTAACTTTACTTTTGTAGAAGAGGCTTTTTTTTTTTAAATTTTTTTTTTACTTCACTGTCCTCGTCTGAAAATGTACTCTTATTTTCCTTGTTCCCACAATAAGTTTCTATGGTTGGGTTCTTCTTTGCTGGTTTATTTCTAAAAATGAGAACTATTAGTGTAAACACTTCTAATCCTAGAATGGGATGATGGTGTCTCTAGCTTCACTTCAGCTTTCCCCACTGACTGGGAAGCCCAATCGAAAAGCTCCCCTTCCTGCAAGTGCCCAGAGACAGCAGTGTCCCTGTTTCACTGATTTTGCACTCAGACTCCTTCTCTTCTAGGGCCCCATTTCTGTAGCACAGCTGGACCTGTTGTTCCTCATCAGCTGAGGTTTCCTCAGTTTACCTGGACACAGACTCCAACTTCTCAGGCTATCTGGGAGGTAAAAGTTTTCATGAGACTTCAGTCAAACCCAGGTAGCCCCTGGGGTTGCCATTTGGTGTTTCTGAAGAGCTAGGACAGAAATGTTTGTACTTTACACTGGTTAGTTCCCACCTGAATTTTTCAGGTCTTCTTGGGTTGTCCCAGGGGGACCCCTCTTCTGTCCCAAGTCTTCTTGGTTTTTCCCCAATCTATCTTCACCCTAAGGCACAAAATTCTCTTTGTGAGGGAAATCTGGAGCTTGAAATTTTCTGATTCCCAGAATCCTCCCTTACCTTATTTTCAAAATCCTATTGAGTTTTACCATGGTATGAAACCAATTTACATTTTTGGAGGCTTTGGATGTAGAAACTTTGACTTTGTTATCTTTTGAGTGTATATTTCACTCTTCTTGTAATCATAGTTACATTCTATGGTCAAAATTTTTTGTTTTTTTTTCCTCATTTCCTTAGTTTATTACTTGAATTTTAATTCTTTGTTAAAGTAGGTTCCTCCTCCCACAGAAGTCATCAGCATTCTCATATATCACTAACAAAATCCAACAGTCAGAGTTACAAAGAGAAATTCCATTTAAAGTAACTACTGATAATATAAAATATTTAGGAATCTATCTGCCAAGGGAAAATCAGAAACTTTATGAGCAAAATTGAACTTTTCACAAAATTAAGTCTGATCTAACCAATTGGAAAAATATTAAATGCTCTTGGATAGGGCGGGCAAATATAATAAAGGCAATATTACCTAAATAATCTATTTATTTAGCGTTATACCAATCAGAGTCCCAAAAAACTATTTTAATGACCTAGAAAAATAACCAAAGTTCATTGGAAAAACAAAAGGTCAAAATTTCAAGGGAATTAATGAAAAAACAAATAAGGTGCAGCTTCCAGATCTAAAATTTTTATAGAGAGCAGTTACCAAAACTATTTGGTATTTAAGGGAAAATTAGTTGATCAAAGAAAAATTGGTTCAAAGGATAAAACGGTCAACAAATTAAAACCTGTCTTTGCAAACCCAAAGATCCCACTTTTGGGATAAGAACTTACTGTTTGATAAAAAATTGCGGGAAAATTGGGAAACTAATATTAAAAACTAGGCATTGATCCATACTTAACTACCAAAAGATAAGGTCAAAATGGGTTCATGACCTAGGCATAAAGAATGAAATTATTAATAAATTAGAGGAACACAGGATATTTACCTCTCAGACCTGTGGAAGGGAAGGTCTTTATGACCAAACGAACTAGAGATCATTACTGATCACAAAATAAAAATTTCAATTATACCAAACTGAAAGTTTTTGTCAAAAAACAATCAACAAGATTAGAAGGGAACAATAAACTGGGAAAATATTTTTTCAAAGGTTCTGATAAAGCCTTTCCAAAATATAGAAATTAACTCTAATTTATAAAAAATCAAGCCATTCTCCAATTGAAAAAATGGTCAAAGGATATGAACAGACAATTCTCAGATGAAGAAATTAAACTATTTCTAGTCTTGAAAAAAGATTTAAGTCATTATTAATCAAGAAATGCAAATTAAACAACTTTCAAAAAACCACTACACACCTTCAGATTGGCTAAGATGCCAGGAAAAATAATATGATTGTTGGAGGGTGCGGAAAACTGGACATTGATCATTGTTGGTGGTTGAACGAATCCAACCATTTTGGAGAGTGTTTAATATGCTCAAAAGTTTCAAACTTGCATACCCTTTGATCCACAGTGTTACTGGGATTATATCCCAAAGAGATTATAAGAAGGAAAGGGACCTGTATGTGCACGAATTTTGGCAGCCCTTTTGTAGTGGCTAAAACTGGCTAATACATGTCCATCAGTTGGAGAATCTGAATAAAATTTTATTGAATATTATGGAATATTCTTTTCTTAAGAAATGACCAACAGGATGATTTTCCAGAAGGCCTGGTGAGACTTACCGAACTGATGCGAGTGAAATGAGCAGGACCGGAGATTTATATCTTAACAACAATACTTATTATAAAGTTCTGATGGACCAAGGCCATCCTCAGCAATGACATGAACCAAATCATTTCAATGGAGCAGTAATGAACTGAACCAGCTTGCCCAGAAAAGAACTCTGGGGATGACTAAAACCATTACATTGAATTCCCAATCTTTTTTTGCACACCCATTTTGATTTCCTTACAACTAATTGCAATATTTCAAGTCTGATTCTTTTTTTTCCAAAATAACGTTTTGTCATTATATTTTTATTAATTTATATTTTAATATATTTAAATCTACTGGTCATCCTGGCCATCTGGGGAGGGTGGGGGAAAGGTGAAAAAATTGGAACAAGAGGTTTGGAATTTTAATTTAAAGTTACCCGCATTATCCTCAAATAAAAAGGCTATTAAATAAAAAAAAAATAAAATAAAAAAAAATTAAAAAAAAAATAAAGTAGGTTTCTGCTTCTAGAATGGAGAGTACACTGTCCCAAACTTCAGGTATTTTGTGCAGCTATTTTCAGAAATAATTCTAGGGACCTGTAACATTTTAATTTTTTCAGGTGATTAATTAAAGAGAATTTTTATTCCTTCCCACCCTGTTCTCTGGTCGGGTAAACAATTGGGTTGAGGAGGGCCTTACTTGTGTTTCAGGCTTTTGTTAGTAGTGTTCCTCTTATCCTGGATGCCCGGAATGTTTAAAGATCTGAATAGGGGAAAAGCAACAGACTCCTGCCCCAGAGCTAGCAAAAAGACCTTTGTAATCTCCTCTGAACCACTGTTCAATCTCTTTTCTTATATAGAAGCAGCAGCAGCTGCTGCTGATTCAGTGACTTCCAAAGCATGCTTCTGGCCTTGTTTGTTGAAACTGGGCCTTTGTTGTCATGGCTTAAGCTGAACTGTGCTCCAGTCTCACCCAGGCACAATAGATAATTCTGCTGATATTCTAAATTGTTTTGGAAAATTGTTTCACTCTGCCTTTTTGTGGATTCTCCTACTTTAGGATTAGTTTAGAGTCATTATTTAAATGTATTTGGAGGGATTTTGGGGAGAGCTCATGTGAATACCTACCTTTTACTCCCATCATTTCTGAATGCCCCTTTTTACTGCCAAATAAATTTTATTATTTTTCTAGCCCAATAAAATAATTTTGGATAATTTAATTGGGATATCATTGAATATATATTAGGTTAGGTAAAATTGTCCTTTTTATCATACTGATCTTGCCTACCCATGAACAATTAATATTTCTCCAATTATTTAAATATGAATTTTCTCGTATAAAAAACTTTAAAAAATAATTTTGTTCATGTAGTTTTGAATTTTATAGGTACTGTGTTTCCAGGTATTTTATAACATTTAGAGTTGTTTTAAATAGGGTATGTTTTACTATTTTTTCTTGTAGAATTTTGTTTGTGATGGAATGTAGATGGTTTATGTAGTTTTCTTTATATATTTTTACTTTGTATTATTATTAATTGTTAATTATATTGGTATATAATTGATCAAAATAAGTTCTAATAACTCTTTCAATATAATATTCATCATTTTCATTTTTATACTAATGATTTCATTTTCTTTTCTCTGTTTTTAAATATATATATATATATATATAAATTAACCAAATGATTGTCTATTTTATCAGTTTTTTTTTCATAAACACATCTGCTTTTATTTATTAATTCAATAGTTTTCTTATATTATATTTTATTAATCTCACTTCTAATTTTCAGGATTTTCAATTTTGGGTTTGATTTTAATTTTAATTTATTACTCTTCTAGTTTTATTTTATTTTTTTATTTGAAGGTGACTGAGTTTTGTAATTGAATTATTGATGTGCCCAAAGGGCTATCAAAATGTGCATGCCCTTTGACCCAGCCGTGTTTCTAATGGACTTATATCCCAAAGAGATCTTAAAGAAAGGAAATAGATCCACATTGCGAAAATGCTTGTGGCAGCCCTTTTTGTAGTGGGAAGAAAATGGAAACTGAGTGAATGCCCATCAGTTGGAAAATGGCTGAATAAATTATAGTATATGAATGTTATGGAATAGTATTTTTATATAAGAAGCAATCAGCAGGTTGATTTCTGAAAGACTTACATGAACTGATGCAAGTGAAATGAGCAGAACTAGGAGATCATTGTACATGACAAGAAGATTATACGATGATCAATTCTGATGGATGTAGCTCTTTTCAACAATGAGATATTCTAGGTCAGTTCCAATAATCTTATGGTGAAAAGAGCCATCTGCACCCAGACAGAGGACTGTGGGAACTGAGTGTGGATCACAACATAGCATTTTTACTTTTTGTTGTTGTTTGCTTGAATTTTATTTTCTTTCTCATTCTTTTCTTTTTGATTTGATTTTTCTTATGCAGCAAGATAATTGCATAAATATATGCATTTATTGGATTTAACAAATATTTTTTATCATTTTAACATATATTGGATTACTTGCCACCTAAGGGAGGATGTGGGAGAAGATGAAGAAAAATTGGAACACAAGATTTTGCAAGGGTTAATGTTGAAAAATTATGCAGGCATATGTTTTGAAAATTAAAAACCTGTAATAAAAAGGAAAGAGAATTTGAGTACATAGAAGAAATGAAATTTTTCAAATTTAATGTTAGTTATGTTCATTATTGTGGGCCTTATCACTTATAAAGCTACTTCTGTGTCCAACATTTTCTGTGTAGCTAAACCTCCATGATAGTATCCATTATGAGAGTAAAACCCTCATGATAACTTATTTTTTCTTGATGATAGAGTTATGTTGACAGTGTAACAGTGTATAGCTCTCTGAGCTACAACAGCCGTCTAAAATTATATGTTATAGAAAGATTTCTATCTGTGTTGAGTAGACAATGTCCTTAAATCTAAGAAATCAGAGTTCTTAGATTTGTATCTATTAAACTGTTCAATGAAATGTTAAATATTTTAAAAATAATTTTATGCCAAAACATGTTAAATTTAAAGTGGTTTAAAAAAAAACTCATGGATTTAAAAATGCTAAATTCTTACATATCCAGAATATTTACCTGTTCAAAACTGCCTTTGACCTGAATTTGCCAGTTGGTCATTATTTTGACTATACCAGTAATTGTTATTTAATTATCCATATTAGCAGATCTGATAATTTTTAAAAAGGGTATTTAGTAAAGCCCAACAATTTGCCTCAGAGACAAACTGACAAATATGTGCTCAGTTTATCACTTTTCCAGGTTCCAGAAACACACTTTAAATGTGCTAATTGTACCTAATGAATGTAGAAGCTGTGAGTTAAATCAACAAACTTTTCAATTGAGATAAGAAGTGTCAACAAGATACCAAAAAGTCATTTCTCTGGGAAAATACAGACCCAGATACATCTGAAGAAACAGTTAATAGATATGGAAACCAGCTTATTTTCAGAAGAGATTTTCACTGAGGTAGTTTCAATTGAGAAAAGTGTTTGATATAATCAGAATAATTAAGTTACATTTTAAAAATTAAATTTTATTCTTTGTCTAGCATTTATTTTTTTCTATCTCTGTCATCTTCTCCCATTATACCCCTATAAGGGAATAAAAACCTTTGTAGCAAATGAGGAAAGTCAGGTAAAATAAAAATTCATATTGTTCAAACACTTAAATTTTATTTTGCAAATTAAATTATCCATTAACTCCATCAGATATTGTTCTTCAATAGTAAAGGTAAGTGGTTTTTTTCCAAAGGTATAAATAAATGAATCTATAAAGCATCTATTAAAAACTTTTCATGTTCCAAGCATTTTATGAGGGATTGAATTGCAATCCTTCTATACGTACCTTTGAATCCTGTACTATTATTATACAAAATCATATTTTATTTATTGATGCATACTGCTTAATACTAATTAAAAGTGGTTACTGATAAATCTTCTATTATCTATACTTCTGTTAAATGTGATTGTGAAGAGATTTTTTAAAATATATGGATATAAAAATATGGCTTTTTTGAAACTATGCTGCTATGTTCAGCCATTCCCAAATTGGTGCCTCAATTGAGTCTCAATTGAAGTTCCCCTCAATTTTTAATTCTTTGTCCAAACAAAAAGAGCTGCTATAAAAGTTTTTATACATATGTTTATTTTTTGCTTTTCATTGATCTCTTTGGGTTATAGGTCTAGTAGTAATATTGCAGGATCAAAAGATATGAAAAATTGATTTTCTGTGGGACATGGAATGTAGTTTATTCATTTAATATTTTAATAATATAAACCAATATAAATTAAAACAATAACCTCCATATTCATAAAACAGAAAATAAGGATTGCATGTGAAACTGAATTTCTGTTATTTACAGCTTTCTTTTCTTTTAAAGTGTATAATACAAACAACATGTGACCTTCAAAGCTATCTTGCTAATCTGTATTTTCTTCTGGTTTTCCCTATGATCTTTTCTGTTCATTTTCCCCTCAATAGTATTTTATTTTTTCAATTACATATAAAGGTAATTTTCAACACTTATTTTTGTAAGATTTTGAATTCCAAATTTTTCTCACTCTCTCTCCCTAAACTCCTTGTCCTTAAGACAGAAAACAATCTGAAATATTATGCAGTATGATCATTTTAAGCATATTATTTCCATATTAGTTATGTTTAAAAGAAAACAGAACAAAAGGGGAAAACCATGAAAAAGAAAAAGCAAAAAAAAAAAAAAGGGTGAAAACAGTTTGCTTCAATCTGCATTCGGTCTCTATAGTTCTCCCTCTGCACATAGAAGGCATTTTCCATCTCAAGTCTATTAAAATTCACTTGTATTGCACATTGCTGAGAAGAGTTGTCTTTCAAAGTTGACGTATAATCTTGCTATTACTGTGTACAATGCTTTCTTAATTTTTATCACTTCACTCAACATAAGTTCATGTAAATTTTTCCAGGTTTTTCTGAAATCAGCCTGTTCATCATTTCTTATAGAACAATAACATTACTTTCTATTCATATGCCATAACTTATTCAGCCATCCCCAAACTGATGGACATCCATTCAATTTCCAATTCCTTGTCACCAGAAAAAGAGCTGCTATAAACATTTATGTACATATGAGTCCAGTCCCCTCTTTCATGATCTCTTTGGCATATGGGTCCAGTAATGACCCTGATAGATTAAAGGTTTTTTATTGGCTTTAGGACATAGTTCTAAATCGTTCTAAATAGTTCAGAATGACTGAATCATTTCACAACTGTACCAACAACACAGTAACATCCCAGTTTTCCCACATCCCTTCCAATAATCATCATTATCTTTTTGTCATCTTAGATAATCTGATATGTGTGAGGTAATAGCTCAGAATTGTTTTGATTTTCAATTATCTAATGATTCAGAACATTTTATATTACCTATAGACGGCTTTAATTAATTCATCTGAAAATTGTCTGTTCATATCCTTTGACCATTTATCAATTGGAGGATGACTTGTATTGTTATAAATTTTCACAGTTCTCTATATATTTGAAAAATACATTCTTTATCAGAGAAAATAGCTATAAAAATTATTTCCCAGCTTTCTGCTTTCCTTCTAATCTTGGTTGCATTGGTTTTATTTTTGCAAAACCTTTGTAATTTTAATAATCAAAATTATTTATTTTGCATTTTATTGCATTTTACTCTCTAGTGCTTATTTAATCATAAATCCCTCCATTCTCCAAAATTTGACAAATTATTCCTAAATTTCTTTTAGTATAATCCTTCATGTGTAAATCATGCGTCCATTTCAACCTTATCTTGGTTTAGGATATGAGATGGTAGCCTATGCCTAGTTTCTGCCATGTTATTTTCCAGTTTTCCTAGCAATTGTTGGCAAATAGCGAGTTCTTATCCCAGAAACTAGAGTCCTTGGGTTTATCAAATAGCAGATTGCTATAGTCATTGACTATTATGTCTTATGTACCTAACCTGATCTATCACTCTATTTCTTAGCCAATGCTAAATGCTTTTGATGAGTGCTACTTTATAATATAGTTTTAGGTCCGGCACAGCTGGATTCCCTTCTTTAACTTTTTTTTTCATTAATTCCCTTGATATCTTTATCTGTTGTTCTTCCAGATAAATTTTGCTATTATTTTTTTTAGCTATATAAAGTAAAATTTGGCAATTTGATTGATATGACAATAAATAAGTAAATTAATTTAAGTATTTTCCCAATTGTTTAAATCTGATATTATCTGTGTGAAAAACATTTTGTAATTGTGTTCATATAGTTCCTAGATTTGTCTGGGTAGATAGTCAAATATTGTTGTTTACAGTTAATTTAAGTGGGATTTCTCATTATGTCTCTTGTTGCTGTGCTTTGTTAATAATTCATAGAAATGCCAGTGATTTATGTGGGTTTAGTTTACATTATGCTATTTTGCTAAAGTTGTTCATTGTTTTGAGATGGAAAGTTTTATAATTCTGTAAGCATAGTTCCAAATGGTTCTTCAGAATGGTTGGACCAGTTCAAAACTTCACCAACAATGCATTAGTGTTGTTATTTTTTCATATTCTCTTCAGTCAGTATTTATAATTTCTCTTGCCTGTTATATTCAGAGTTGTTTTAACTTGCATTTCTTTCAACAGTGGTAGTTTAGCGTATTTTTTCATGCCATTATTGATAGCTTTGATTTATTTTTCTGAAAGCTAACTTTTAATATCTTTTGACCATGCATCAATGGGTAAATGGCTTTTATTCTTATGTATTTGGCACAGTTCACTATGCAGCTTTTTTTTTTTTACATTAACAAAGATTCTCATTAAATTTTATTTCCATTTCAAAAGTACAGAAAAGAAGTAAGTTTCACAGTTCTATATAGTAATAGGCATCAGTACACTTACTGGGTTGGATGACTGTAGTTAGACTGTGTACCAAGAGCTAGCTAGTTTGCCAGTCTTCTTCACTCACCATTCAAATGTTCTTACCTTTTATATTCCTCCTATTTGGAACATTACTGCTGTGTCCAAGTACTATATAGTGAAGAAATATGTTCTTTATCTGAAAAAATTGCTTCAAATTCTCTCCTCCTGTTTAATGCTTTCCTTATAATTTTAGCTACATTTGTTTCATTTGTGTAAAACATTTGAAAATTTGGATAATCAAATGTATCCATTTTACTTCCTGGTATCATCTCTATCTCTGGTTATAAACTCTTCCCTTATTCATAGACATGACAGGCAGATTTTTCATGCTCCTGTTATTAACTCATTAATCGACACATTGTCTAAATCATGTGCCCATTTTAACCTTATCTTGATAGAGATGGGATATTGGTCTATACTTAGTTTCTGCCAAATTGTTTTCTAGTTTCCCCAGGAATTTTTGTCAAATGAAAAGCTCTTGCTGCAAAATCTTGGCTAATTGGGTTTATTAAATACTAGTTAGTTGTTGTATTTGTTCAGTCATTTCAGATACCATATGGGTATTTTTATGTTTTTGGCAAAAATACTGGAATTGCTGGTCATTTTTGCCTCCAGCTTATTCTGTAAGTAATAAACCTGAGGCAAACTGGTTAAAGTGTCTTGCCCAAGATCACATAGCTGCTTAGTGTCTGAATTCTGGAAGATAGACCATCCCTGGCACTCTATCCACTGTAATACTTAGCTATGCAATTAAATTTACTGCTGTATATTGTGTACTAATTTATTCTACTTCTATTTCTTAGCTTGAATCTGATTTCTTTTTGTGATTACCACTTTGTAAGATAGTCTGATACTGCTAGGCTGCATTATGTTTTTCTTTCATTAATTTCTTTGATAATATTCTTTTTATTTTTCCAGATGAATTTTTTATTAATTTTTCTAGTTTCTAAAAAATAATTCTTGGAAGTATTGTCATTTTATTATACTTTCTCAGTCTATTAGTAATTAATACTTCTCTACTTTTTTCAGATCTGTATTAAGTTGTATGAAAAATGTTTTTTAATTGTGTGCATATAGTTTATGGGTTTATCTTAGGGAACAGACTGAAATATTTTATAATATCTGCAATTATTTTAAATGGAATTCTTCTTTCTATCTCTTCGTACTGGACATGGTTAGTAATGTATAGAGTTACTTATTATTTAATTGGGTTTGTTTTATTTCTTGAAACTTGGCTACAGTTGTTAATTATTTTAATTAATTTTGTTAACTCATGCTTTAATGTGTCTATGCTTACTATTATATCATCTGCAAAAATGATAATTTTATTTCCTCATTGCCTATTTGTGTTTCTTCCATTTCTTTTTCTTGTTAAAATGGACATCCTTGCTTTATAATTGATATTGTTGAGAAGGCTTCTAGTTTTTCCCCCATTACAGATAATGTTGAAGTTTGGTTTTAAGTAAATATTACTTATCATTTTAAGGAATGCTCCATTCATTCTGAAGCTTTAATGTGTGGCATTTTTGTCAAAGGATTTTTTTATCCATTGAAATAAATATACGATTTTTGTTGGTTTTGCTATTGATATTGTTGGCTATGATGATAATTTTCCTGATATTGAAACAGCTCTGCATTCCTGGCAGAAATCCCATTTGGCATGATTTTTGTACTATATTACTGTCATCTCCTAGCCTCTGCCAAACATTTCAAGGAGAGATTTTCATGTACTCATTCTAATTTTCATATCTTATCTTCCCACTTAGAAGTGATTAAAATAAATATCTATTCTTCTAATAGACTGATATTTCTCAGTTTTCAAAAACTAAGTCTTGCATTTATATACTGGATTGACACTGTGGTTCAACAACATTCCTAATATCTTAAGTTTGAATAATTTTCAATCATTCAAATTTTTTAGTTGAATTTTAGTTGATTGATCATGATACCCTATCTTATTTTCTCCCAGTCTATTGTTCCTGTCATCCCTGTATGTCACTGTTGTCTGGAATTCCAAATTAACACCTCTTTTATTCCCTTGTCTTCCCTCAATTTATTCGAATCCAGGTCATCCCAAACTCATTTTTTTAAAAAATGGTGCAAATTTAAAAAATCAGAAATGATATGTAAAGATTTATCACAAGTAGGAGACCTACTTAGACATGAGATTTCTGTTTATGCTTCTTTTTTCATTCTCTGTCTTTTCATATATACATATACGTACATACACATATACATATAAATTGTGATATAGGCAAGTTAAAATGACATTATGGAATGGTTAAATAGGGAAACATATGTATATATGTATAAATGCTATATATATATATATATATATATATATACACACACACACACACACACACATATATATATGCCATAAATGGTATAGCACTCTTTAAAATCTATATTAAAATAAGGAGGAAGGAAGGAAATAGGATAAGGAAGGGTATCGTATAGTATATCTGTAGTAAAATCATGGAAAAAATAAGAAAATATTCTTTTGTAATTTTATCTATCTTCTGAAATATGGCTGATTAAGTAAGGAGAAAGGGAGACAGAAGTCACTGAGTTATGTTATTCATAGACAACTTTTAACATTAATTTTTAATGTTGTTTTCTTTGCTACCTAACAAAAGAGGTGTATTTGAATTGGATTTAAATGAATCAGTGAAGGCTCTGGGATACAGGGGTTGTTAACCTGGAATACTAGATATGAATGACAGGGATGGCATGAGAAAAGGAAAGCTTTTATTGTTTAGCATAAGTTATCTTAGGAAATTCCAAACAGTACACAAGGAAACCCTCTGATATGCCTCAATTATGGCAACAGAAGGGAGACTACAGAACATTTATCTTTTCTAGTATAGTGAAGGCAACGGTTAACATAATAAAGTTATTCATCTTTGTCATCATAGCCCAGATTAAATAGCCATATGAACACTGAAACAGCACTTTTGTGATTAGACTGATGGGTATTTATAGTCCTTAATGAGACATAATACAGTCATTTGTGCAAAGCAGGAGCATATTGTCTACCCAAGTTGTCATGTGGCCAAATTGAAATTACAAGCAATATAGATCACATTGCAACAGTTTGCATATTTTCTTGCTACAGGAATTAAATATCTTCAGAAATTCTAATATCCTCATTCATAAATTTTGTCATTCCACTTTAAGATCTTGGAAGTGAGCTAAAATTATTTTTCAAAATGTTCTGTGTTTGTTTGTTGAGAGTAAAAATCATGGTTATCCAGCCCTCATCATCACTGCAACCTCCATTCCCTCTAGGTTTCTTAATTCAAGAAACAACTTTATATTCATGTATATATAAAGTGCCATGCCAAATATAGTATTGATAGAGAATAAACCATCAATTAATTTTATTATTAGGCACCTAACATGTACTCAGTATTATTTCAGAATGTTTTAGGTCAGCTCAACCTTGGTTTAGAAAATAGGAGTAGGCTGATCATGTTCTAATAACTCTACTGGATGGGAAAATGGAAAATCAAAACAAATACCAAGTATACCTTGAAAATATAATTTAACAAATTGACTTCATTGTATTGTATACCATTTTGACTATCCTATAGTTATGTTAACTCATATTAAGTTTAATATTTTACATTCTAATAGGCTAAATCATGTGCCAAGAACACCTTTCATATCTATGTACTTAGAAGTGACTATGTGATGCACTGACAGAATCTTTAACTTGTTCTCACTGGTGCAGGTTCCAGTCTCAGCTCTGTCACTTATTATATGAGTTACCTTGGAGAGATCACTTAGCTTTTCTGAGCCTCATATGTTAAACAGAGACTGTAGAGCAATGTAATCTCTAAGGTCTCTTCTGGTTCTTGATCTGACACTCCAGAGTAGATGGAACCAACTGGTTGAATTTCATTTATAAATTAAAAAACAATCTTATTTTTTTTCCATAAAAAGACTTGTCAATGTGGCCTCTGGTACATTTGAATTCATTGAAGATGGAAGAATAAAAAGATCACATACATGGGGGAGGAGGTTTCAGTTTTTTTGTTGTGTTTTTTTAATAATATAATGTAATCTTAATAATATAAACTATTTTTATGATATAATGATTTGCATTTAGAAGTGTGACCTGAAAATGACCCAATGATTTTTTGTTAGACCTCCTGTGAATTATCAAATAGCCACAAAGGCCTAGGCCATTTCAAAGAACAATATCATTAAATTATCCCTTTGCTGAAGATTTCTTTCGATAAGGCTCAATAACAATCTTTAGCCATGAATTGTTTGTTAATTTAATGGTTGAAAAATTCTGATGAACTTGTCTTCTCTGGTGGTGCATTAGTAAAATGGTGAAATGGATAGTCTAGCACTTAACTCTTCCAATCTGCAAACTGTTTGAAACTAAAGATAACATGAAGATGCATCAGTTCTTTTCTTTTAACTATTAGACTCCAGCTAGAACTTTTTTTTTTTTTTTGAGATAAGGGATCAGTGCATCAATATTAATCAGTTACTTTTTCTTCCTACTCTGGGTGAGGTATCATGGCTTTGTTTTTGTGTTTTTTTTTCCTTCCCCTTCAAACCCCACTGGCTACAATTACTCTCGATTCTTGACTAATTGTTTTTTGGCAATTTCATGAGGAATTCAGTGTGAGAACATTGCCAACACACAGTTGTGTAAGCACATCAGAGGCAAATTAAACCAACTGCCACTTTGTAGTGAGAGTGCTTCAATGCTGTACTTTATGGCTTGAACTTGAACTGTCTGGTTAATGGGCTGTGATAGGCTCTCTAGTTGCTCTGTAAGAAAATACATTAAAAATAAAGAAAAAGAAATCTTGATGTTAAAATTGCCCACAAAACCTAAGTACTTATTGTGATAAAAATGGTTAAATGAAAAATGTTAAAATAAGAAAAGGTGTTTATTTTTATGTCCATTTAGAATGGAGATAACCACCACTTGAATATACTGCTAGTGACCATAAATTTTAAATTCTATGTATTCAGATTCTGATACTATTTCAGATTCTTTACTTCTATAAAGCCAATTATGCTACCAAGCCTTTAGGTTTTTAATTTGGTTGAAAAGCATGCTGAAGGAACACTGATTCTTAGAAATATCTATAATCACTGATTTGCGTGAACTCTTGGAACATTCTTACTGATATTCCATTACTATACTTTATTCATCAAGTTTATCTATTTCTATTATGCAATTATTATAATAATATAATACACCTATAATAATATATTATTATAATATAAACCACAATTATATAAGTATAATTATTATGATTCAGCAATATATATAATATATAATAATAGTCATGATAATGATGATGATTTTTTCCAACATTGACCCTTGCATAATCTTTTGTTGCAATTTATCCCCTCCTTCCTCCCACCCCTTCCCCTAGCTGGCAAGTAATCCAATACATGTAAAATATGTTGAAATACATTTTAGATCCAATATATGTATACATATTTATACAATTATCTTGCTGCACAAGAAAAATCAAATCAAAAAGGAAGAAAGACAAACTAAGAAAGAAAACACAATGCAAGCAAATTACAACAGAGAGAGTAAGAATGCATGTTGCAGGGGTCCTCAAACTTTTTAAATAGGGGGCCAGTTCACTGTACCTCAGACTGTTGGAGAAGTGGACTATAGTAAAAACAAAAACTATGAACAAATTCCTAGGCACGCTGAATATATCTTATTTTGAAGTGAAATAACAAAACGGGAACAAATACAATATTTAAAATGAAGTAAAGTTAAATCAACAAACTTATCAGTATTTCAATGGGAACTATGGGCCTGCTTTTGGCTAATGAAATGGTCAATGTCTGGTTCCATATTTGTCACTGCTAGTTGTAACAAGTGATGCAAGTGTGCATCCATTAATCTTGATGTGGTTGGAGATTTCAAATGTTACATTCTAGAAAAAGTCTGTTCACAGACATAAGTGCTGCCAAAGATGGTTGCCATTTTGAGTGCATAGTTCCTGAGATGAGGATATGTCTCAGAGGGGAGAGATGCATAGAAATTACGAAGGCTGCTTGACTTGAATGCGTCTTTTAGAGAGTCACAATTCTGCAGTTCAGCCAGTTCCATTTAATAAATTGTATCCACATTTTCAATGTTAATAGAAAATGGGTTATGGAAAAGCTGTATGTCCTGTTCATGGAGATGAAGCTCTTTAAATTTAAAGTGGAACTCCTTTTGCAATTTTTCAAGTGAATTCACACATGTTTTGTTTGGGAATGCAATCAGTGGTTTTTCCGCTAACAGATTTTGAGTTGTGGGGAGATGGCAGAAGTTTTCCTCCTTCACTTGTTTGATGAGGAGGCCTAATTTTACTTCAAATGCTTTGACATGTGATTTCATATCATAGATGAATTTCCCCTTTCCCTGAAGTTGCATATTAAAATTGTTGAGTAGCTCTGTTACATCTGTCAGAAAGGCAAAGTGCCATTTCCATTCTTCATTATTGAACTCTGGTACTTCTTTGTTTTTTGAAAGCAGAAAAGTTGTAATCTGTGGAAGTAAATCATAGAAACATTTCAAAACTCTCCCTCGACTCAGCCAATGGACTTCTGTGTGATATAGAACATCTTCATACTCAACATTTAGCTCAGACAGAAATTCCTGAAATTGTCTGTGATTTAGTGCACCAGCTCTAATGAAATCAACACAAGATGCTACAATTTTCATAACAGAGTCACACTTCAGTGATTTACTACATAGTGTTGTTGGTGGATGAGGCAGTGTATGGCTATTGGATGAAAATGGTTATGTTTGTCCATCTCTTGGTTAATGAGAGCAATTACTCCTTTCTTAGACCCCACCATGCTAGGAGCACCATCAGTTGTCACACTGGCTAGTTTAGCCCAGTCCAGCTCCAAACCATTCATAATTTGGCAAACCTTTTCATAGATATCCTCTCCTGTAGTTGTTCCTTTGATGCTTTGCAGTGCAGCAAGCTCTTCTAAGTTGTGCAGAATCATGAACATCATTGCTTTCATCGAGTGCCAAGGAAAAATATAATATTTTTATGGAGTTTTGCAAATGCTGATGCAGATTGTCTCCCATTTCTTCAATCCTCCGTGTAATTGTAGGTCCTGAAAGACTCACTGTACTAAATAAATCTGCTTTCTCTGGACACATCTTTTTGGCAACAGAAAGAAGGCATTCTTTAACAAATTCTCCTCCCATGAATGGTCTGCCAGTGTGTGCTATTAGCTTGGCAACTTGAAAACTTGCTCACAGTGACAAAATATTTAGCTGCTTCTGCTTCACAAAAGTATTTTGCTGAGTTGTCAATTATTTTTCAGTTTTAATATTTTATCTTTTCTCACTTCTCCAACCAATCATATTTATGTTGAGTTTCATACTGTTGACGCAAATTATATTCTTTGAACACAGAATATAGTGTCTGGCATATCAGACATACAGCTCTTTCCTTGTACTGCATGAAAAAGTAATCATAAGTCCACTATTCTTTGCATATCCTACACTCTGAGTCAATTTTTCTTTTTCTTGACATCATTATTTCCTAGAGATTCCAAATTACTATTAGTAAAATGCCTATATATATATATATATATATATATATATATATATATATATATACAGTGCTACAAAAACAATATACCAGCAATAACTTTGCCCATACAGAGACATACAGACTGCAATGCCCAACTTCCTCCAAGCTGCCTCTGCACTGTGATGCCTCCCACTCTTCAAGCTCCAGCTTCCAACCTTCACTGCTGCAGTGAATTCCCCCTGCAGTGGCTGTGACATGCACAGCATGCACTGTACATCCCCTGTGCCTGTCTGGTGTAGTGGCTGCCGTTATTGTATAAGGCCATGGGACATCAGTTCTCCATCTTCTGCATCTCTCTCCCTTCCCCACACCACACATCCCGGAACTCACCTCACCTTAGTATCGCCTCACACTCTGTCTCTGCAACCTCAGCCTAGTGTGGGAACTGTGCGTTGCTAACACAAGTTTAGGTCAAATGTCACTTCCGGCCTGATTTTGCCATAACCTAGTGGCCACATAAAAGTCCTCAGTGGGCCACATCTGGCCTGTGGGCCATAGTTTGAGGACCCCTACTATGTTGTGTTCCTTACTCTGTTCCCACAATTCTCTCTCTGAGTTTAGATGACTCTCTTCATCACTGCATGAATGAAACTGATTTGAATCATTTCAATATTGAAGAGAGTCACATCCATCAGAATTGGTTATTGTATAGTCTTGTTGATACCATATATAATGATCTCCTGATTCTGTTCATTTCACTTAGTATCAGTTCATGTAGGTTTCTCCAAGCCTCTCTAAAAGTATCCTGATAGTTGTTTCTTACAGAACAATAGTATTCCATAGCATTCATATACCATAATTTATTCAGCCATTTTCCAATTGATGGACATCTACTCAGTTTCCAGTTTCCTACCAGTATAAAGATGTCTGCCATAAACATTTTTATACATGTGGGTCCCTTTCCCTGCGGGATATAATCCCAGTAGAAACACTGCTGGATCAAAGAATATGAAGTTTGATAACTTTTTGAACATAGTTACAAATTGCTCTCCAGAATGGTTGGATCCATTCACAATTCCACCAGCAATGCATCAGTGTCCCAGTTTTCCCACATCCCTTTCAACATTCATTATTATCTTTTCCTGTCATTTTAGCCAATCTTACAGGTGTGTAGTGATATCTCAGAGTTCTCTTAATTTGCATTTCTCTGATCAATAGTGATTTGGAGTATCTTTTCATATGGACAGAAATAGTTTCAATTTCTTCATCTGAAAATTGTCTATTCATATCCTTTGTCCATTTATCAGTTGGAGAATGGCTTGATTTCTTATAAATTAGAGTCATTTCTCTATATATTTTGGAGATGAGGCCTTCAACTGATCTTTTGGATGTAAAAAATGTTTTTCCCATTTATTGCTTCCCTTCTAATCTTGTCTCCATTAGTTTTGTTTGTAGAAAAACTTTTTAACTTAATATAATCAAAATTATCTATTTTATGATCAATAATGATCTCTAGTTCTTCTTTGGTCACCAATTCCTTCCTCCTCCACAAATCTGAGAGGTAAACTATCCTGCTCTTCTAATTTGTTTGCAATATCATTCTTTATGTTTAGATCATGAACTCATTTCGACCTTATGTTGGTATATGGTGTCAGGTGTGGGTCTATGCCTACTTTCTACCATAATAATTTCCAATTTTCCCCAGCAGTTTTTGTCAAATAGTGAATTCTTATCCCAAAAAGTGGGGCCTTTGGGTTTGTAAAATACTAGATTGTTATAATCATTGGCTATTTTGTTCTTTGAACCTAAACAATTCATTGATCTTTTCTTTCTCTATTTTATGTAGGTAAGCATTTAGAGATATAAAATTTCCCCTTTTTACTGCTTTGGCTGCCTCCCACAAATTTTGATATGTTGTCACATTATTTTCATTATCTTGGATGAAATTATTGATTGTGTCTATGATTTCCTCTTTCACCATTCATTCTTTAGGATGCGATTATTTGGTTGCCAATTTCTTTTTGGTCTATTTTTACCTGGTCCTTTATTGAATATAATTTTTATTGCATCATGATTTGAGAAAAATGCCTTCACTATTTCTACCTTTCTGCATTTGATTTTCAGGTCTTTATGTCCTAATATATGGTCAATTTTTGTATAGGTTGCACAAATGCTGAGAAGAAAGTGTATTCCTTTCTGTTTCCATTCAATTTTCTCCAAAGATCTATCATATCTAGTTTGTCTAGTATTCTATGTATCTCTTTCAACTTTTCTTATTTACTTTGTGTTTGATTTATCTAGTTCTGAGAGAGCAAAGTTGAAATCCCCCCATTATAGTTTTGCTCTCTATTTCTTCTTGCAACTCTCTTAACTTCTCCTTTAGGAATTTTGATGCTATACCACATGGTGCATATATGTTTAATATTGATATTGCTTCATTATCTATGGTACTCTTTAGCATATAGTTTCCACCACATTGAGACTGCACTGTCCTAGGACTTTGCCCTGTCTGAGCTGGCGTTTGTACTCAGCTGGTTGCTCTGGCTGCCTCCCTCTCATTTCCAATTGAAACAGACCTTTTCTAATTATCTTAAAAATTATCTTCTGTTGATAATTTGTTGCACTCCCAATATTTGTGGGTTCTGCTAGTTCAGAGCTAATTCAGAGGCTGGATTTCATAATTATTGTGAGGATTATAGAGGTTTCAGAGAGAAACATGTCTCATCTCCATCATCTTGGCTCCACCCCAGAAGTCTCCAATGCAAAAATCTTGTCTGACAGTGCATATGGCATTCTTTAGCCATAGTCCCTCACCTTTTTTAGGAAAAAGAAAGTATGATTGGTCATCACTCTTGACCATGTAGTATTGTTTTGTTTATAATACATATTTAACACCTTTTAGATGAACAAATTTTTCCTGCCAGAAATTAGTGTCAAGCTTATATTTTTTATCATCTGTGTGTTTTGGCACAGCGGACGAGAAGCAAGAGATACCTGGAAGCCTTAAAATTCAAATGTTTCTTTAAAAAAATCATATTTTTCTTTGTTTTGGTTTGGTTGTTTTCTGTCATGATCCCACTTGGGGATTTCCTGGCAAAGGTAATGGAGTAGTTATCCAATTCATTTTAAGATGAAGAACTGAAGCAAACAGGGCTAAATTACTTCCCTAGGGTCACACAGATAGTAAATGTCTGAGGTGAGATTTGAACTCATGAAGTCTTCCTGATTCCAAAACCAGTCTTCTGTCCATTAGTGCCACCTAGCTTATCACCAACTATTCTTTCGTAGTCCTTTTATTTACAGTTTGGTAAAGTTAATCAGCATATCAGGATTTATTTCACTTTTTAAAAAACATTAATGTATTAAAAAAACACCAGTTATTTTTCAGTATACTACTTATTCCCATCCCAATTTTTCCAACACACATCAAACCCTAAATGGTAAATCAGACTAAACAGATAAGACATGTTGAGAACAGATCAAACTAAATGGTATTTTATGATTCTTAATATTATGTGTAATGTGAAGATGGTTTCTATGAGAAAACTTTCCCCTTTACTAACTCCAAATTCAAGTCTATATTACATATTGCCTCTGCTAGGTAGGGATAGCTGAAGACAGACAACAGAAAGTGCTTAAACCTGCTCTTTCCTACCACTATGTAAATTGCCCTGTCCCTGTTTATTACTCATGTAACCTCTGTATTAAAAAATAAAGGCAACAGACTTGACCTAATATAATAATATTTAGAGGCATAAGAGGGATCACAGGGTTCTTGTAATCTCAGATAAGACAATGGATAAGATTGTTTTGCAAGTCATCTTTATGATAAAGTACTATATTGATATCAACTATTACTATTACACATTCAGTGAATTTTAAATAAAGTTGTTGACATGTGACTATGCACATATATACCTAGACATATTTTAGGGAAATATTTACAAATATATAGAGGTGTGTATAGAAAATTTGAAGGATTTGTGTGAATATTTTCCTGTTCAATTCCTCCATGCCTTGGTAGACTGTCTATATGAGTATTGTTTAGCCACAAAAAGAACTACTAATATCATTTGGTTATGATGAGTAACTTGGAAATTCGATAGAATGATACTTCAACAAGAGATACTGCTTTTAAGTGGTTCCAAAATAAAAGTAGTTTGGCTAGATGTAATGTACTAGAGGTGTTGGTCTATTGTGATATGGGAATTAGACACAAGTAGGGGCAATCACAGAAGTTTCACATGAGCACCCTAAGTTTGTTTGCATGTATGATTCAAAAAAGTTATTAAGATACCTCTCAAGTTTTCTTTGTAGAAGTTTTCAATAGTTAGTAAGTATGAAATTTCTTACACTGACAAAAATTATTCTGAGCCCTCAAAAATACATTTACTGCAATGTTCTTTTCCTATAGAACAGAAAGCTGTCACTAATATTGACTAAGAATTGAATAGGTTTAGGGAGACCACAATCTATTATTTGAAAGATTTCATCTTTTCCTAGGATTTTTATTCAGAAAAAATACTTTAGTTATTCTTCCCTTTTAAAGGTATCAGTAGAAAAAGTATTAACATACTGAGACATATCATTTGAATTTTTTTTTCTCTGTTAAAGGATTCCACTGAAGTTATAAAATAGCCTGGAGTGAATTTATCAGGTCTTTATTGTAGTATTGCGCTCAGAGGAACTTTCTTCTGATATGACTGACTTTTGGCAAATTCTGAGGAGAACATTTAAAAGTAAATAAATGTAACCCCTAGAATCAAGATAAGGCTGATATCATAGAGTTAGCAATATCAGCATGAGTTTTTCAATTTTCAGAATTTTCATTTGGTTGAAAATCAGGTTTTTAATTGATTGAAGGCTGGACAAAAGGAAAAGATGAAAAATAGAGGAGGATCTATACACTGTCTGGGAAATATTAGCATTCTGTAGGCATTAACATTTTATTTGATTACTAACTCATTTTAAAGTTTTTCAATTTTATGCACATTTATATAAAAGATATTTGCTTAGGTAGTAATCATAAGAAGATTTAATATAAAACATCTCCCCCAGAGTCTGAGGCACATTGTTCCACAAATCCATACAAGTTCATGAGAGATTAGGTTATATATGTGGAGAGTACATGTGGTCAAAATATAAACTCATAACCCTTGGTTACTGAAAGACTTTATATAGGTCTATAGATGGCATTCTTTTCTGGCTCAAGGTTAAACTCCTGGGAGCTGTTTCCTCTCTCAAGTGGATATCTTTCTGTACTTATCCATGTCCATGTTTCTATGTGTGTGTTTTCAACTACATCTTCTGAATGTGATGTCAAATTTTTTTGTCATTCTAGTTTAGGATGTCAAATAACATAGTCAATTGGTTGTTGACTGGGGTGGTGACAAGGAGAGAGTAAAGAAAGCAAGGAAGATGGAAAAGGAAAAGAAAGGAGGAAGGAAGGAGAAAAAAAATCTCTTCCAACCCAAGAAAGGTAATGATTTTATTAGAAACCTCTGAATTAGAGCTCTTCTATCACTTTAGTTATTCTTCCCTTTTAAAGGTATCAGTAGAAAAAGTATTAACATACTGAGACATATCATTTGAATTTTTTTTTCTCTGTTAAAGGATTCCACTGAAGTTATAAAATAGCCTGGAGTGAATTTATCAGGTCTTTATTGTAGTATTGCGCTCAGAGGAACTTTCTTCTGATATGACTGACTTTTGGCAAATTCTGAGGAGAACATTTAAAAGTAAATAAATGTAACCCCTAGAATCAAGATAAGGCTGATATCATAGAGTTAGCAATATCAGCATGAGTTTTTCAATTTTCAGAATTTTCATTTGGTTGAAAATCAGGTTTTTAATTGATTGAAGGCTGGACAAAAGGAAAAGATGAAAAATAGAGGAGGATCTATACACTGTCTGGGAAATATTAGTGGGATACCCACTTGTTCCCTTCTTGATTGAGATGGGTGTTAATGAGCCTCACTGGGGTTAATACCTTAACTCCCACCAGAATTACTAGCTGGATACCTTGTCCAATTGAATACTATGAGTCACAGAATTTGAGAGGTTACTATAAGGTTCTGGGGTTTTTGATATTGTTTTTCAGAATTCCTAATTCTGGCATTTGTTATTAATGTCAGTTAGACAGGCTTCCTTTAGGTTCTAAAAAAGAGTAACTTACTAGGACAGCATAGAAAGAAGAGATGGTCCAGAATATCTTTCCAAAAGACTAACATCAACTTTCCCCAACCACACATAGAGATTCTACAGGAAGAATGTGCTTAAATTTAGTGCATAATGATAGAAACTTAATTGTTAGGAAATACTTCTGGAAAAGCAGGAGATTCCTACATTTTGTTTTCTATAAGTATTGCAATACGGGATCCACCTACCGGTGGCTGTTGGAGGTCTAACTCAAGCCTGTAGAATAGTTCTCTTCATGTGAGAGGATAATGATGATGATACAAGGAGATTGAGAGGCAGTTGCTGTTCTCTGATCTCTCTTCTCTTCCCTCTTGTCTCCAATTTATTTTATTCCCAGTCCACAAGGAACATCTATGCTCCTTTGCAACTCCTTCAAGTTTATGTTTCACAGATGGAGAGATTCTTGGGAAATTGACTTGCCCCTTCATGTAGGCATGGTCCTTAACATATAAGTCCTTTCTAGAATTCTCATCTGGTACAAGTGGTAACTCTTTCTCAAGCTATTTCCTTTTTGCTTGATCCCTAGTTATCTTTCTGTACCCATCTATTTATGTATTTGTCCACATTTATCTTCAGTTGTCTTCTGGGAGCATCACGATCTATTAGCATGTTCTCTTATTTAACATTTCTAATTGGGAAGACTAACCCTCCTCCTCCCAAGAGGAATTGATATAGGAGGAGGAGGAAGAAGAGAAAAAGGAGGAGAAATGGGAGAGAGAAGAAAAAGGAAAATAGGGGAAAGGGCATAAATGGGGGAGGAAAGAGATGGAAAGCCTAGAGTAAGAAACAGAGAGTAAAAGAAACAGAGAGACTGAAAGAGAGAAAGAGAGACAGAAACACAGACATACACATATAGAAAAAATAGATATACCCAAAAAGATAAAGTCAAACGATAATGGTGTTAGAGGTAGAATGGAACATAGAAATACTTACTCCTTAAGATGGTGAAGAGGACACATACATCTTCCTAAACTCTCCTTTTTCCTCAATCTATTTTAACAAAACTCAGACTCAGAATTAGTGCTTGATTGTCAGAACCCATGAATATTGGGAGTATAACACATTACCAATCTGAAGATAATCTCAAAATTCTCCAGAAAATGTCTGTTTTGCTCATGTGCAGGGATGGAATGGGGTTAGGCCAGGCACAGACCTCAGGCAGGCAGTGAGAGCATGGCAAAACAGCTCACACTGAGCAGACCGGAGTGGGGCGGGGTGTGGTCTCTGCTGGTGGAAAATCTGTAGGGAGAACTCTACCATCGTGTGAGGTAATTTGTCCTGACAGCAAGCCAGTAGATTACAAGAAAAGTTATAAACACAAAGGGAAAAGACTATAATCCCAAAATGCTAGAGGCTCTTGGGACATGGCCACACTCACCTAACATCCAGAATGTCTCGGCATGATCCAAGTATAACCGCAGTTACTGGTCCCAGCGCAGCTGCGGTTGTTGGTCCCAGTGCAGCCCTAGTAGCTGCATTTCCACTGCTGCTGATTTCAGCACAATTGCTAATCCCAGTACAGCCAGTGGCTTTCCCATTGTCCCTTCACTGCCATTTCCTGTCACCTATAGAGGTATCTTGAAAATACTCCACTGCCCCCCATAAGCAGACCTTAGTTCCCCCCCCCCAAATGAGCAAAAAGACAAAGCGGGCTCTAACTATAGATACCTTCTATACATAAAGAGAGCAGAATTCAAACCCTGAGGAGACTAAAAACAGTTTGTCTCTAAATGCAAAAGTGGATATAATCTGGTACCCATCACACAAGTCTCTCATAGAAGAAATTAAAAAGGATCTTAAAAGAGAAGCTAGAAGACAAATAAGGGAAGGAAAGGAAAGCTGTGCAATTGTCATGTTACTTATTAAAAAATAGAGTGGATAAAGAAATCAACTCCCTGAAAAACAGAATTTGCAAATTGGAAAAGATAAACAACTCCCAGGAAAACAGAATTTGTGAATTGGAAAAGGTAAACAATTCCAAGGAAAACAGAATTTGTGAACTGGAAAAAAAAATAATTCTTTAAAAAAATAGTGAAATGGAAAAAAAACTTCCATAGAACAAAACAACTCATTTAAAAACTCAATTGGACAAATACAAAAAAGAATAAAAAAGTAAATATAGAAAATATTTCATTAAAAATCAGATTTGAACAAATGGAAATGAATGACTCGAGGAGACACCAAGAATCAGTCAAGCAAAAGCAAAAAAAAAGAAAAAAGAAAAAAGAAAAAAAAAAAGGAAAAAAAAAAAAAAAAAAAAAAAAAAAAAAAAAGGAAAAAAAAAAAAGAAAAAAGAAAGAAAAAATAGAAAAAAAGTTAAATACCTACTTGGGAAAACAACAGACCTGAAAATAGATCTATGAGAGATAATCTAAAGATTATTTGACTCCCTGAAATACATGATGAAAAAAGAGCCTACATACTATTTTTCAGGAAATCATCAAAGAGAACTGCCCAGATGTTATAGAAACAGAAGGCAAAATAGACATCAAAAGAATTCATCAATCACCTACTAAAAGAGATCCCAAAATCAAAACTCCAAGAAATATCATGGCTAAATTCCAGAACTATGAGACCAAGGAAAAAATACCACAAGCAGCCAGAAAAAAAAAACAATTCAAATAACAAGAGCCACAATAAGGATCACTCAGGATATAGCAGCATTCACATTAAAGGATTGAAGGTCCTGGAATGTGATATTCTGAAAGGCAAAAGAACATGGTATATAGCCACGATTCACAGTGGTTCTCAAACTTTTGTTTTCAGTATCTTTATCCTTTTAAAAATTATTGAGGATCTATCCAAAGAGTTTTTGTTTATTTGGATTATATTTAGAGACCTTTACTATATTGGAAATAAAAACTATTTTTTAATTTGTAGACCCTCTAAAAGTGTTTCAGAGATCCCCAGGATTCTCTAGACCATACTTTGAGAACCAACAACATACCCAGACAAACTGAGCATTTTCTTCCCAGGAAGAAGATGGACATTCAATGAAATAGGTAAATTCCATTTATTTCTGATGAAAAAAAACAGAGCTAAACAAAAAGTTTGATCTCCAAATATAAAATATAGAATTCAAGAGGAGCATAAAAAGGTGAAAAAAATAAACTCTTGAGAATTGTATTTCTGTTATGGCTATACGTAAAAAGTACATATATAATTTGGTTTTACTATTATAATATAAAAAAGGAACTAGAGGTGGAAAGGAAATTGTACCAGAAAAAGGGAAAAGTGGAAGTAAAATGACGCTAACTATGTCTCACAAAGAGGCAAAGGAAACCTATTATATCTGAGGGAATAAACAGAAGGGGATGAACATAGTGTGAATCTTACTCTCATCAGATTTGGCGCAAAGAGAAAATATTAGACATATTTGGTTTACATAGAAACTTCTCCCACCTCATTGAAAAGTGGGAGGGGAAAAGTGAAAAGGAAAGGGGTCAGCTAACTAGAAGGGAATATGGAAATAGTAAGGAAAAGGTTTAAGAAAAGGGGAGGTATTTCAAGGGAGAAGGAGGGATTCTAAAGAGGGAGGGCTGCATAAGGGGAGTGGTGCTCATAAGTCTAATACTGGGGAAGGGGATAAGGGTGAAAGGAAAGAGAAAAGCCTAATTTGTGCATAATAAAATGGCAGGAAATACAGAATTAGTAGTTTTAACCATAAATGTGAATGGGATAAACTCCCCCCAAAAGCAGACGTGGATAGCACACTGGATTAAAAACCAGAATCCTACAATATGTTGTTTACGAGAAACACAGTTGAAACTGGTCAATAGATATAGAGCAAAGGTAAAAGGCTGGAGCAGAATCTACTATGCTTTAGGTGAAGCCAAAAAAGCAGGGGTAGCTATCCTGATCTCAGATCAAGCAAAAGAAAAAAAAATCTAATTAAAACAGATAAGGAAGGGCCCTATATCTTGCTAAAGGGTAGCATAGATAATGAAACAATATCAATATTAAACACATGCACCAACCGGTATAGCATCTAAATTCCTAGAGGAGAAATTAAGAGAGCTGCAAGAAGAAATAGACGGCAAAATTGTACAATATTTCAGAGTCTGATTCTTTTTGTACAGCAAAATAATGGTTTGGTCATGTATACTTATTGTGTATCTAATTTATATTTTAATATATTTAACATCTACTGGTCATCCTGCCATCTGGGGGAGGGAGTGGGGGGGGAGTAAGAGGTGAAAAATTGGAACAAGAGGTTTGGCCATTGTTAATGCTGTAAAGTTACCCATGCATATAACTGTAAATAAAAGGCTATTAAATAAATAAATTAAAAAAAAAGAAATAGACAGCAAAATTATAATAGTGGGATATCTCAACCTTATACTCTCAGAATCAGATAAATTAAACTACAAAATAAATAAGAAAGAAGTTAAAGAGGTAAATAGAACACTAGGTTAAATATACTAGATCTTTGGAGAAAACTGAATGGAGACAGAAAAGGGTACACTTTCTTCTCAGCAGTTCATGGAACCTATACAAAAATTGACCATATATTAGTACATGAAGACCTCAAATTCAAATGTAGGAAGGCAGAAATAGTAAATGCATCTTTCTCAGATCACAAAGCAATACAAATTACATTCAATAAAAAGTCAAGGGAAAAATAGACCAAAAATGAATTAGAAACTAAATAATCTCATCCTAAAGAATGATTGGGTGAAACAGCAAAGCATGGACACAATTAATAATTTCACCCAAGAGAATGACAATAATGAGACACCATACCAAAATGTGTGGGATGCAGCCAAGGTGGTAATAAGGGGAAATTTTATATCTCTAGAGTCTTACTTCCATAAAATAGAGAAAGAGAAAATCAATGAATTAGGCTTGCAACTAAAAAAGCTAGAAAAAGAGCAAATTAAAAACTCCCAATCAAACATTAAGCTTGAAATTGTAAAAATAAAAGAAGATATCAATAAAATTGAAAGTAAAGAAGTATTGAATTAATAAATAAAACTAAGAGTTGGTTTTATGAAAAAACCAACAAAATAAATAAACCTTTGATTTTCCCCTTTCCTTTTTCTAAGAAAATTTACCAAGTTGTTAGTCTTAAAAATGAAAAAGGAGAACTCGCCACTAATGAAGAAAAAAATAGAGCAATAATTAGGAGTTACTTTGCCCAACTTTATGCCAATAAATTTGATAATTTAAATGAAATGGATGAATACTTTCAAAAATATAGGTTGCCCAGATTAACAGATGAAGAAGTAAATTGGTTAAATAGTCCTATTTTAGAAAAAGAAATTAAACAAGCTATGAATCAACTCCCTAAAAAAAGTCCCCAGGACCAGATGGATTTAAATGTAAATTCTACCAGATATTTAAAGAACAATTAACTCCAATGCTACATAAACTATTTGAAAAAATAGGGAATGAAGGAGTCCTACCAAAATCCTTCTATGACACAGACATGATACTGATACCTAAACCAGGTAGGACAAAAACAGAGAAAGAAAATTATAGACCAATCCCTAATGAATATCAACACAAAAATCTTAAATAAAATATTAGTAAAAAGATTACAGAATATCATCCACAGGAATACACCATGACCAAGTAGGATTTAAACCAGGAATGCAGGGCTGGTTCAATATTAGGAAAACTATTAGCATAATTGATTATATCAATAACCAAATTAACAAAAACTATATGACCCTCTCAATAGATGCAGAAAAAGCATTTGATAAAATCCAATACCCATTCCTATTAAAAACACTAGAGATTTAGGAATAAATGGACTTTTCCTTAAAATTGTAGAATCTATTTAAAACTATCAGTAAGTATCATATGTAATGGTGATAAACTGGAATCATTCCTATTAAAATCAGGAGTGAAACAAGATTGCCTTCTATCATCATTACTATTCAATATCATATTGGAAACACTAGCTTCAGCAATAAGAGATGAAAAAGAAATTAAAGGAATTAGAATAGATAAAGAAGACACCAAATTATCACTCTTTGCAGATGATATGATGGTATATTTAGAGAACCTCAAAAATTCCACTAAAAAGCTATTCGAAATAATCCACAATTTTATCAAAATTGCAGGATACAAAATAAATCATCAGCATTTTTATACATCACCAACAAATCCAACAGGAAGAGATACAAAGAGAAACTCCATTCCAAATAACTGTTGATAGCATAAAATATTTGGGAATCTATCTACCAAAGGAAAGTCAGAAATTATATGAGCAAAATTATAAAACACTTTCCTCACAAATAAAGTCAGATTTAAATACTTGGAAAAATATTAAGTGCTATTGGATAGACTGAGTGAATATAATAAAGATGACAATACTCCCTAAACTAATCTATTTATTTAGTGCTATACCAATCAGACTCCCAAGAAACTATTTTAATGATCTAGAAAAAAATAACAAAAAAATTCATATGGAAGAACAAAAGGTCGAGAATTTCAAGGGAATTAATGAAAAAAAAAATCAAATGAAGGTGGCCTAGCTGTACCTGATTTAAAACTATATTATAAAGCAGCAGTCACCAAAACCATTTGGTATTGGCTAAGAAATAAACTAGTTGATCATTAGAATAGGTTAAGTTCACAGAACAAAATAGTCAATAACTATAGCAATCTAGTGTTTGACAAACCCAAACACCCCAGCTTTTCAGATAAGAATTCATTATTTGACAAAAACTGCTGGGAAAATTGGAAATTAATATAGCAGAAATTAGGCATTGACCAATACTTAACACCATACACCAAAATAAGATCAAAATGGGTTCATGATCTAGGCATAAAGAATGAGATTATAAATAAATTAGAAGAACATAGGATCACTTACCTCTCAGACCTGTGGAGGAGAAAGGAATTTGTGATGAAAGAAGAACTAGAGGTTATTATTGACCACAAAATAGAAAATTTTAATTACATTAAATTAAAGCTTTTGTACAAATAAAACTAATGTGGACAGGATCAGAAGGGAAGCAATAAATTGAGAAAACATTTTTACAGCTAAATATTCTGATAAAGGCCTCATCTCTAAAATATATAAGAATCGACTCAAATTTATAAGAAATCAAATCATTCTCCAATTCTTCATATCCAAGGATATGAACAGACAGTTTTCAGATAAAGAAATTGAAATAATTTGTACCCATATGAAAAGGTGCTCCAAATCACTATTGATCAGAGAAATGCAAATTAGGACAACTCTGAGATACTACTGCACACCTGTCAGATTGCCTAAGATGACAAAATTGTAAGCAAACAATGGCAAAAAGAGTGTAAATGTTATGTTGTGGTCCATACTCATTTCCCAGTGTTCTTTCTCTGGGTGTAGCTGGTTCTGTTCATTACAGCTCAATTGTCATCTTGGGCATTTTAATCTCTTGAGGCCTCAGTTTCTTCATCTATAAAATATGGACACAGAAGTAAGTTATTTCTTTTTCTCAGTGTTTTTATTATAGTTTTTATATTAAAAAACATATATATGGATAATTTTTCAACATTGACCCTTACAAAAACTTCTCTTTCAACTTTTCCCCTCCTTCCCTACACCCCCTCCCCTAGATGGCAGGTAGCCCCACACATGTTAAATATGTTAAAGTAAAAAAAATATGTTAAAGTATATGTTAAATACAATATATGTATACATATTTATACAGTTATCTTGTTGCACAATGTTGAAAAATTATCCTACCTAAAGATTCATTGGGAAATTTTGACCTTAAGAATTATATTTGAGAATAATACTATTTTTCAAATATTTGACTTTTAGAAAACAAGACCTGATATTTGTTAAGAATTTATATTTTATAAAACATTTAATTCAGAAAAATTTTACTCTGTTTAAGGCACATTATTTCATTGGATTATCACAATTACCTCTGGAAGTAGAGAGTTTAATGCTTTTTCACATTTTATATATATAGAAATTGAGGTTCAGAGGCATAAAACCTGATATTCTAGTAGTTTGCTGCAGAGAGGCAATGGATCTCTACATCTATGCTACTATTTTACAAGCAAGTAGATCTTACCTACTTTAAAACATTTTAAGAAGTCATTTTTTTCCAAAGACAGTGAGAAGAAATATTATGCCTCTACTGAGAGTTGAATAGTAGAGATTCATGATGCTCCTATAGCTAATGATAGCATCCAGGAAATGTTCATAACTTTTTTTTAAGATTGAAAACTTTGTTAATTGGGATTGAATTTCTAGAATTTAGTCATTACATACACATGGATAGACACACATATATGTTTTGAGATTTTACAGCGTAAAGCTTAAAACTACACAACAATTTAAGACTTTGGGGCTTATATATATGTGTGTGTTTGTGTGTATGTATGTATAAATGCCTATAAATACATACATAGACACATTTTTAAAAGCTCTTAAATGCATTTAGCCATATATATGTATATGGAAACACACATACAAATACATACATAGAAAAGAGACAAACCAACAGAAAGGTAGAAGGAGAGAGGGTAAGGAAATAGAGAGAGGGAGAAGGGAGAGACAGGAGTGAGAAAGAAGAAAAAGGAAGGAGAAGGAAAGTAGACATAGAAGAGAAAAAGAAAGGAAATCCATATTGGAAGAAGTACAGTTATGATTTTAAGAACATGGGATTGACTGACATTCAAAGTATTAAAGGGAAGGAAAGATACCGACGATATGAAATGCATTTTCAACCTTATTATGACAAAAACAACAGAAATAACTGAGGGAAGATCAGTAACTTCCAAACAATCTACTTATTTGTTCAATTATACAGAATCTTTTTGAGAAACATCTATATATTAATTGAAGACATCCCTAATATAGGGAACCACAGGCTTTCACAAGTTATATTCAACAGTAGATCACATTTTTACCATTTCACAATCACTGAAATATCTAGAAAATATATGATCTCATTTGCCTTATTATTTATGGATTATAAAAAAGTGTTTGATTTAAGAGAACATATGTTCCATTATGTGATCTTTTTTATAACAAAATATCTCACATTCATAAATTAAGATTAATCAGGCTTCCTTGAGAAATGCACACAAAACAAAGGCAGGATAAGTTTTGCAAGGATGGGTACTAACTAATAAGTTAGCAGGATTAAAAAATGCTTCATGTAGGCAATGAGACTCCATGTCATATGTAAGTATGACTAGTCGTCCAACCTTCATAAATGAGAGAAATGCTGAATAGAATATGCCTTATTTACCAAATAGCTTTATTTACCAAATTAAAGGGGAGAAATCAAGGAGCACAGTGGACAGAGCATTGAATCACAGCTACAAAGCATAATCTTATTTCAGTCACTTAAATTTTTCTCTGTATCTTCAAGTATACAATGAGTATAACAGTGGCCCTTACCTCTAAAGAGCAATGAGAATCAATGAGATAATATTAGATCTTCTTTGCAAATGATAAAATACTATATAAATGCTATAATAATTATTATTTCCTAATCTCTAAAGTCTCCTCAAGCTTTACAATTCAGTGAACACAAGTTTGAAGAGCCCTCTAACCCATAACTGCTTTCTCTGTTTTCCCCCCTCACTCTTAAATTTATTGGTGGTTAGGCAGACAAAAGTGGCCCCTACAGCAAATAAAATCTAAGAGCAGTAACTCTCTGTTAATACAAAAGTGTTTTTCAAAGTTGTTTTCTTCATAGCAGAGATGACATGAAGCACTTGTCCTTATTGCCAGTGCTTGAAATCAGAGAATGAAAGGAAGTGGTTATGGTTTATCTCCAAGCACAGCAGGATGGTTTTGAATTATCTGAAAAAGCTCATGTGATATTTTGCCACCTCACTTCATCCTACTTCCTTTCAAGCACTGACTGAGAATTGTTACATCTGAATTTCTTTGGTTAATTTGATCTTGGTTTACAAATATAAATCATCCGGTCTCTTCAGTATGCCAGGGATTTCCTATACTAACATGCCCATACCAGGACTTTTGTGTGTACTATTAAGATAGTCTCCAGGAATCATATTATTTTTTTGTGTGTTCCTATGTCTAAGTTGTCTGTTACTTAGGGCCAGTCTTTTGGAGAAGGAGTCCAATGAAAACCTACTCCTGCTCAATAAATTGCACTGATTCCCTGCTATCCATTTAAAATCTCCTAGTTGTCATTTAAAGTTTTTCACAGCATCATTCTTTCATTTCTCTAGCCGTCAGAGCCCAAACTTATTAGCTATGAGGACACAATGGGATATTGAGTTTATTGGCTTGAAATGGTTGGAATGAAATCCAAGTTACTTATTCTATTTGAGAGACCAAACATTTTAAAGAAATAATCTGTCCATTTTTTTTTTTTTTAGAGACACAGTTTGGGTATCATTTTTTTAATTCAGAAAATAAATGTCATGTTTCTTTTCCAAAAGTTTCTAGCTCTTGAAATGCTTTCATTTGCATAACCAATGAGTTTGCTTTTAATTTAGTAATCTCAATGCAAAAATTCTCAATCTGATGAGAAATAATTGGAACTTAAGAAAAAAGGAATAAAAAAACTCTCATCTTCTTATTTAACTCACCATTTTTTTTACCATGAGCTAAAATCTCTGGTTGCAGATTCTTACTGGCTGTATGATCCTGAATAGGTCACTTAATGTATATTTTCTTACTATATGAAATGGGGATAATTTTAGTACCTAAATCCCAGGGTTGTTGTGAGAATAAAATGAAATATTTGAAAAGTGCTTTGTAAACCTTAAAATAGTATGTGAATATTAAACTTTTTATTATCATTATTATTAACAATAATATGATAAATATCTTCTGGTTCATTTATTTAAAAAAAGCAAGGTTTTTAGGAACAAAAAGGAGATGTGTTGGATAGAGCACTGGTCCTAGAATTAAGAGGACCTGAGTTCAAATTCAGTTTAATACTTTATATTCATTAGTTGTGTGACCTTGGACTAGTATTCAATCATAGTAGTTCTCCAAAAAAAAAAAAGATAATAAACAGAATGTTTTAAGAGACTGAGTTTATGATGTGTTAATTTTCAAGAACAGCTAAATGGCATTTTTGATAGAAGTATGGGAAATCAAATTCAGCTTCAGACACATATTAACTGTTTTATCCTGGTCAAGTCACTCAAATCCTCCTTTTCTCAGTTTCCTCATATACAAAATGAGAGTGCTAATAATAGCACCTACTCCCCAGAGTCATTTGAACATCAATTGAAATAATAATTATAAAGCCATTAGCTCAAAACTTAGCACATAGTAAGCACTATACAAATGCTAGCTATGCTATTATAATTTTGTAAAGAAGACAGATGAATATGCATGTAAAAGAGGCAACAACAGTATGTTGTTCGTGATCCTCTAATAAGCAGCAACTGTTTACATAGTGCTATAAAGTTTGCAAAGCGCTGTACATATTTCATCTGATTCTCATAATAATCCTGCAAAGCAGGTGTTATTCACTACAATTCAAAAAAGTTGTGGTAAAGGAATAAATATGTACTAGTATAACTGATTGAAACTAGCACCATTATTCTGTGAAAAGCAACCCTCTGATTTGACCCTCATTCAAAGTAAGGCTCAAGGTAATTTATTAGATTGCACAATAACCTTAATGTTATTAAGCTGGTTTCCAATTGAAGATCTCAAAAGAGTGAAATGAAAAAAAATTTTTTTTTGGTTCATAAAAATGATTGCTTTCTTGCTGGTGTCATCAGCTAGTTATATTTCAGAATAAATGTGTTGATTAAGTTAAAAATGCATAAATAGGAAATAAAATATGTAAATTTCCTTTGTTTCTCTTAAGTTAGATTTTTTTCTTTTGAAAAGAAGAAAACATCCTTCACAGAAATATGAGTTGACACTATAGTCTAATCACAGTTTATCATGTAAATGCATATTTACAGTATTTTAAAAATGTGGATTATGTAAATCATTTTAGGGACATACAAAAATATGGATTATTTACCAGCTAGAAAATTATGTATTTAGAAATATTTTGAAATGCTTATTCTTTAACTGATGGACCATAAGTATTCATTCATAGCTGGTGCAGTTGATCGCTCCAATGTATGCTGTATTTAGACAGAATATACAAGGAAAGTTCTTATGCAGAGCAATTATGAGTGTGGAATAGCAGCCAATTCAAAGTTAAACAGAACCATTGTTTCACATTTTGTTCTCAGCTTCCTTTGAAATTATCAGTTCTATTCTGGGCAACAATTTCAGGGTCTGGGTTTTTTATATTTTCCTTTAGAACATGAAAAATTGTCTTTTTAATTTTTTTTCACAATTGCCTCAAAAATTTGAGAAAGAATTAAGCAGCTGCATCCTAAATAGCCAAACCCAAGTTCAGAGCCTTTTAAGTGATGCAATATTTAGGTTGATCTTTTGTCTAAACCCTATAAATCAGGGGTTCTTTATGTCTGTAATAGACCTTTTTTGGCAGTCTGATGAACACTGCAACTTTTCAGAATGCTGTTTTTTATTCTTAAAATAAAATACATAGGATTACAAGGAGAACAAATTGTATAGGAATATAGTTATTAAAATGTTGGGGGGAAAGTTCATATAAATGCCAAGTTAAGAACCTGTGCTAAAGATACTCGTATGTGTGCTCAACCCATTTAATTTGGTTCTGTGCCTAACTAAGCCCTGCTATTTTTTAATTTTTAAAGGTAAATTTTTTCAACAGTCAATCATAACGTTCATCAAAGAAAATAAACTAAAGCTTAATTGAACAATTGAAAAATACAATTAAACATTACTGAAAAAGTACAGACATTGCTATTTTATTCAAAACCTTTTCCCTATTTACAGAGCAACATTTTGGGGCCTTCTTTTCATAGCTAAAACAAATCCCTTCCCAACTGCACTTTGTTACCCTAATTTCATAATTTTTCATGAAGTGCCTGGGGGTCAGGGAATTTAAGAACTAGTTACTTGAGGCTCACTCTTAAAAACAAAAAGTATTTTTTAGCTTCCTTGCTTATACCAACTACTATATAAAGGCCACTTAGTATAGATTGAATCAAAGGAAACCAACCAATCCCAAAGAATCAAGGGAGAAAAAGCATATATTTGATTTTTCCTAGACTAAGGTATAGTCTAAAGGCCTCAGAAAGGAATTCCTTGGAAGGCTGGTGATGAGGTATCCTGAAAATAGGAAAAAAGGATGGCCATCATTCCACCTAACCCTTACAGGAACTGTGTGATCTGCCAAGGAGCAGCACCACCACAAACAGGGAAGAAGTCCTATGCAGGTAGTCTGGGAGATCACAGAGAGATTCTCTAAATGAACCTCCCACATTATTCCCTCCTTCTAGTGAATAGAAAAGCAGGTTGGAGGAAGAGGAAGGAAGCAAAAAAAGCGTAACTGCTGCATAAAGACAATAAACATCCAGTGCATGCCTGTTTATATATTACAGCTATCACAAGCACACACATACATACACAGAGTCACTTGAATTTCAATTCAGGTGAATATAATTGATACTTATATAGTAGTTCCTTTGTGTCAACATATTGTGATAGCATTAGAAGGTTCAGAGTCTAAGTGTATTGTCATCTGCCTATTCCCTTTCCATTCTGACTTGCATTCCCTGAAACTATGAGTTTGTGCTAATAGAAAGAAGTAGGGGTTGACATATCAAATGCCAATGACAAATATATATACGTGTTATATATATATATATATATATATATATACAACCACTCATGAAACATGAGTGGTTATAAAAAGGATACAGCAATATGTATGCTAATAGCTTTTGAATGATGGTAGAATGAATTTATTTAATAATTATTTATTAAGCATAGCCTAATCTCATATTTCTATGGTTGATATTCTGGAGAAAAAGAAAAAAAACATATTTCTTGCTTTCTAGAAGCCTAAAGTTTGGTTGAGACAAGAAATATATCCATGAAAACATTAAATAAAAACAGAAGAATGTAATTAAGTGATAATAAGAGTGACAGAAATGAGATCAAAGAAGGGAGAGAGGCAAAATAACATAGAGAAGTAGGGGAGAAGGAGAAAATGGTAAAAGACTTCTGAGTGATTTGAGATAAGACAGAAGATAAGAGAAAGCTCTTGGTGAATGACTTTTTATTTTCCAGTGAAATATGAAATATGAAGTTTTTAGTTGAAAAGGTGAAGGGCTGAAGGAATCAAAAGAAATGAGAAGATGTAGAAAGGTTTGGAAAAAGCATTGTAATAAGTAAGATACTTAATTGATTAAGGAGGGATAAAAGGATTTCCTTTCTGCAGTGAATGTCCAGTTATACTCATGTAACATAACTTTATATGGAAGCTAGTCATCACGGTTTTATGATTTTCTCAAGTTCTGTTCTTATTCTAAGAATAAGAACAAAGGTGATAGATGACAGGATTATACAAGGTTGGGGCTTGGTAGAACATAAAAAAGGGGAAGAGACTTGAGACTATAGTGTCAAGTTGCACAGATTCTCCTTGGGGTCAAAATGGAGAAGGGAGGAGGCAGTAGCTAGTATAGGGATGATAATGGAAAAGAATTGAGGGATGGAATAATTAGAGATCATAGTAAGGATGGAGTATAAGCTTATTGGTTATAAGACATAGGAAACAATGGTCATTCCTAACCAAATCTAAGGGTTTTATTAAAAAAAAAATAACACAAAACCCCCAAAGATAATACAACCTCTGTTCCAAGATCTTCTAAAGAAGACTTGTTTCTACTACAGAAGGATTTAAAATTCAAAATGTTTTCTTAAGTTCAACAATTTTTTGACAAAATTTAGTTCCATTACAGACAATAAGTTTTGTTTCTCAGGAAGTCATATTGGTATTGTCTTTATGCTATATGAACTATCTGATGCTGAGATAGGATCATCAAGATCTTGGAACATAGCCAGTCCATCTGCATCCAAGTTAGGCTGGCTGCTGCTAAAGCCTGTTGAACTGGACTGGTACTTCAGATGAATAACAAGTAGTATTTTCTGAAAAATAGAAAATGTCTCCTTTGCTGTATACAAAAGATAATTGGAAACAAAATGGAAATGCTCTTTTACCCCTGTCACAAATTATAGAATCCTATGGATAGTTGTGGTCATAGTACAAAGATGAAATATAGTAAGGGAAAGTTCTAACAAGGGGATAAGTAACACTTCAATAAGTACACTCCACAAGCATAAAAATAGTGATATACGATTTACAAAGTGCTTTATAGATATTATTTAATTTTGGCCTCATAAAAACTCGTTATCCTGGTCTTATAGATGAAGGAGAAGTTAAGCAGATAACCCTCTGTCCTATAACTAGTAATTGACAAAGTAGGAAGGGACCAAGTTCATCTTAAAACAAATCTAGCTCCCCAACTAATATAGTGCATAACCATGTGAACTCTAGAAGATATATTTACTGGTAATGAGAACCATACATGTGATATCATAGTTCTGATCAAAGTGCTGATCTTAGCAATCAGCATCACGAAGCAGATGTAGTCTACAAAAATAAACTTTTATCATTTGTTTGAATTTGTTTGAAAACGTCCTCCTCTCTTGATTTCCCTTTATGTAACCCCAAAGTATTCCTACATAATAAAAGCACAAATAAAAATCCTCCAATCTTCTAAATCTTCTAAAAATAAAAGATCCTGGTATTATTGTTATTGTGGTCAGTAGTCCCTGCTCCAATACTTTTACTAAATCATTTTTTTGATTTTACTAAATCAGTTCTTTTACTAAATCATTGTTTTTTTTTTAAACTTTGGGTCTTTTAAAAATTATCAAAGAATCCCAAAAGTTTTTGTTCTGTGGGTTATATTTATCAATATATTCTGTATTGGAAATAAAAATGTCTTAGTATTCTTGTAAAAATGAGTTTAACCTCTTAGATCCCTTTGATCTCAGGGATACTTTAAGTAAAACACTTTGAATAGTTTTCTACTCAGCTATTCCATTTCCTTGTCCTCTGTTGATTACTCAGCCTTTGACTTTGGTTTTAGTGTGTTAACCTGCCTTATCTTCTAACTCTTCCATATTGTTTCTCTTTCAGTCAGTCAACTAGAATTAATTGAGCACTTAATATGTGACAGGCACTATGCTGTGTTCTGAGGATACAGAGAAAGACAATAAAACAAAACAAAAACAAAGAGCATACTCCCTGCTTTCAAGGATCTAAAAGTCTAACGGAGAGATTAGCATACAAATGACTAGGTTTAAGCAAGATATATACAGGCAAAATGTAATAAATTAATAAGGACATATTATAGAAGATGGGACTTGAAGCAATGCAGAGAATCCAGGAAATGAAGATGAAAGAATTCTAGGTATGTGGTATAACCAGCAAAATGCAAAAAAAAAAGGTCAGGAAATGGAATGTTTTATATGAGGAAGAGCAAGGAAATTGACATCATTGGATCACAGAATATATGGAAGGGTACAAGGCTGTAAAGGTAAAAAGGGGTCAGGTTATGAAGGCCTTTTCAAGTCATAAGATTGTATATTGGATGCTAAAGAGAAGTCATTAGAATTTGCTGAATAGGGTAGTGGGGTGGTCTACGTTTTAGGAAGATTAAGTCTGGGATTTGAGAGAAAGATAAAATGAAAAAGGAAAAGACTTGAAACAGGAACCAACTGGAAAGTTATTACAACAGCATTGGTATAAGGTGATAAGGGCCTGAACCACGATGGTCTCAGTGTCAGAAGAAAGAAGATGCTATACTTGTTAGGAAGGCTGAAACAACAGAACTTACTCTGTGATTAGATATGAGGAATGAGAGAGAGTGAGGAGTTAAGGATGACATAAGGTCTAGATGACTGGGAGGATGATAATAACCCTTAGAGAAATAGAGAAATTAGAAAGAGGCTGGGGAGGGGGGAAGAGAATGAACTCAGTTTTGGAGATATTTAATTTGGATGTCTACTGAAATCCAATTCAGGAGATCTAAAAGGCAGTTGTAGTTGTGAACATAGATAGGCACTATCTGAAAGTCATCTGCATGGAGAGCATAGTTGAAACTACAGGAGCTGATTAAATCAGCAAGTGAAAAAATACAAAACCAGACTGGAGACTTTGGGGACTTGTACTATTTTAAGACTATGTGGATGGAGATACACTAAAAGAGACAGAGAATGAATGATAAGAGAAGTAAGAGAAGTGAGAGAGATTGATCCCCTGAAAACCAAGAGAGTAGAGAATATTAAAATGAAGAGGGTAACTGACAGTGTCAAAGATCAAAGGCAGGACAAGAAAGACGAGGATTGAGAAAAGGCCAATAGATTTGAAAATTGAAAAATCATTAGTGACTTTGGAAAGAGTAGTCTTAATTGAAAACTGAGATCAAGATCCAGGCTCCAGTGAGTTAAAAAGAAAGTACTTAAATCAAACAAACAAAAAGCTAGTCTTTGCTACTCTAATGGAATTCTTTCAGCCCAGTCCAAGCTACTTAATCAACATTCTGACTCATTTGCAAAAAGAATGGTTATCTGAGTCAGATCCATCTGAGTACAGATGGATAATGTTTTAAGACAAAGTTGAACATTTGTCCATTTCTTGAATTAATGATAGAGAATTAGCTTGTTCATAAATATTCCTCAAATTTTAAAAATACAACATTTACAGCGAGAACATGGAAATTCCTAATTGTGTGATCTTGGGGAAAGGATTTTATCTTTCAGTCTCCCAGATTTGCAAGTTTCAGAGCAATAGCTCATCCATTAGGCAGCTGGGTAATTCAATGGGTAGAGTGTCAGATGTAAAGTCAGGAAGATGAGTCTTCCTGAGTTTAAATCTGGTTTTACACATTTACTAACTGTGTGACCCCAGGCAAAAAAATGATTTGAAGCCTTTGTCCTTATTATCAGTGCTTGAAGTCAGAGAAAAAAAAGGAAGTAGTTATGGTTTATCTCTAAGCACAACAGGATGATTTTGAATTATCTGGAAAAACTTATGTGATATTTTGCCACCTTACTTCATCTGACCTCACTTTAGAAGCACTGGCTGAGAATTGTTGGATCTAAACTTCTTTGGTTTACCCTGTTTGGCTCAGTTTTCTTATTGATAAAATGAGCTGGAGAAGAAAACCCCAAATGGGTTCATGAAGAATTGGACGTGACTAACAAAAAACTTATCTGTTATTGGTAAATATTTCCTCTGTGAGAATTTCTTACAATAGAAATTACATAACTGTTTCAACTTCTCCACCTCCAACATTATATATATATATATATATATATATATATATATATAAGATTTTAACATATGCTGTTGGTTTTTGTCCTTTGTGCTTAAAGAGGACCAAAATGACAACATTATGTTGGAATAAAGGCGTAGTGTGTTTGACTCTGACTGATCAAACCAATAAGAAAGTTCTATCACAGGCTGGGAACTAATAGTCTACATGAACATTTAAAGTGGGCCAGTCTCTAACTTTGTGCATTTCATATTTCTTTTGAGCAACTATAATTTTTGCTCATAAAGTACAACATCTTCTTTGATGTGGATATGCTATTCTGAGTGGTACTGTGCCAGTATTTCCCATAGCTCATAATTGATGCCAAAGTTCTTTAAGGAGACCTTGAGAGTGTCTGTCAAGATCAAGAGACCTTGAGAGGGTATCCATGAATATAATTATCTCTCTGTCTCTCTCTCTCTCTAGATATCTATCCACAATTAAAAGGGTCATACATATTTCACATTAATAATTTTTTCATGACATAAGTTTTTTATTTTTGTTCTCAAGAAGAACTTTAATGCTAACAATCAAACATGAATGTAACTCTTTTAATCATAAAAGGAATTATATAGAAATATAAAAGACATAATCCTGGAAGAAGGTTGCTATAAGATTTGCTCCATAGTGTAGACTTGTTAAAAGCATGTTAGATGTGAGGTTAGAAAAACTTGTTTTCCAATACTAGAATATTAACTTGGACAAGTCACTTAACTTCTTGTGTGATGTTGAACAAGTCATTTAAACTTTTCAGGCCTCCAGTTTCATCAGCTGTGCAATGAAGGAGTTGTTCTACATGGTCTCTAAAACCGTTCCTTGCTTTAGAATCTATGACCTATAACATTATTTTGTCTTTTTAAAGAAAAAAAAAGTGCTGTCTGGATAGCTTAGAACCATCCACTTATAACCAATAGCAATGTATAAATCCTTGGAGTTCTTATGACAACTTGAGCAATTATCTTGAAGGCCTTGCTCGTTCTGTTCTTTTATGACCATGTCTGCACCATGACAAGAAACAGTAACAAGGAACAAACTCTAAGCACTTTCATGTACTATAGTTATTACTGCTTCTATAAAAACACTTTTATGGTAGTATCCTTCACTTACTTTCTTTGACTTACAGATAGCAGGAGTTACATTTCTTGGAACTTGGAAAACAAAAAGGCTGTGATAGGCAAGTAGCCAGTAACCATTTAGAGTTAAAGATACTAGACTGAGAATCCAACCCATGGGGGAAGGGAGTAGATTCACTTTTGGTTTACATCTGCAACTTCCATTAACATTAATGGAAGTTAAGTGTGCACATCCAAGGCTGAAGAGAACACCAAAGGGGAATTGTCTAACTACTAACCAGGGATTTGGAGAATAGGGAAAATTTTCTGCATGGGATATAAAAGATTTGAGCCATGAAACTCCCATTTGTATTAATGAGACTATAGTATAGTAGCCAAAAAATAAAGCATTTATAGCCATCAAGGGCATGCTTTGAAGTCATCTATCCAGGGCTCATATTCTAAAAACCCAACTCTTATTAAGGACACACCTTTTAGGTGGAGGTTTTTCCATGTAAACTCATGTTTTGTCATAGAGATATTCACATTTGTCTTAGCAACAGTCATAGATTCTCTTCTTCATGCTTCTCTATGATCCATGTTTACAAAATAGTCTGAAAGATCCGGGGGGAAAAGAAGTTTTCTATATATTGTGTTATTAGTATATTTCTGGGGCTAAATACAAGTATGCTAGCCAGTCTGAAATTGGAAACATGTTCATGAACATGTAGTGAGAAGTATACATAGCAAATTGGTGACAGTGTGACAGTAACCTAGAAATGATACCAAAATTGGAAGCCATTTGAATTTGTTAAATGGACAAATTCTAAAAGATTAAAAAAAATGGAACAAGAAAATGGAATTAGGTTTTAAAGATAAGAAACACTGTAGGTCAGAATATAGAGGGGAAAAATGGTTCGGTTTTAGAAGCTAGCATATGGCAATATGCCAGATATCCAAATAATAAGCAGAAAGAGGATATATATAAGAGTCTCAAATATCTGGTTGCATTTAGCAAGTTTTTCCCCCACCCAATCCTAGTTTTTCAGGTTAAAAAATTCTTTGTGTTGTACTATATAGCCTAATCTTATTTCATTTCCTCTGTGAAGATCGTGTATTTTTAAATCGACAAGAGTCAGGAATTCAGGTTAGGGGAAAATCGTCAGTCTTTATTCTCAGTGAAGAAGGATAGGAGGTGGAAGAGAATTGGCGATAGCAATGTGTGCAGCTGAGTCAAAAAGCTAGCTCGACCAGCAGCCACACAACCAGCAGCTCAGAGTCTCGAACCCAGGCCCAATCTCTCCCAGCTTCTCTTCCTGTCTCTCTCTCTGCCTCCACCCACCAAAATCGTCATTTCCTATACAACACATCAGGACTTGCAGGGAGAGTGGGCAGGGACCATTCTTTATCCAATCATGTATATTAATAGAGTATAGCCCAATTACTATTTAGCCTCACGTACTTGGGACCTCAGTGCATCAACTCAAACCTCAGCCCATTACAATCCTCCACTACAATGTCTTCCCATGGGTCACAAAATTTTTTGTCTTTCAGGGAAGTGAGACTGAAGTGCTCATTTTCATTTATAAAGTAATATCCTACTGTTAGGTGGGTTCCAAACACAATTCTTTGCGTTATCTTGATGTAATTAGCTTGACTGAAGCACAGATCTAGATAGAAGAAAGTGACATAATTTGGTATAGTCATGGAGATACATTAAGATAATCTTTCAGCATATATTGGAACTCTCTTAGGTTAGCCATTTCATTTGGTTATTTGAACAATAATGAATTTTTAAAAAATGTAATTTGCAATTCTTGAATTTCCCAAGTTACATTAAGTCCCTAAGTCCCAAGTCCCTAAAAAATGGAGTAAGTATCAAAATATGACAAAATATCAAAATCTTGATGGATCTTAAATACTGATTGAATAATAGATATCCAGTAAGATCATAGCCAGAGATTAATAAAATATTTTCAAAACATGAACTGAATGTTTTGAACTTTTTAAGTTATTCCATTAACATAATTTTATAAAAGTTTTTGTTTTTCCTTTATGGCTTCCTTACCCACAACTTTATTCTTAAAAATGATTGAACATAACTAGTTCCCTTTGTCTTTGTACACCTTTCGTTACATTCATTTAAAACCATTGTTCTGAAAAGAGGGCCATAACCTTCAACAAATTATCAAAGAGATCCATGACAAATGAAAAGTTAAGGATCTGTAATTTTTTTTATTATTTAATTTCTTTCCACTGAAATAAATAACAAATAAAAAACCTTGAAAACTAGATATGGTATATTAGAAAGCTTCTAGTCACAATATTTATTTTTAAGTCTCACTTTGATATTCTGAGGAAATTTCTTTATCTGCCTGATCTTATTTCCTTCTTTGTAAAATAAGGATTGAAAATTATGTATTATCTAACTTAACAAAGTTATGGATGGAAGTGACATATAAACATTAAATATGACCTTATGTATAAGTCAATGCAGACATAGAAATGTGACTTAAATCATGCATAGGTATAAGATATATATGCATATGTTTACAAATAGATATGTAAACCATGGGATCTTTCAAAAGGTAGGAATGTCATGTCACTGAAATAAAAGAATTATCTGGGAGAAAAAAACACTCCTGGGGTTTGGACATATGCATATTATTAGTAGGGTTGAACACTATTATTTACTCTGATTTTGAGAATTTAGTCCAATATTAAGAATAAATTATTGTCTTCAACTCTAATTTTTAGCTCAAATTCTATATGCTTGCTTCATGTCTTTTTTACAGTATTTGTTGTTGTTCAGTCATTCCTGATTCTTCTTAACTACATTTGAGATTTTCTTTGCAAAGATATTGGAATAATTTGCCATTTCCTTTTCTAACTCATTTTATAGGTGAGGAAACTGAGTCAAGCAGAGTTAAGTAATTTGTTCAGGGTCACATAACTAGTAAGCATCTGTGACAAGACTTGAACTCAGATATTCCTGATTCCAGGCCTGACACTATTGTCAACTGCATTATTTAGATGCCTTTACATATCTGATTACAGGTCAATTAGTTATTGTATTCTATTAATTTTTATTTTATTAAATATTTTTCCAATTATATGTAAAACAGTCTTTTCCCCACAAAAATAATTTATTTTTCGAAGTACATTTAAAGGTAGTTTTCAACTATGTGTTCCAAATTTTTCTCCCTCTCTCTCTTACTTCTCCCTGTCCCAAGACAGAAAGCAATCGATATAGGTTAAATACTAATCAGCTCTAGTGGGCATTGTTGAGAAGATCTAAGTCCACTAGAGTTAATCATTACATAATCATGATGTTACTGTGTACAATGTTTTCTTGATTCTGCTCACTTCATTCAACATCAGTTCATGTAAGTCTTTATGAGCTTTTCTGAAATCAGCATGCTCATCATTTCTTATAGAACAATAACATTCCATTCCATTCATATACCATAACTTATTCAGCCATCTCCATACTGAGGGACATGCATTTAATTTCCAATTCCACTATAAAAAGATCTGTTAAAAAACATTTTTGTACATGAAGTCTTTTTCCTTCTTTTATGATCACTCTGAGATAACAAATCCAGTAGTGACACTGCTGGATCAAGGGACATACACAGTTTTTATAGCCCTTTGGGCAAAGTTCAAAATTGTCCTCCAGAATGGTTGGATCACTTTACACCTCCACCAACAATGAATCCATGTCTTAGTTTTTCCATATCTTCTCCAACATTTATCATTACTTTTACTGTCATCTTAGTCAATCTGAGAGGCATGAGGTGGTACCTGAGTTATCTTAATTTGCATGGCTCTTATTAGTAATGACTTAGACCATCTTTCACACAACTAGAAATGGCTTTAATTTCTTCATATGAAAATTATTTGAACAACAGTCATTTTTAAATTGAATTTTAAACTCTTTCCCTTATTCTCTCTTTGGGTAAGTAATAACAATTTGATGTCAATTACACATGTGAAATTGTGTGAAACATTTCCATATTACTTACGTTGTGAAAGAAAACAAACAGAAAATAAAACAAAAATAAAATAGAAAATAATATTTCACTCTGCTTTCAGAGTTCATCAATTTTACCTATAGAGATGGATAGTACTTTTCATCATAGGGCCTTTGGATTTATCTGGGATCATTGTACTGATCAGAATAGCTAAGTCTTTCAGAGTCAATAATCCTTACAATACTGCTCTTATTGTGTACAATTTTCTGTTCTCTTCATTTTGCATTAGTACATATAAATCTCAGATTTTTCTGAAACCACCATGATCATCATGTTTATAGCACAATAGTATTCCATAACTACCATTTTTTTCATATTTTGCCCAGCATTTATTAATTCCTTTTCTGTCACTTTAGACAATGTGATAGATATAAGGTAGTAACTCAGAATTATTTTAATTTGTATTTTTCTAATCACTAGTGATTTGATACATTTTTCATATGACTATTGATAACTTTGATTTCTTCCTCTGAAAACAATGTATTCATATCATAATATATAATCTTTGTGATATATTGTTGTGATTGCCTTGATATTATTTTTATTAAATTTTTTGTATCAATATTCATTAAGGCAATTAGTCATTTTTTTTCTGCTTTTCCCTTTCTTGGTTTAGGAATCAAAAAAAAATTGGTTCAAAAAATTAATTTGGTGTGGCTCCTGCTTTAATTATTGTGATGTTTAGGCTAGCTTTCTGGAAGTCCTCAGGAAGAGCCTTGATCTCAGCAGGATAGAAACCATGAGAATGGACAAGAACAGTGTCCAAAGTCTTTATTTTCTCTGCCTCACAGTCTGTGTCTGTCATAGTCTGACCTAGTCTCCTCCAGCAATCTGCCAGTCTGACTTCTGAGTCTGACTTTGTCCCCAGTTTAAATACACTATTACAATTACATCATTGCAGTATACTGAATATGTGTGAACTAGAGAACCATTACATCACTATGCTAAGTATTAAGTATATATGTGAACTAGAGAACAATCATCTCATCAATTCCACTAAGTTAACACCTTGTTTCAAGTATACTTGTTTCAAGTATATTTCTCCACAGTTCAGCCCTCTACAACTTATTTTTTCAGAAAGTTTATATGGTATTGGGAAGAACTGTTCCTTAAATGTTTGATAGAATTTACTTATATATCTATTTGGTTCTGAGGATTATTTTCTTAGGCAGCTCATTGATGGCTTGTTAAGACACTTTTTCTAAAACAGAGCTATTTAATTATTCTATTTCTTCAGCTTTTTTCTGAATCAACTTTTTTATAAATATTTATCCGATTGTGAATTTTACTGGCATATAATTTGATAAAATAACTCCTAGCAATTGCTTTAATTTCATTTTTATTCATCCTTTTTTTTTGAAAAATTTTTTTTCAAAAATAAAATTAACCAATCTTTTATTATTTTTTGCTTCCCCCATAAAATCAGCTCCCAATTTTATTATCCAATGCTTTTTTTTCAATTTTATTAATCTGTATTTGATTTTCAGAATCTTTATTTTGGCATTTAATTAGGAGTTTTTAATTTGTTGTTATGTGAATAGCTAGGTGGCACAATGGGTAGAGTGTGGAGCCTGTAGCCAGGAAAACTCATCTGCCTGAAGTCAAATCTGGCTTCAGATACTTTCTAACTGTATGAGCTGGTTAAGACACTTAACCTTGTGCACCTTAGGTCCTCCTTTGTAAAATGAGCTGGAGAAGGAAAGAGAAAATTCTTATAGTATTTTTGCTTAAAAAAAACCCCAAATTGGAATCGTGAAACATTGGATAGGACTGAAAAATGACTGGACATTGAATAATTTGTTCTTTTTATAGTTCTTTTTTAGTTGCATGCCCTATTTATTGACTTGCACTTTGTCTCTTTTATTAGTGTACCCAATAAGAGATATAAAATCTCCCCTTGCTACTGCTTTGTCTGCATCCTAAAAATTTGAAAATATTTCATTGTCCTCTTTCTATATTTTGTTCTTTGACCCATTCATTCTTTAAAGTTAGATTTTAAAAAATTCTAATTAACTTTTAATTTTGTTTCTTTTCCCTTTATTGAATCTAATTTTATTGTATCATGGTGTTTAAAAAGATGCATGTGACTGATTTTCTGCACTTGGTTGTGAGTTTTTATACTGTTATAGATGGTCAGTTTTTGTGAAAATGCTAGGAATTTTCATAGCTATGAAAAAGGTATGTTTCTTTCTATTCCCATGCAGATTTATTTCCAAATGTTTATTATATCTAACTTTTCTAAGATTCTATTCATCTCCTTATTTTTATTTACTTTAAGATTAGAAATAGTTCTGAGAAGGAAAAGTTGTGTTTGCTTAGCATTATAGTTTTATTATCCATTTTCTCCTGTAAGTCATTTCACTCTTCCTTTAAGAATATGGATGCTCTTTGATAAAATCCAACATCCATTCCTATTAAAAACACTTGAGAATATAGGAACAAATGGACTTTTCCTTAAAATAATCAGTAGCATCTATTTAAAACCATCAGTAAGCATCATATGTAATGGGGATAAACTGAAACCATTCCAATAAGATCAGGAGTGAAACAAGGTTGGATAAGATCAGAAGTGAAACAAGGTTGGCCACTATCACCATTACTATTCAGTATTGTATTAGAAATGCTAGCTTTGGAAATAAGAGTCAAGAAAGAGATGAAAGGAATTAGAGTAGGTAATGAGGAAACCAAATTATCACTCTTTGCTGATGATATGATGGTATTAGAGAACCCTAGAGATTCTATTAAAAAGCTATTAGAAATAATCTACACCTTTAGCAAAGTTGCAGGATACAAAATAAACACACATAAGTCACTGGCATTCTTATATATCACTAACAAAATCCAACAATTAGAGTTACAAAGAGAAATTCCATTTAAAGTAACTACTGATGATATAAAATATTTAGGAATCTATCTGTCTAGGGAAAATCAGGAACTATATGAGCAAAACTACAAAACACTTTTCACACAAAGTCAGAGCTAACCAATTGGAAAAATATTAAATTCGCTCTTGGATAGAGCGAGCAAATATAATAAAGATGACAATACTACCTAACCTAATATATTTATTTAGTGCAAAAAACTATTTTAATGACCTAGAAAAAATAACAACAAAGTTCATATGGAAGAACAAAAGATCAAGAATTTCAGGGGAACTAATGAAAAAAAAATCAAATGAAGGTTGCCTAGCTGTATCTGATCTAAAATTATATTATAAAGCAGCAGTCACCAAAACCATTTGGTATTGGTTAAGAAATAGACTAGTTGATCAGTGGAATAGGTTAGGTTCAAAGGACAAAACAGTCAATAACTTTAATAATCTAGTGTTTGACAAACCCAAAGACCCCAGCTTTTGGGATAATAACTCCCTGTTTGATAAAAACTGCTGGGAAAATTGGCAGAAACTAGGCATTGATATATAGTTAACACCATACACCAAGATAAGATCAAAATGGGTTCATGACCTAGGCATAAAGAATGAGATTATAAATAAATTAGAAGAACATACGATAGTTTACCTCTCAGATCTGTGGAAGGAATTTATGACCAAAGAAGAATAAGAGATCATTATTGATCACAAAATAGAAAATTTTGATTATATCAAATTGAAAGTTTTTGTACAAACAAAACTAATGCAGAGAAGATTAGAAGGGAAGCAATAAACTGGGAAAACATTTTTATAGTCAAAGGTTCTGATAAAAGCCTCATTTCTAAAATATATAGAGAATTGACTCTAATTTGTAAGAAATCAAGCCATTCTCTAATTGATAAATGGTCATAGGATATGAACACACAATTTTAAGATGATGAAATTGAAACTATTTCTACCCATATGAAAAAGTGCTCCAAGTCATTATTAATCAGAAAAATGCAAATTAAGACAACTCTGAGATACAACTACCTTTCAAATTGGCTAGAATGACAGGGAAAGATAATATGCAATGTTGGAGTGGATGTGGGAAAACAGGGACACTGATAAATTGTTGGTGGAACTGTGAATACATCCAGCCATTCTGGAGAGCGATTTGGAACTATGCTCAAAAAATTTTCAAACTGTGCATACTTTTTGATCCAGCAGTGTTACTCCTGGGCTTATATCCCAAAGAGATCTTAAAGAAGGGAAAGAGATCTGTATGTGCAAGAATTTTTGTGGCAGCCCTCTTTGTAGAGTCCAGAAATTGGAAACAGAGTGGATGCCCATTAATTGGAGAATGGCTGAATAAGTTGTTGTATATGAATATTATGGAATATTATTGTTCTGTAAGAAATGACCAGCAGGATGATTTCAGAAAGGCCTGGAGAGACTTACATGAACTGATGCTGAGTGAAATGAGCAGGACCAGGAGATCATTATATACTTCAACAACAATACTATATGATAATCATTTCTGATGGACGTGGTCCTTTTCAACAAGATGAACCAAATCACTTCCAAGAGAGCAGTAATGAATTGAACCAGCTACACCCAGTGAAAAAACTCTGGGAGATGACTATGAACCACTACAAAGAATTCCCAATCCTTCTGTTTTTGTCCGTCTGCATTTTTGATTTCCTTCACAAGTTAATTGTACACTATTTCAAAGTCCGATACTTTTTGTACAGCAAAATAACTATATGGATATGTATACATATATTGTATTTAACTTATAACTTATACATTATATGTATTGGTCAACCTGCCATCTGGGGGAAGGGGTGGGGGGAAGGAGGGGAAAAATTGGAAGATTTGGATCTTTATGTTAATATTGGGCTCTGTATTTATTGTGGGACATAGAAGGTGCCTGTCTCAAATTTCAGGCTTTGTTGCATCACTGTGTTCAGAGCTTGTTCACAGTTTTTTAATTATTTATGCTTTTAAAAGTGATGTGATACTATTGATCAGGGAAATGCAAATTAAGACAACTCTGAGATACCACCACATACCTGTCAGATTGGCTAAGATGACAGGAAAAGATAATGAATGTTGGAAGGGATGTGGGAAAACTGGGACACTGATGCATTGTTGATGGAGTTGTGAACAAATCCAACCATTCTGGAGAGCAATTTAGAATTATGCCCCAAAAGTTATCAAACTGTGCATATCCTTTGATGCAGCAGTGTTACTACTGGGCTTATATCCCAAATAGATATTAAAGAAGGGAAAGGGACCTGCATGTGCCAAAATGTTTGTGGCAGCCCTTTTTGTAGTGGCTAGAAACTGGAAAATGAATGGATGCCCATCAATTGGAGAATGGTTGGATAAATTGTGATATATGAATATTATGGACTATTATTGTTCTGTAAGAAATGATCAGCAGGATGAATACAGAGAGGCTTGGAGAGATTTACATGAAATGATGCTGAGTGAGATGAGGAGAACCAGGAGATCATTATACACTTCAACAACAATATTGTATGAGGATGTATTCTGATGGAAGTGGATTTCTTTGACAAAAAGAAGATCTAATTCAGTTCCAATTGATCAATGATGGACAGAATCAGCTACACCCAGAGAAGGAACACTGGGAAACAAATGGGGACTACTTGCACTTTTGTTTTTCTTCCCAGGTTATTTTTACCTTCTGAATCCAATTCTTCTTGTGCAACAAGAGAACTATATGGATCCGCACACATGTATTATATCTAGGATATACTTTAACATATTTAACATGTATAAGACTGCCGTCATCTAGGGTAGAGGGGAGAGGGAGGAAAGGGTAAAATTGGAACAGAAATGAGTGCAAGGGACAATGTTGTAAAACATTACCCATGCATATGATCTGTCAATAAGAAGCTATAATTAAAAAACAAAGTGATGTGATATAAAGAGTGTCATCACTGCTTCTTGATCTGCATCCTAGTCCTTAATTAACTCTGTTTTATAGATAAGTAATGCTCAACTGACCATTTTCAGCCACATCAAAACAAACATTTCTATTCCTTGGCAACTTCTAAACGAAACTGGTATTTCATTTTAACTGTGTGGTTATTTGTTAATATCTTACAGGGTAGAAGCGCAAACTATTAGTAAGAAAATAATGAGTTGCATACCTTGGGTTTGGTGTTCAAATAATAATCAAACCAATGCCCTTATTTGAAGACAAGAATAATCTGTTAACATAGTTTTCTGGATGAAATCAACACTAAACCTATGCTTTTTTCATTTATACTTTCATTTTTTTATTAATAGCTTTTTATTTACACGTTATGCATGGTTAATTTTTCAGTATTGACAGTTGCAAAACCTTTTGTTTCAATTTTTCCCCTCCTTCCCTCCACTCCCTCCCCCAGATGGCAAGTAGACCAGTACATGTTAAATATGTTAAAGTATATGTTAAATATAATATATAAACATATACTTTAATGATCATTGACTTCAATCAAAAAATGGACACTGGGGAGGACGCACTCTCACCCCATATCTAATAATTGAAACTATGACTCAGTAGTAAAAAGTTGAAAAACAAAGACTTTCAGAGTAATTAAAAGGTTTATGCCTACAAATCAGGAATATTATCTTAAAAATTAGATTTAGAATGCATTAGACAAAATCTAATGTCACAATTACATGTGTAAATAGAATGAAGGTGATTATATTTTCATAGGGAGGAGATATCTCATTACTGATTTTATGTTAATTTTCGAATTAGCTATGCAAAATAAGATTGAATAAAAATGAGAAAATATATATCATTGAATTAAAAACAGTTCTATCTTGAACTATTTAAACAAGTTACAGTAAAAATGAGAAACAGGGGCAGCTAGGTGGTGCAGTAGATAGAGCACCAGCCCTGAAGTTAGGAGGACCTGAGTTCAAATCTAATCTCAGACACTTAACACTTCCTAGCTTTCATAGCTGTGGAACAACCCTGGGCAAGTCACTTAACCCCAATCGCCTCAGCAAAAAAAAAAAAAAAAAAAAAAAAAAAAAAAAAAAAAAAAAATCAATCTGGGGGCAGCTAGATGGTACAGTGGATAGAGCACTAGCCTTGAAGTCAGAAGGACCAGATTTCAAATCTAGTTTCAGACAGGTATAACACTTCCTAGCTGGTTGACCTTGGGCAAGTCACTTAACCCCAAGTGCTACAACAAAGAATGAGAAAGAGAGAGAGAGAGATATGGAGGAACCAAAATTGACAATGATTATAACAATTCCGTAAGAAATTTACCCCATGTAAATCAATTGTTACAATGAGGAAAGCAAAAGTACCTAAAATTAAATCATTTGTTTAATATTTGACCAACTTGACAGGTAGAGCTAGATAGAAACAAAAAGCATTGCTTTAAAATATAATGTAAAGTTATTTGTAAAATATTATAGAAAAGGATGATGGAAGATTATGGGTGATATCACCATGTTAATACTAGTAGTACTTAGGTATTGTTCTTATTTGAGTACAATGTGATTAAGAATAATTTTATTCCTTAGATTGGTAGTTTAGAAAAGTATTAAGTAGCAAAACACCATCTAAAATATTTGGGAACCTCTAAAGTTTCATGATTTGATAATGAACACAATTGTCTTTGAGTACCCTTCTCAATCCAGTATCCTTCTCAAATTCAATTTGCCTCATAAATAAAAGGATATACATTTTCCTTGCCCCTCTGTCCCACTAATTTCCAATTTATTTTTAAAGTTTATATCCTTCTTGTTACTTATTATTGAGGACAAGATATTTTTATGTTTGTGATTAGTTATGTTTACTAGAAACTTGAGGAAAAGTTTACTAGAACAATTGCAGAATTGTGAGACAAAAGTAGGGGATAGTCCTCCTGCTTATTAGTAACAAATCTTTTTTTTTTTTTTTTACATTTTTTATTATAGCTTTTTATCAAAAAATATGCATGTGTAATTTTTCAACATTGACTCCTGCAAAAACGTCTGTTCTAATTTTTCCCCTCTTTTCCTCCACCCCTTTCCCTAGATAGCAGGTAGTCCCATACGTGTAAAATATGTTGAATATTTAATACAATACATGTATACATATTTATATATATATAATGCATATTTATACAATTAGCTTAGTAGCAAACCTTTTATGCAGGCAACTCTTTTAAATTATCTGTGTATCAGAGAGATCAAAAGATGAGGATAACAATTTTAAAAAGTTATTATGTAGATAAATTTGCTTTTGAAATAGACACATTCAGATAGTCACATAAATGGATCTAAATACTTGCCCAGTGTTTCTTCTCTCTCCATTCTTCCTCTTCACCTCCTCTTTTTGAGACCTTACTGGTGAAAACATGGGGAAGTCAGATTTTCAAACAGTTCCCCTCTTTGGGGGAATTTTTGGAGAAGGGAAGGAAGGGACATATGTACCTGAAAATGTATTTTTTTAAATTATAACTTTTTATTGACAGAACATATGCATGGGTAATTTTTTTTACAATATTATTCCTTGCACTCATTTCTGTTCCGACTTTTCCCTCCCCTCCTTCTACCCCCTCCCCTAGATGGCAGGCAGTCTTACACAGATTAAATATGTTATAATATATCCTAGATACAATATATGTGTGCAGATCCGTACACTTTCTTGTTGAACAAGAAGAATTGGATTCAGAAGGTAAAAACAACCTGGGAAGAAAAACAAAAATGCAAGTAGTCCACATTCATTTCCCAGTGTTCCTCCTCTGGGTGTAGCTGATTCTGTCCATCATTGATCAACTGGAACTGATTCTTGGTTACAGTAATATTGAACTATTATTTTTTTTCCAGGAAATTATCTTTTTTTTTATTTAATAGCCTTTTATTTACAGGATATATACATGGGTAACTTTACAGCATTAACAATTGCCAAACCTCTTGTTCCAATTTTTCACCTCTTACCCTCCCACCCCCTCCCCTAGATGGCAGGATGACCAGTAGATGTTAAATATATTAAAATATAACTTAGATACACAATAAGTATACATGACCAAAACATTATTTTGCTGTACAAAAAGAATCAGACTCTGAATTATTGTACAATTAGCTTGTGAAGGAAATCAAAAATGCAGGTGTGCAAAAATATAGGGATTGGGAATTCAATGTAATGGTTTTTAGTCATCTCCCAGAGTTCTTTTTCTGGGCATAGCTAGTTCAGTTCATTACTGCTCCATTAGAAATGATTTGGTTGATCTCGTTGCTGAGGATGGCCTGATCCATCAGAACTGGTCATCATCTAGTATTGTTGTTGAAGTATATAATGATCTCCTGGTCCTGCTCATTTCACTCAGCATCAGTTCGTGTAAGTCTCTCCAGGCCTTTCTGAAATCATCCTGTTGGTCATTTCTTACAGAACAGTAATATTCCATAATTTTCATATACCACAATTTATTCAGCCATTCTCCAACTGATGGACATCCATTCAGTTTCCAGTTTCTAGCCACTACAAAAAGGGCTGCCACAAACATTCGTGCACATACAGGTCCCTTTCCCTTCTTTATAATCTCTTTGGGATATAATCCCAGTAGTAACACTGCTGGATCAAAGGGTATGCACAGTTTGATAACTTTTTGAGCATAGTTCCAAACTACTCTCCAAAATGGTTGGATTCGTTCACAACTCCACCAACAATGCATCAATGTCCCAGTTTTCCCGCATCCCCTCCAACAATCATCATTATTTTTTCCTGTCATCTTAGCCAATCTGACAGGTGTGTAGTGGTATCTTAGAGTTGTCTTAATTTGCATTTCTCTGATTAATAATGACTTGGAGCATCTTTTCATATGACTAGAAATAGTTTCAATTTCTTCATCTGAGAATTGTCTGTTCATATCCTTTGACCATTTTTCAATTAGAATGGCTTGATTTTTTATAAATTAGAGTTAATTCTCTATATATTTTGGAAATGAGGCCTTTATCAGAACCTTTGACTGTAAAAATATTTTCCCAGTTTATTGCTTCCCTTCTAATCTTGTCTGCATTAGTTTTGTTTGTACAAAAACTTTATATTGAACTATTATTAACTATCATTAATATGAAATCTCTTTTGCCTTCTGTATCCCGTGCCCAGGTTTTAAAGAATAGGTAATCTAATAGCATTCTACTTTGGACACTGGAGAGAGAACTTAAACTTCCAACTACATCAAAAATTGTAATATTTTTGGAGGGAACTTTTTAAAATAAAAATTCATTGTCATTTGTAGAGAAAATTGCTCTGATAGTACAACAATCAAGTAACTAGTTCCCAGGGCAAAATGTATTCACAGTATAGTGTGTATAGGAGTAAGAGTTTAATATAATTCATGTCTTATTAGCATGAACAAAAGCCTATAAATGTCCTTTCTTTTGGTTCTCATAAATTAAAAATAAAAGTACATAACATTTAGGAAAAGAAGTTGAGAGATCCTATTTGTAAATTGAAAAATGAACATGACTATACTGAAGTGTAGCAGGGGTCCTCAAACTTTTTAAATAGGGGACCAGTTCACTGGCCCTCAGACTGTTGGAGAGCCGGACTATAGTAAAAACAAAAACTTTGTTTTGTGAGCCTTTAAATAAAGAAACTTCATAGCCCTGGGTGAGGGGGATAAACGTCCTCAGCTGCCGTATCTGGCCCTCGGGTCGTAGTTTGAGGACCCCTGTTAGAGTATGAAATCAGATTTCAAATAAACACACATATGTGTATGTTATGCATGTGTGTACATATGTGTGTATATACAGGGACATGCACACAAGTAGGTGGCACACTGAATATAGAGTCAAATGAAGACTCATCCTCCTGAGTTCTAATATTATCTCAGACACTTGTGTGACCCTGGGAAAGTTACTTAACCCTCTTTGCCTCAGTTTCCTTATCTATAAACTGAGCTGAAAAAGAAAATAGCATACCGCTTTAATGTCTTTGCCAAGAAAATGTCAAATGGGGTCACGAAGAGTTGGAAATGACTGAAGTAGCTGAATAAGAACAAAGAGACATTCATACACATACATACTTAGGTATACATATATTTGTGTATATGTGTGTTTATCATTTGTGTATACATATGTAGTTGTATATTCCATATACATACATACATATGAGCATGTACACATTCTGGGTATCTGAGTATGTGCCACTGAAGTGCCTTGAGTAATACAGTTCTTATAATGAACTAATAGATTTCCAGGTCCAGCTAACACAAAAGTTCAGCCTCCAACAAATTAAAGCTAATCAAGTACAAAAAGTCTTAAATTGGTACATTTAGATTCCACTGACAGAAGCATTAGAAAATTTCAATAGTTGTTCATTCTCTTTTCCTCTGTCCTACACATTATTTGGGCGTGTGTGTGAGTTGTTGGGAAGAGAATTGGAGCTGAAGTATTTTACTCTTTAGGGACTTCATGCTTTACCACCCATGCATATGGAGTTGCTAATGACAGAGGGGCTAGCCATCAGGGAATGCAATTCTGTGTAGACATTTTCTCCAAAATGGATTATTTCAGCCTCGTTGGTCACAGATTCTGTAGTTTTCCAGTGATTCATCTTACTATTAATAATGTCAGAGAATTTTAGGCCCTTGAATTAAATAATGATAAATAGGAGCCACTGAGTGCGCTAGGCTGAGGCAGTGCTGTTTATTTCAGTGTGAAACACTGTCAGGCCTGATAAATCGGATCCCTGAAATAGTTTATAAAGTACTGAATTGATGTGGTGGTTGGTGAGGGAGAGAATTAATGTTACAAAATAGGCCTGCAACCCAGATTTGATGAAAGCTGAGGAAAGCCTTTTATATAAATTCTGTGTCTGTGTAGGAAATGACTGCAATGAGAGGTGAAAGATCTACACAGGGAAATAATGTGCTTCTCTAATCTCTGTGGGCTCCAGGTCAGTGAGAGAAGAGCTTGGCTGAGGCTGGCAGCACAGGAGCTCTGATTGCTGAGGTGCATTAGAGCTCTGCAGATTGAAGGGGTGGTTGTTGGCTGATCATTTTTAAGAGAAAGGACCAGAAGAAAAATGGAAGCCTGGTTAAGGATGTACTAGAGGCTTTGAAGTTCGACGTGGCAGTGTTCATGGGGCCACTCTGCAGGTGGGAAATTAGTGAGGCCAAATGAGACTTCATATTAGGTGTCTTTCATTTCTCCCATTGATTCAATTCCCTACTCTTCAGTCACTGCACATCAGGGCATGTACTCAGCAACACCAAAGAAAACCTAGTTTGCTTTTAATAGTAGCTTACCTGCACTTGAGGTAATGTTATGATGCAATTCTCTCAGTGAAACTTTTAAACAAAAAGCAAAAAGTAAATTTTCATTACAAAACAAAACAAAGCAAAACAGCACAACTATACTTTATTGGTATCATTTGTTTTTACATTACTTAGATTTCCTCTTCCATTTTTCCTCCTGTCTTCTCCAAAAAGCAATTTATTATAAAAGTAATTAATAAAAAATAAAACAGAAAAATATCAATATATTGAAAAAATTTGATATTATATGCAACATATCATACCTGTAGATACCCTACCCTCTATATCTCTGCAAAGGAGTACATAAAGGTGTCTTCTTATAGCTCTTCTTTGTGTTAAATTTGCTCTTTGTAATTTTGTTATTTTTATTTGCTTAATGGGTGTTTTCATGTCTTTTAAGTTGTAGTTATTTTTATATTGTTTTCTTAGTTCTGCTTATTTAATTTTATTGAGATTCTTACTTTTCATCACATTTGTTGTTTTTTAAAGCACAGCAATATTTCTTTTAATTAATATACCACAATTTATTTAGGCATTCCCAAGTCAAAATGGCCACATACTTTGCTTCCAGTATTTTGTCACAGTGAAAAGTGCTGTTATAAATATTTCAGAGCATGTGGATTGTTTCTTCATGCCAAGGACCTGTTTGGAATGTATGTCTATTAACAGAAAAGAAAATAAAATACTTAAATAACCTCATTTCAGAAAAAAGACATTGAATAATGAAATACCTAAGAAAAAAAATTCCGGGGGCAGATATATTTACAAATGAATTCTACCAAACACTCAAAGAACAATTACACAACACTTTACTCAAAGTCAGATTTAAACAATTATAAAAATATCAGTTGCTCATGTGTAGGCAGAGCCAACATAATAAAAGTGATAATTCCACCTAAGTTAATTTCCTTATTCAGTGCCATGCCCTTCATGTTATCAAAAATTTACCTTTTAGAGCTAAAAGCAAAAAACAACAAAAAAAAAACCTAATAAAATCATCTGGAAGAACAGAGTGCCAAGAATATCAAGAAAATTTATGAAAAAAAAATGCAGAGAAAGCTGACCTAATTGTATCAGCTCTAGAACCAAATTATATAGTGGTAATCATAAAAAACTATTTGGTATTGATTAAGAAATAGAGTGGTGAATCAGTGAATTAAGTTAGATACACAAGACAGCAAATGACTATAATATTCTACTATTCAATAAACCCAAAGACTCCAGTTTTGGGGATAAGAACTCACTATTTGACAAAAACTGCTAGAAAAAACTGGAAAATAATATGACAAATACTATATATAGTCCAGCAACTCACAGTATATAATAAGATAAGTTCAAAATGGGTACATAATTTGAACATAAAGGGCGATATGATAAGAAAATTAGAGCAAAGAATAGTTTACCTGTCAGATCTATGGAGAAGGGAAGAATTTAGGACCAAATAAGAGATAAAGACTATCTTTAAATACAAAATGGATCATTTAAATTTCATTAAATTAAAAAGTTTTACACAAATGAAATCCATGCAACCAAAATTAGAAGGAAATCAGAAAGCTGGGAAACAGCTTTTTACCCCATGATTATGATAAGGCATTATTTTCTCAAAGATATAAAGAACTGAGTCAAATTTATAAGAATACAAGTCATTCCCAAATTGATAAAAGCTCAAAAGATTTGAATAGGCAATTTTCAGATAAAGAAATTAAGGCTATCTATATTCCCATGGAAAAAATGCTCTATAACATTATTTATTTGAGAAATGCAAATTAAAACAACTGTGAGGTACCACCAGACACCTCTCAGAATAGCTAAGATGACAGAAAAAGATAATGATAAATGCTGGAGGAGATTTGGAAAACTGAGACATTCATGCATTGTTATTAGAGTTATAAAATGACCCAATCATTCTGAAAAGGTCTTTGGAACTATGTCCAAAGGACCATAACAGTGTGCATACCACTTTGATTTAGTAGTGCCTCAACTGGTACTATCTCCCAAATAAATCATAAAAAGGGGGGAAAAGACCCACATATACAAAAATGTTTGAAGCTGCTTTATGGTAGCAAAGAATTGGAAAATAAGTAGCTGCTCATCAACTGGGGAAAGGCTGAATAAGTTATAGTATATGAAAGTAAAGGGATATTATTGTTTTATAAAAGTGATTAATAGGCTGATTTTAGAAAGGCCTGGAAAGATTGACATGAACTGATGCTGAACAAAAGAAGCAGAATCAGAGATGTACAATGGTACACAGCAATAGCAATAGCAAGTTTGTTGTCATTAACTATGACACTTGGTTCTTTTCAGTGGTTAAGTGATCCAAGGCAATCCCCAAAATCTTTGGATAGAAAAAGTCATCTATATTCAGAGAGAGAATTATGAAGACTATAAATCAACACATGCTATGTTCACTTTTTTTCTTTTTCTTCTGTTTTATTTTTCTCTCATGGCTTTCTCCTTTTGTTCTGATTTTTCTCTCCCAACATGATTCTTAAGGAAATATATATAAAAAGAATGTACATGTATAGCCAAAAAATTGTGTTTACATGTAACTGGAGAATATAAAAATTAAAAAGGAACATATGATGTAATTAGGATGTAATTATCCTTTGATCCAAAGATCTTATTGTTGACTTCAAGAATAGTGATGATAAAAAAAATCTGCAAAATATTTATGACTGCATTATTATGTAATATCAAAGAACTAGGAACAAAGTAGGAGACTATTGATTGTGGAATGATTAAACAACATGAATGTAATGTGATATTAAGACCCTGTAAGAAATAATGTCTATGATCAATACAGAGAAGCACGGAAAGATATATAATTATGTTGAGGAAAAACTATATATGTCTACTGCCTAGAACAATGTCAATGAAAAGAATAAAGAACAAAATTAATAAAGCTGAACATTGCTTAATCCTATTGACTAAGCTTGACCTGGAGGAGAAAAGACACCTATTAACATTTTGTGCAGAGACTGGAGATACTACTACAGAGATACAACAAAACATATGGTGTTTGATGTTGTTACTCTTGATTAGATTTAGTTTATTTCTTTTCTCCTTTTATATTCTTTGTTATAATGGGAGGCTTTCTGGGGAGGCAGAGAGATGTGTTGATAAATGAATGTGAAAACAAAATATATTCATAATATATTTTAATTGTACTTTTTGTGTCAACATCTATTGCAGAGGAAAAAGAAGTCGAAAAGTTGAAACATTATATGTATAATTACATATGGTCATCCACATTATTTACATATATATATATATATATATATATATATATATATACTGATATTCAGGTAATTTTAATGCAAAGATTGGCCTAGGAGAGAAGGAATTAAAAATATTTGTGGCATTATGATTCAGAAAGGAATAAGGAACGGGAAAAGGTAAATTTGTAATCTTCCAGTTAAGTTTCATACTGGGGGAATGGGGGAATTTTTTTGAGATAAGAACTGGGAGGTGCTGAACATGGCAACAAATAACAGAGGTTTTTTTTTTTTTAAGTAACAAGGACTAATTTAGGTACAACATCACAATTTCAGATATGTTTCCAGAAGAAAACAAAAATGAAAAGAGTCGTTGGATTAAATAAAATATTCACTGATTATATCCATGCTGAAGGTAACACAATTTCCATGACATTTAGGGATCTCACCTCAAGATATATGAAGGAAGGGAAAAAGCCTAAGATGTGGAGGAAATTTCAGATTTTATTGTTACATGTACAGAAAACATAAACAATTAATTCAAAGTCATACATATAACATTTTATGCGAATAATCTATACATGCAGTGAGAACATGTTTGGTGAAGGTTTTAAAAGGAAATAAAGTTTTGAAGTAATAGTTGGCATATACACATATAATAGCATGATTTAATAAAGATACAGAAAATAAAAGATCCATTAGGTTTTATGTTTGTTAATTTAAAAAAAAATTGATGTACAGAGCAAAGTGCTTTCTTATATACCTTCTCTAACAAAATATCTCCCATGAACATGTACAGAATTCCTTTAAAGATGTATCAACAAATATGTTTTTATTCAATAGATCTCTGGTGACTAAGATGAAATGTGATATGAATTGTCACCATTATAGAAGATGTCCAAAATTGAGTCCAAGTCTAAGAGGAATTTTCTTTATATAGCAAAGATAGTGAGTTCTCTAGATGCTTTTTTTTGGGGGGGGGGAAGAAGAGTAATAGAATTGATTGTATTAAGTCTTGAAATATTGCAGAGACCTCAGAATGAGAAACATGCTCTCTTATAGGAATGTTTATGTCCATACTAGGATATGCAGTTGGATGGGTCACTGAGATATTTTCTCCAAATCTTGGACAGAAGTTGCACATACACATGTGTAGGACAAAACATTAAATAGGTGAGGAATAGATTGGACATTTAATATAAAGTTACAAAAGTCTTTTGATGGATGAATCCAAGCTTGTACCAGAAATCAGAGTTTATCTTTTAAATACTATTATTCTCCTGGTTATTTTATACATCCACAAGTTGTGGAATTCTAGATTCTCTGAGGAATTGAAGGTAAGACCTTAATGAGCGCTTAACGGGCAATAGACAGGCATTTGGTATTTGTAAGCTATCTGCCCATATAATGAAAGTCTTGGCACAGGAGAAGTAGGATAATGATATTAAGGAAAAAATATACCTCTTTCCCCTTTTCTCTTTCTTGCTGTCCCTTACCCCAATTTTGTCTAGTTGCTGTTGTTAATGATTTTATTTATTCATGTCTGATTCTTTGTATCAACATCTGACAAAGATATTTGAGTTGTTGGCATATCCTTTTCCATCTCATTTTGTAGATGGGGAAGCTGAAAGCAAACTGACTAAGTGGCTTGCCTATGGTCAGATATCTAGGAGGTGTCTCAAGTTGATTTTGAATTCAGGAAGATGAGTCTTTTTTACTTCCAGCCCAATAATCTGTCTATTGCACCACCTAACTGTCCCATCTATCTAGAGATCTAGCTAATTGGTGATTCCTTATTTGGCCAAATATCGATTGATCTGATCTAAAAGTGAAGATTCAAGCAATGATTACTGTGTTAATCAAAGAGCCAAAGCTGGTGACAACTACAGGAACAGAAAAAATCTTGGATATCATATTGCCTATTTCATATGCTATCGATTTCATATACTTTTATTGGTGGATAGATACAGAGATAAGACTGAAGGAAGAATAACAGAATGAGTTCAGTTTTTGGGAATGTGTGGAAAATAAAATTAGTATTGGAGTACAACAGACTACTATAAAGTCTGTTATGCTCAGATTTCCTGGTCAATATAAGCCAGTCCTTTCATGTTCAAAAATTAATTTGTCTTCCCTCTAGTAAGAATATAGAAGAAAATTCCTAAACAAGAGACTGAAGCTAGCAAGTAAAAAAATGATTTACTTACCCAGAGGTATCATTTAGGAATGGAATACATGGAAATTTCTTCCATTCTATTTTACAATCAGTACAGATTCCCTTAATCTCTGAAGGAGAAAGGGTCTGATTACAAGTGCCATTTTCAAGTGTGAAGAATGGAATGAGCTAGACTGAACCATCTTCTGTCTGTTCTGATTGCTCTTCTGTGGACTGTCTTACCTGAGAAACATTTTACATATGCAATTCAGAGTGCAATGGTAAGTTACCAGGAAGCATCCACCTCATATCTTAGGACTTTAGAGCACTTGGATCAGAGATCTTCCTTTTGCACCAGGAGAATTCTAGGGGTCTCTAATTTGGAAGGGATCTTATATAACTATGGCCTAACAAATAAATTAAGAATTAAATATGAAAGCAAATAGAGGATTGTTAAATATAATACACTTGGGAGATAAGACCCACAAACCAGTGGAAAGCACAAAGATTAATTTCTTTTATCAACTCCCCTAAAGCTCATATAAAAATTGTAAAATCTTTAATGATATTGCATAGCAAAGAGATTGGCAGCAGGTGATATTTTCATTAAGAGTTTAGGGTAAATGCGTCGATTCAACTCAACAGGTAGAATATCTATGGTGTATCCATTACTACTTGCGACTCTGAGAAAGATATAAAGAAATACATTGCATGTATTAGCCAGAAGTTTAGGGACAGAAAAGAACAAGTGTTCCTTCACACAAGAAAAGAACATCATGGTTCCCACTTTTGCCCCAAAGAGTAGAGCAATACTTCTCTTTAAGTTGTTGAAGGTTATCTATTTCTCTTATTTTTGAACTATCTTCAATGTAAACACATCTTTTTCAAATCTCACTTTTGCTACAAAAATCAAGATAAGCCTACTGTACAGTTCTGCCAGAGAAAATAAAGGATCCATTGAAAGAAATATTCCTGAGATAAAAAGGGCAAGATTTAGCAAATTATTGGCCATTTAGGTTTAGGAAAAATGAAGATTCAGAGGTTAAGAGTCTCAGAAGTTGGAAGAATGATAGTGCTTTAAAAAGAATCTCGAAGTTTGTAAGGGAAGGGAGTTTTGGAAGAAAGATAATGAAATATTTTAAGGAATTTAAAGAAAAATAGGTATGTGAGGGTATCCAGTACTACTGCCCAGTGTGGATGATAGATTGAGAGGAGAGCTCAATTATTATTTTGTTTCTATTTTCTCTGCCAAGGAGAATAGCCTTTGGCTTGGAAATAACTTACATATTTCCTAGGGAAATTGTAAATGCACTGCTAGAGGTTCTATATAAACATCTAGAAAAGGAAGAGCCTGCATGGATTTATTCAGCAACAACCAAAGTGATGTCAGACTAACATTATTTCTATTTTGACAGAATTATGAAATTGGTAGATCTTGGGAATGCTATTAATAGAACTTAACTTTGTTGATTCCTTTTAGGATTCAGTTTTACAGGTAGTTTTCTATATTCTATCTATATCCATTTACCACCTGCTGTGAGCCTTCCCTTAAAACAAAGAAAAGCACTTAAAAATCAAACAACACAGCAATTACTTCTGATAACACATGAAACATTTTGTTTTTATAGTCCCTATTCCCACCTCTCCAATAAAAGGAAGATGGCAAATTTTGCTTTTCCCAGGCTAAGATTGGTCATTATAATTAGAGAAAGCTATGGTTTCATTTTACTACTATTATTGTAGTCACATAGCCATATCTAAGTCTTCACTTTTCATTCACTATTTCTCATGTTTCTTTGAATTCTTCATATTCTTCATTTCTTATTATGTAACAACATTACATTATGTTCACATATATAGTTTTTCCAACCATTTCCCAATGGATAGGAAATAACTTTGCTTCTACATTTTACTCCCACAAAAGTGATGCTCTAAACATTTGGTATATATGCTACATTCATTTCTATCAATTACAATTGAGCAGCTTTTTATTCTCTATGTTTAACCCTGAGATTTATGGGTCAAATAGCATGAAGAATTTAGTCAGTTTATCTGGAATATTTCCAGATTGTCATGTGGAATGGTTGGACCAATTCTTAATTTCATCAATAATATATTAATTTGTTTGTCTTCCCTAAATCCCTCCAATCTTTACGATTTCTGCCCAGTTACTGCTACCCTGATTTCTATTTGTCATCTGCTTGGATAAATGGATAAATAGCCTCTTTATTCTCTATTTGTATGATCTTTATAATAACCAACATTTGGTGGGAAGGACCTAAAACTTTGGTTTAATTACCTTATCTTCAAAAGTTAGCAGTGAGCAAGCAGCTTGAACCTAAGAGAAGGGAGGAAATTATCATTCTCCTTAATTAGTAATGGTTAAGGAGGCAGATAGTTCTCGTTCTAGTGCAAAATCCTGCTCAGAAAAGAAATAGCCTTGTACTTCCCTGCTTCTGCTCCCATATAAGCAGAAATCAAAGTTTTCCTTGGAAAGAGGTAGGAAAAATAATAGATTCATCTATTCACATGTTCACTGCAGAAGATAGAACTTGAGCTGAATCCTGAAGGAAACCAAAGAGAGACTTAAACATGGTGGTGAAGAGGGAGAGAAAGTCAATATAGGAGCTTGGAAACAGCAGGACAGTATGGCTGGATCATAGAATAAAGGGCAAGAAATAAAATTTAAGAGAACTGGAAAGGCAGAAAGCTTATGGTCTTATTAAGTTATACATACCTCTGAGAATTTGGTGACTTGCTTAGGGTCACATTATTTGTTGGAGGTGAATTTTGAATGAAGGTAGATCTTTCTTTTTTTCCAGGTCAGACTTTCTATTCTTCCCAACCCCCCATTCCAATCTGATTCTTCTAGCTGAGAAAACCATTTTTGTGTCTCAAGGAGAAAGACTCTGGTAATTTGTCTATACAGGTATTTCTCCTTCAACTAATAGCCAAAGCAGGTTGTTTGGGGATCTATTGATTTCAACCATTATAATGTGAGGGTATCCAAAAATTTCTAGAACCCTTTCACATTATATTAGTTGTATGACTGAGAAAATGCATGACCAAATGACAAGTCTTATTGCAATATGGATTTGATTACACCTTGAAATAACTCCCAACTCCTAAGACTAGTAATGCACACTTTAGGATCTACTATACCATATCCAGTTTTGAAATGTACTGTTCTGATAAGGGAAAAAGAAAGTATTACTCCAACATCTTATATTCTTTGATTTAAAATCAGTACTATAATATATTTTAAAAGAGTGGGGAAATAGTCAAGTGATGAGGTACGAAGCATGCTTAATTTGGAGTCAGAAAAACCTGAGTTCAAATATAGGCTTAGATATCTATTAACTGTGTTATCTTATCTGCCTCAGTATCTTTATTTGCAAAAAGGGACAATAAGAACACTTACTTCTTGAGAAAAATTGTGAAGATAAAATGAATTATTACTTGTATTACTTTAACAAGCTATACAAATACTAGGTATTATTATTATTAATATTACTTGTATTACTATATGAAATTTTTGCATACCAAAGGACTGTTAGGAGTCAATTCTAGGCCTGAAAGTAGAAATGCACATTGGGATAGACATTTGGCAAATGGGGGATGTAGGAAATATAGAAGGGGAATCATAAAATCCTGGAATTGGATCTGGCAAGGGGCTTAGTTGTCATTTAGTTCAACCCCCTAATTGTAGAGATGAGGAAACTGAGTTTTATAAAGGCAAATGATGTAATCTGCTCCAGGCCATACAAGTAAAAATACCAATCAGGATTTTCATAAACTTGAGTCTTTTGGTTCTAAATGTTGTACTTTAGAATGTTCATTACTACTGTCAACATTTCAGGAGTCCTTGCTGTGCATATCATGTTGTCCTGATAAAGACTCACAAAATCCAATAAAAATAGAAGAAAATCTCACCTTCCCAATGGCATTACAATCCAACTGAGAGATAGCATATATAAACAGGAAACACTTAGGACAATATTCAAATCCTTATATAAATAAACCCAAGATAATGTAATTAGGGCTAGGTCTAAGGAAGGCTTCCTAGAGGGGGACAATGAAGTCCTGGTCTTATTCAGTGAAAAGAAGAATTAGAAGAAAATAAATCTCATTATGGAATTGAAGTCTAAAGGATCTGAATGGAATTATAACATTCTTTTGGTGTGAGAGAGCTTTATATAATAATAAAAATAGGTATTAAAATAATTGCCAGTATTTTATAGCTCTTTATTAGATACTTATAACGGTACAGATACTGATAAAATCTGCACCTTTCTTAAAAAATAAATGAAAAAACATTATCTGCCCTCAGGAAACTTACACTCTTGTAGGAGAGATATGTATATCAGTAAATAGATTCAAAATCATCTAAGACAGAAAGGCACAACAACTTTGGTAAATGGGAATTACATTCTGAGAAGTAATAAGGAATTTAATGATCCTGGATTTGCAGAGACAGGAAAAAAAAACGGAGTATTCTTGGTAGGTGATATCAGCATGTTGGTGCTGATTGGTTTGGGGTCTGGCCTAGAAATTCAATTCTGCTTTAGGGATGGAAGTATGTGAGGATTCTATGTATATACTATATATACTCTCTCTATATATATATTCTATATACTCTATAGGATTCCTTTCATTTTTCTAAGACTAACATCAGACTGCCCTAGCATAAGTAAAGAAAATCTGTAAACTAGCTATGGAACTGATCTGTTTTTCCAAGCATACTTATTAAGGACAGTAACAATATTGATTTGGCTGGAGTGGAAGGGTTATGTTTAGTAATGAGAGATAAGGTTAGAAACGTAAAATATTCATTTGGCTGAAGGACTTTTCTGCTGAAGTGAGAAATTTAAACTTGACAAGATAAGATAGAATGTAAGATCTTGAGTAGAGGATAGATGAAAATAGCATTTAAAAAAAAATCCCTCCTAAAATGAGGCAAGAAGAGACTAGAGACTCTGAAATACTAAAGGATGTTATAACAGTGTACTATAACCTAAACATGATAGGTATGTAGTCTTAAATAGGGATGGCGGCTGCTGAAGTGAAAGAAACGAAATTTAAAATTATTGTGTGGATGAATTAGCAGAATATCAATGTCTTTTTGGGAAAGGTGAATGAATGAATGAATGAGAGAAACAATTCAAAAGTGACCAAAAAAACCCCAAAAAAATACAGAGTATAGGCATTTTTATTATGAGATACTTAACAAAGAGCCAGGCCTAAGTTATCTGGAGAATGGCAGTATCAGTGATTGTTAAAATAAATTTGAGAAAGCCAGACTTTTTAGAGAAGTTGGAATGGAAGGAAAGTAGTAATGAGTTTAATTTTTAAGCAAGTTGTTTCAGTCCAAAGTAGGATTGGCAGAGATACTAGTGATTTTTGACCATTTTCTAAATGCCAAAAAAGAGAGGGAGAATCATTGGCTGTTTATATAATTTCTTTGTGAGCTGTCTGAAAAAAAGAATCTCTGTTCAAAACTCACATAGATTTCTACCATCTAGCTACTTTTGCCTGGTTTTGAATAGTACAAGTCAAATTTTGTTTAGATAGATCAAACTTTGAAAAGAATTTAGAAAATGATAAATCAGAAGATGATGTTCCTTATCCAGGGCAGATCTTTTTCCTCAAAAAAAAAAAAAAAAAGAAAGCAGACAATGACTATTTAGGCAAGAGGGAAAGGAGGGTTGGTTGAGTAATGGTATTTTTAATGCCTACAAATCTTAACTAAATCCCTACAATTTTCACAAATCCTATGACTTTTGCCAAAAGCAATTTACTTTTGGAAAAAATCCAATTTCTTCCTTATATATAAAATAACCTACAATATATTTAAAGGTTTATAATCATTGCTCTGTGAGTGAAAGGCAGTGCCTATGAATTAAGGTATAACAAGGTGGTTTAGATGTGGTGCATGTACTGGAACAGAAATTAAGTGCCTTTCTTTCCCTGTGCAGTGGGAGACTTGCAGATGTGATGTCCAAATTGGCAAAATGTAGATGAACCAGGCAGCCTGTGACTGAAAGTGTCTCCTATTTCTCTGTCACTTTATTTCTGCTAATATTCATAAAGTTCTTGCTCAAGTATTATGAAAAGATAAAATGCATTGGAACTCATTGCATGAAAATAGAGTACTAGGGATGGACGATGGGGAATATCTTAGGAACATGTGAAATTTCTCTGAAAAAAATTAACTATTTGTTTTGACTTTTGCTCCAAAGTGTGTGTGTGTGTGTGTGTGTGTGTGTGTGTGTGTATGTATGTGAATGTGTGTGTGACAAAACAAATTTGATTTTTTTATTTTTGAAATAAATTAAAAATAAAATATTAGATAACCATAGGTATGAAGAACGGGCATATGTTAAATTGATTTTAATTGATAGACCAACAGGCATATTTGAAAAAGCAGACTCTTCCCATTCTTCAGTCAGTGGCCACAGCTTCTTCCTGTTTGCGGATACCAACACAACCCTTCTGAAACCCCTGCATTCCTGAAGCTTTTTCTGAGGTAGAAAACTTTATGTATGCTTCTGGAGGCAGACTTTTCCTACCGAAACATATGAGGATGGTCAAGTTAAAAACAGAAAGTCCTTACCTGAAGGTTAGCATCTAGGTAATGAATTCAGATCCAGTTCTCAGTCCTGGGAGGTAGAATTCTGATATCTCAGTGATGATAATGGAAGGGAGGTAAGAAAGAGCAGAGGGCAATTAGAATCACACAGTCTTTAGTAATCCACAAATAAAATTTAGCTGTTAGTATTCTTTAAGTCAGTCATCCTCCATCCCAGTAACAATGAGGCATCAGAGTTTAACTACTAAGGAAATTGAACAATATCCATATTTACATCCTTATTCTAGGTGAAACCAGGTCACAAATAATAAAACTAAATGGTTGGATGACATGTTGTATTAATTGACACAAAAAGAGAAAATTGGCAGGATTAGTTTCACATGCCCAAAGAAAACAAAAAATAACATTTCATGAAACATTTTGTCATCTTTTCTGTCTTTGCTCATTATGAACATAAATTATTATACTATTATGAAGATAATTTCAGCTATTATAGGAGTAGGATTAATTGTCTTAACTCATAGTCAATCTATTTAAAGAAAGTGATACTTTAATAAGGTGAGAACTTGTTTCAATCCATCAATTAAAGACTTTATACTAAAAATCCTTGCACAGTTCCACTGATTTTTACCTAGGAAGCTTCTTCAGCCCACCTGAAGAAACATGGATATGTCTTAAAGGACACTTATGAAGTAACAAGCCATTTTGGACCTGAGGCATTGAAGTGAGTGTAAGCCATGACAAAAATTCTACAGGAGGATGTATTTCATAAGAAGGATGGGTGGGAAATATGGGAGATGCCTCTTCTTTACCTTTATTCTATATTTCCTCTGCCCTTCTATATCTCCATCTGAGACAGAAGAGGGATTCACAATGTTTGGATGAGTTTGGAATTCCTATTTTCTTTTAGTAGCTTAGCATCATCTGAAGGTACAGCAGTGGTCAGTGGGATTGTTCACACTGGGAAGTGAGAACAGTTTGGATCTTATCCTCGAGGACAAATTCATGGTTCCACAATGAACCCAGCCAAAAAAATGTTGTTATCCATAATAACATTTCATAAGTACACCATGAAAAGGAGCAAATGACTTGGGAGAACCAGGACCCATTTGCTCCATATGCTTTCTGGTCTTGTATATACTTTTCTTTGCACTCTGTATGTGCTAATGGGATTGTGTGTTACCAACTTTTGGAGTAATGTTTTTACTTATTGTATTTTCTAAAGTTAATTATATTTGGTTGATTTATTGATAACCAGATAATAAATGCAGAAAGCATGCCAGTGGCAACTGGTCTATAGCGCTAGAAAAGACATTTCAACCCCTCAAAACTCTAGGAGGAACTGTGAGAAGACCTTGCAACTTTCAAGGAAAGCAGCTGAGATGTCTCTAAGAGCATTTTTTTGTTACTGTATTAATGTTATTAAGTAGATTTTCAGTCACTTCTGATACTTTGTGATGCTATTTCAAGTTTTCTTGGCAAAGATATTAGAGTAATTGGGATTATATCCCAAAGAGATCTTAAAGGGACCCACATGTGCAAAAATGTTTGTGGTAGCCCTCTTTATAGTGGCAAGAAATTGGAAACTGAGTGGATGCTCATCAATTGGAGAATGGTTAAATAAATTATTGTATATGAATGCTATGGAATACTATTGTTCTGAAAGAAACAACCAGCAGGATGATGTCAGAGAGGCCTGGAGAGACCTACATGAACTGATGCTAAGTGAAATGAGCAGAACCAGGAGATCATTATACACAACAAGTCTATACAATGATCAATTCTGATAGATGTGGCTCTCTTCAACATTGAGATGATTCAAACCAGTTCCACTTGTGCAGTGATGAAGAGAGCCATCTACACCCAGAGAGAGAACCATGGGAACAGAGTATGGAACACAACATAGCATTCTCACTCTCTCTGTTGTCATTTGCTTGCATTTTGTTTTCTTTCTCAGTTTTTCTTTTTCTTCCTTCTTAATCTGATTTTTTTGGTGTAACAAGATGACTATAAATATGTGTACATATATTGGATTAACATGCATTTCAATATATTTAACATGTATTGAACTACCTGCCAACTAGGGGAGGGGAGAGGGAAGGAGGAAAAAATTTGGAACAAAAGGTTATGCATGGGTCAATGTTGGAAAAATTATCTATGCATATGCTTTGTAAATAAAGTTTTAATAATAAAAAAATTTAAAAAGGAAAAAAATACACTAGAGTAGTTTGCCATTTCCTTCTCCTACTCATTTTGTAAATGAGGAAATTGAGGGGAACAGGGTGAAGTGACTTGCCCTGGCTCATACAACCAATAGATGTTTGAACTGAATTTGACCTCAGGAAGATGTATTTTCCTGATTGCAAATGTGATGCATGACCCATTGCATCCCTTGGTTGTGTCCAAACTGTGTAGATACATGTGTTAAACTAGTATTATATTACTAGAGACAGCTAGGTAGTGTAGTAGATAAAATGCTGGACCTGGACTTAAAAAGATATCAGTTCAATTCTAACCAAAATCCCTTACTAGTTGTGTGATATTGGGCAAGCCACTTAACCTTTCAGCTTCCTCATCTATAAAATGAGGGTAATTAATGCCACCTACCTTTCAATGTTGTTGTGAAGATTAAGTGAGATAATATATTTATAAACTACTTTGAAAACTTTAAGGCATTTCATAAAGTTATACAGGTTCATTGTTATTTGGCCAGTAGATTTGTAGATATAGCTACTAACTTCTGAAATTGAGAGGTTTGGGGAAATATAGGAGGTTGCAGGGAGAGTAGAACGTCAGAGCACGAGTGATAGAAGAAAAGATCTGAATTTCTTTATTGGGCATGAGAAAACTCATGTGGAGATAAGTGTGAAAATCTTCCTATATGGCTGCATATATGAACAGGTTTGGGCAGAAGGTGAAGATACTCAATAAAATAATTCAGATTAACTCAACAATACTTAAGTGTGTATCACATGGAGAGAATGGTGTTAGGTAATTGGGGAGACCAATAAAAATAAGTACCCTTTTATTTGGAAAGCTTAAAAGTTGCTAGAGAAGAAAGATGAGAGACATAAACAAATTGAATAGAATATGAATAACTGCATAAAAAGATAAACTAAGTACTCTCTGACTTTCAAGGAAAGTGTTAGAAATATTTTAGCCTCTACACAATTTTTACATTTCTTTTGTGATATTCTTTGACAATATTTTTTTAATCTACCTATAAATTTTGTCCTGTTGTATTTCTATATAAATTCTAGAAGACCTAAGAAATACAATTTGATCAACGAACAATCAAGCAACAACCAATCAACAAGCATTTATTAACTGCCTATCACATGCTATACTATGATAAATGGTAGGGACATAAATGCAATAAATTGAACTATACTTTTTCATAAGGAGCTTCTAGATAGATTAAAAAAGGATATACTTATTTATACAAAAATACATTCAAAGAAAAAATTCAAAATAATTAAATACAAGGTAGTTTGAAAGTCAGTCAGTCAATAAATATTATGAGTCTGACATTGTGCTAAGCAGTAGGGAAAAGTAAAGTTAGAACAAATAGTTCCTGCTTTCCAGCAGGTCACAATCAGATAAGAGGATGGCCATCAGATAAAAGGAAAAGTCCCATGTAGAAAGTAGTGCCTCAGCTATATCTTGAAGAAAGAGGAGGATGTATGAAGCAAAAATGAGAAAGCAATGGGGGACAGTCAGTGGAAAAATACACAGATGGGAAATGAATTGTTGTATATGAGCAACAGAGAGAAGACCAGTTTTCCTGAAAGAGAATATTTAGGAGGGGAGAAATGTTTAGTTAAGCTGGAAACATGGGTTTGAGAAAGCTACTGAAGGATTTTAAAAGCTCCATAAAAATTTATATTTGTTTTTGGAATAAGAGTTCTTAATCTAGGGTCCATGAATTTGATTTAAAAATATTTTGATATCTATATTTAAAAATTATTTTCCCTTGTATTTTATTTTATGAATTTAAAAACATTTTTAAAAAAGAGTCTCTTGGCTTCAACAATTGATGACACAAAATTGGTTAAGAAGCCCTGATTTAGAGGTAACAGGAAAGTGGTGCTAATCATAAGGCCTTATTTTGGACTCTGGCTTTACTAATCAACCCCACACCTGTTAGTTTTCTGGAACCGTCTGTGGTTGTCAGGACATTGCTCTCCAACAATTTAAAACATGTTGATCTACTTTTCTTTGGAACTGATATTCCACATAGATAATTCATACTCCCTTTCCCTAGAACACCTGCTATGAGTTTTTCTCCGAAAATCATGTTCAATTTCAGGTTATATTTCAATGTAATTGTAATAGGGAGCATTATAATTTTAGAATATTTGTCATTACCCATTGGTACTAAAAGGAAAAGTTGAATCTGTTCCTTGGAAACTCTTTTATATCCTGCTCTGAACTGTCAGTCTATGAGGTAACATTGAAAAGTATATAATCTCCCCCTGGGTAAAAGTCCTCTTGATTCTGACGCTGTCTCTACGAGAAAGTCAAAACACCCAGAGCAAAGAACACTTGGGTCCAAATTTATCAAGGAGAAACAGCCATTAGGAACCAATCACAAGAAAATAATAGAGGAAAGTTTGTATAACTGTCAACTATCCCCTCCTCTTTTTCACTGCATGGAGCCATCTCATCATGTTGATTTTAATAATAAATTAAAAATCTATTTTAAATGGCTTAGTTGGGCAAACCACTTCACTTTAAGGTCACTTTTCAGGAAATGTTTAGATGAATATGATATAAAAATAAATATATTTCAGCTAAAAAGATTCTAATATTTGGCACATCCTTCCTTGCCTTCTTTTCCCCTGGCTGTCCAGATTCTATCCTCATAATCCTCACATCCTCAGCTTATTCCCATCACCATAGAAACACCTGCTGGTATGATCAGTTTTGATCAGTACCATGCTATCCCTCTGCTGGTTTCTGCCAGCCAAGCTGTTCACCACTTTAGCGTGCATTTTTACAGAGCAAAGGAAGGAAATGGGCAGAATGCAAAACAAAGCTTTTTCTGCAGTCCTATCATCTGATTTCTTCATTAGAGAAATTGGCTGGTTCACCCCTGGTGTCTATTTCCTGACTGCTTTATCAAGATGGTAAATGCTGTGGCTTCAGGTTTTGAAATAGTTCACATTTTATAATGTATATTTAGTTATGGAGGAGGGGACCTTCTATCAGTCTAGGCTTCCTTAATCTCTCCTATCTTTAAAGCTCCCATTGACTTTAGAGTTCTCTCAGCGTGCTGAAGAGGTACGCACTGCATGACAAAGAAAATATATTCCTTTAAAAAGTTTTGCTTTAAATGGTTGTTTTAAGCCTTCAACTAATTCCTTAAATGTCAGATTTCTTTATCTTTTTCCTAAGACCCATGTTAAAATTTTAATACAGTATTACTGCTACAAATCTGGCACACATATGTATACATGTATATAGATAGATAGATAGATATACAGAGAGAGGGAGGGAGGGAGGGATGAAGGGAAGGAGAGAGAGAGAGAGAGAGAGAGAGAGAGAGAGAGAGAGAGAGAGAGAGAGAGAGAAAGAGAAAGAGAGAGAGTTAGTTAAAGACAAAAAAGACAAAGGCCAGAATTACATGGATGAAATTGCCACATTTAAGGATGAGGGCTAACTGACTCTTTAAAGCATCTTTACAATTAATGCTAATTACTACAAAATTGATTTGGTTATAGTAATCAGTAGTGATTTCTGAGCAGATCACTTTGTTCTGGTAGATATCTGTCTGTTTTCCACATCACAAGATCTAGAAATGGAAAGTCCCTTGATAGCACTTAGTCCAATGCCCCATTTTACAAATGAGGAAACTGAGGTCCAGTGATGATGAGTGACTTTACTCTGTCATAAGGCATAGAGCCAGAATTTGTGGGTCAGGACCTCTGATTCCCAGATTTTGTGTTCATGTCAGTATTAACAGTAAGATACTGCAAGATCTTTCTGGGGTGAAATATCTGTGGCTTAGTTTTCTCTTTAAAATGTTCAGAGATAGATGTAGCTAGATGGAACAGTATATAGAGCACCAGCCCTGAAATCAGGAGGACCCGAGTTCAGATCTGGCCTCAGATAATTAATACTTCCTAGCTGGGTGACCCTAAGCAATTCACTTAACCCCAATTGCCTCAGGAAAAAAAAAAAAACATGTTCACAGATTTAGCATCAGTCATCACTTCCTCAATGTCTTTTGAAATTTGGGGAGAATTTAAACCACACAGAACTGAGGTCTTGATTACTTGGCATCTGAAAATGAGTAAAAGGGTGAAGGCAGAAAAGAGAAGGAAATGATTAACTTTCAAATTATGAGTAAATCCTATGAAGTGTTCCTTCTGATGTTATAAAGACAGTTATCTTTGACTATAGAGGTTTGTGGAGATCTTTATTTTTAATCAAAGGGTTCAATCAATCAAAAAGCATTTGTTTAAGCACTTAATGCCAGGATGTACTATGCTAGGCTCTGGGAATACAAAAAGGATTAAAAGTTTATGCCTTCAACTCTCTTTGTGGAGGCAAAAAAATTGGAAATTGAGGGGATAGCCATTGATTGCTGAATGTCTGAAGATGTGATCCATGATTGTGATGAAATACATTGTACTAAGAGAAATGACAACTAGAACAGTTTCAAAAAAACAAGGGGAGTGTTATATGAATTGATGCAAAGTGAAGTGAGCAGAATCAGGAGAACACTATTTATAATAGCAGCAATACTGTAATGGTGATCAACTATGAAAGAGTTCTCTGATCAAGACAGTGATCCAACACTGTTTCAAAGGACCCATGGTGAAAAATACTATCCAGCACCAAAGTGACAAAACTGATCATCTCTGAGTACAGATTGAAGCATAATTTTATTTTATTTTATTTGTGTTTTCTTTTACAACATAGTTAATATGGAAATAAAAGTCTGTTACCTTAAGGAACTCCCATCTTAATGGAAGAAGATAACATGAAAATAACTGGAAATATATAAAATATCTACAGAGTAAAGAGTTTGGATTTTTAATATTGAAAAGAACTTCTTAGAGTCTAATAATTTTTGCTGATATTTAACATAATGCTTAATGTTTGTAAAGCACTTTACAAATAGTATCCTATTTGATCCTCATAGTGAACCTATGGGTTAAGTGCTACAAGTATTATCACCATTTTATGGATGGGAAAGTTAAGATTGAGTGACTGATTGATGTGCTTAGTCACACAATTACCAAGAGTCATAGGTATGTTTTAAATCCAGGTCTTCTTAAATCTAGCACTCTTTGTATTGTGTAATATTGCCTTGAGCTAGATATGCACAGATGTGGAAGGGCCTAATCAAAGAAGTTATTGATATATTAGTACAAAATTTTTTGTTGGGGGAGAGAGGGAGAGTGGAGTGGGATAGCACATTGGGAGTAATCTGGTGTTTTTCAACTATATTAACAATTGAATTCTGAGCATCTGATTGGGTCATGCTTATAGTTAATCAGAGTAGCAGGTAAATGGTCAAAAATATTGGTTTACCTGTACCATTCTGCTCCAATTTTTTTCATTTGTAGTGGTAAAGCTAAATTAGGATTTCATATCATTCTTTGATGAGAATCATGTGATACTGGAGATCTAGTTACTAATGCTTCTACATGTAATTAGGCATCATGAATTACAAGATTGAATAGCTAAGGATGGTAGCCAGAGAGAAAGGTCATTTTGATATTATAAGATGGGACAGTATATAGTATACCAGATGTAGAATCAGGAAATTGTATTTCACAGACACTTACTAACTTGAATGATCCTGGTAAGCCATTAAGTTTCAGTCTCAGTTTCCTCATTTCTAAAATGGTGATAATGATAGTAACTACATCCCAGGTTATTGGGAGGATAAAAATGAAAGAATATTTTTAAAAGTACTTTGTGAACCTCAAAGTGTTATATAAAAATAATTACTATTATTATTGATGTGTTGTTGTTGTTGTTGCTATTGTTGAGTTATAAATCAATATCATTAAGTGATCCTCTGATGCTTCCAGTACTGAATATTTTTGAATTCCAGGTTATGAAAAACACTGTTAATAATCTGAGTCTGAAATCTTCCTCTGAAATGACAAAATAAATTCATTTTTCTTTAACCCAAAAACTTTTAAAAGGATAATGGGTTTCATTAACAATTGTTAGTATGCTAGTCTGTACTGGACTACTTATTGGTCTTTTACTCAATTCTATACCTTATGGAGGGTGCTTTATTTAGGCTTTAGTGCTTTGTTTTTTAAATTGTTATCACAAAATTGATTCAAATATATAATACCCTAAATGTATAATTTCAAAATAGAAGTTTGTAAATCAAGGATGATGTCAGAATCATAACTATTTGAAGAGATTGTCAAGTAGGGTGATTTATAGAACTAATGCTAGATATTGTCTTTTAAAATTAATATCTTCAGAAATAATTTTGATGAGTTTGATAATAGCTATATAAGAAAAGCTGTGATTGATCTTGAACTGTAGAGTAATGCACATTTTTCTGATTATAGCCTTTTATTTGAGGGGTGAATGCTTTATGAAGGTATTCACAGAGGGTTATTTCCTCCTTGATAATTTGTTCTACAAGCTTCACATTTCAGCTAAATTTCTGGCACGTAGTTGGCACTATTTGTTTTTCAGTCATTTTTTTTCAACCATATTTGAGATCTTTCTGATCATTTGGGATTTTCCTGGCAAAGATATTGGAGTGGTCTGCCATTTTCTTCTCCAGCTCATTTAAATGTGAGAAACAGGCAAACAAGTAACACAGTAAATATCTGATGCCAAATTTGAACTAATGAAAAGGCCCAGAATTCTGTCCATTTCCCTAGTCAGTATCTAGTTGGTACTTATTGATAGATTGGATGTTGCATCCAAGGACCTAGAGGAATCTGCACAAATATAAAAAAAAAATCAAAGCAACCCATCATATTGTAAATTATTTTTATTATTAAACCATGTTGCATATACTGGCACATATGAATCACTAAAATTGCAAAAGGACAACTTTTTAAAAGTATCTTATAAATAGTGCTCAATATTTTGGTGCAGTTATCTATCCAGATATTTCAGGTCACTGCCCTCCCATGTCATATCATTCTGCAAGGTTCTAATCCATTTCTTCCCAATAAAACTTTTATAGACTATCTACCAGACATGCTAGAGGCCTACATTGTTCTCTTAGTGCCTCAGAGATACTGCAAGTATCATAGAATTTGAGAGTGACAAGGGACCCTAGTGGCCACCTAGTGTAAAATACTTCATTTTCTCCATCAAATATATTCCATTAAATATTTCCATTTCAATATATTTCTGCCTCACTTCCTTTTGCAGTCATATGTGTCCTTGATTATACTGCTTATACAATTACTTGCATGCAAATTGTTTTTGATAACATGATAAAATTTACTTATAACCATGACATAGATTTCTATTTTCCTCTGAGTTATTTGTGAATTTAGTTTTGAAATTTTTTTGCTGGAATGATTTGCAGCAATATAGCCTCTTCAGGAAGCTATTAGTGTGAAGGAGATGGACTTTTATAGCAGTGAACAGTTTGAGAACATTGACTATACTTTCCAAATTCAATCCATTCCCATTTCCTTCTCTTCACAGTTCTGAGCCCAGCACTTTGTGAATGTAAGCTAAAGATTATTTCACTTTTTTTCCTATTTGTATCCCTACTGAGGTGATGCAGTGGATAGAGTGCTGGGTCTTAAGACAGGAAGATGAATCCCTCATGAAGATGGGTTCAAATCTGATTTCAGACAATTACTAGTTGTGTAACCTTAGCAAAGTCACTTAACTTTGTTTGCCTCAGTGTCCTCATCTGTAAAATGAACTGGAAAATGAAATGGCAGTCATTCTAGTATCTTTGCCAAGAAAAACCCAAATGGGGTCACAAATAGTCAAATACTACTGAAATGACTGGAAAAAGTCTTAATACATTGCCTTACACAGTCAGTACACAATGAATCCTTTTAAATTCATTCATTCATTAAACATTTGAAGGATTTGTCATATATTTACATATAGGCATATATGTACATGTATATATTTACATATATATAGATGGGCATAAAATGTTATGTAAGTTGACATCCTTTGGTATATAGCTAGACTAATTTGATTAATTACTTCTTCATATTTATAGCATAGCTTGGACAATATATGTTTTTCATCCACTAAATTTTCTAGAGTATTTGTTTAGATCAACTAAGTTATGTCTTTAGTTTTTCTGTAGATTTTAGTGAGGGAGCTTTGAATATAGTATTATAAAGCCCAACACTTTATAAGAAGTGATCAAAAAATTACACGATGATTGTCAATCAGTATTCTTGATGAAGAACCACTAGTGTTCTCTATGACCACCAAATAAGCTTAGTCAGTGACTTACAAGTCACAGCTTTTGACAGCAGATTTATTGCTATATGGTTCTAGACCTCAAAGAGGCAGTAGTTTTAGAAAAAGATAGATCTTCAGTAGAATCATACTGGGGGAGGCACTGGGAAACTAGCTGTCAGCATGAAGTGTCTTGAGAGCCAGGGAAGGAAAAGTTGTATAATGGATACATAAATGGAAATGTAATACAAAAAGTGAGATGAAGAAAGTTTCACAAGAAAAAAAATTAATTCCAAAAGAAAATTTTGCCTGATATTAGTATTGTTCATATTATCTACTGAGGCTGTCTTCTAAAGTGTATAGGTATGACCAACTCATACTCACTAGAACTGTTACTACCTCTTCATTCTTGCTTTTATGAAAAACAGTAAAACTTTTCTTAAGGGCTTATATATTCCTACTCTGAGCAAATTTGAGTTTAACTGATCTTGTTCTAGATCCCACTTGGAAAATAATGTAATACAATATGATACAATGAAATGTAATACAACTAAATTTTATTAAGCATGTTTGTTGAATATTGTAGGCATTGGGGGAAATGAAAAGAGTTGATATAAGACAGTCTTCTGCCTTCAAAGAATTTACAGCTTTGAAAAGAAAAAGTACAACTATAGATAACTACAGTATAGATTTTTTTAATATGAGAGAGTGAACTAAGGAATGGGCCCTCGAATGGGGAAGTTCACTACCAATTTAAGAAATGACTTTCTTGAGGAGGTAGCATTTGAGTTGGCCTTTAATAGATGTATAAAGAATTCACTTAAACTAAGAGAGAGAAAAAAGGAATTCCAGTATGGGGGGATAGTGAAGTTACAAAACTCACAAGAACTTAAGATGTGTTTGAGTATTTTAGTTTTGCTTTTGCAAATGTCCTATTATTTCCTTCCTCTTATTTCAGCCAAACTCTACAACAACGCTGTGTGCCTCGACTTCTCTCTCTCTTCTCAGCCTTGGAAGCCCCCCCCCCCTCTCTCTCTCTCTCTGTGTATGTGTGTGTGTGTGTGTGCAAAATAAGGTGAGAGTGGGAAAAGACCAAGTTGTAGAGGCCTTTGAATGATAGATCAAGACATTTATCTTTTATGTAGTTGGCAATAGGGAGTCAGTGAAAGATTTTGACATCAGAATGAAATATGTCTTTGAAAGATGTTTCTCTTCCCAGGGGGAAGATCTCCAAGGGGGATAAGTCTATAGCTTGGAGTTAAGGCACATGCCATTTATGGTATGTGTGTGTGTGTGTGTGTGTGTGTGGCTATATATGTAGTTATGCCAGTACTGAATTTTTTTATGAAATAAATTTGGAAACACAAGATAACCCTGCAACTGTTCCATGCTGTTGATATATGAACCCAGCTCCAGTGGTATTGCTGTTTATTGAATAAGCAACCTTGTTAACACCCTTTTCTTTTAATGGGAATTGATGGACATTTTTTCTTGAGATTTCTTGGAGATCTGATCACATCCTTAATGATTATTCCCTATCAGGTCCACTCTGATAAATAGGTGTTAAATGAAAAGGCAGCGCTTGAGGCTAAAGCTGCAAACTGAATTTCAAATATCTAATAAGATACTGAGAATTACCTTAAGCTTTCAAGTGTCACATACTGTAAAAATACAAATTAGACTGGAAATGCAGCCTAGGCATAATTAACACTGTGATGTGTTCAAATAATCAAACCATCCTCTGAGGAGTATATTGAAGGCGATTATTACAAGTGCTAGTTCCCTAATCATTATGTGACAACTATTTTTATGTCATTGATCTAGTCTGCCTTGTCTACTTTGTCAGTGTTGCTCAGTATCTTTTAAAAAGGTGATATTTCCCCACACACAGAGACAGCTCTTCCTACAGCTCCAATTGATGTCAACCTTTGCTCACAGTTATCATCTGCACACAGCCAGGCTTCATTTTAAATCAGAGGAGCGGGGAAAAATAAAACTGGATGGCTTTCAGTTCCAATCACGTCTTGTTTTACCTCGCTATAGCCAATAAGTTATCGGGAAATAATGGATTTTTATCTGTGAAAGTGAAAGAGCAGGTTTAAGATTTTCAAATTTAAAAATGTTCTCTTCCTGCATTTTATGTGGGAAGCAGAAGATTTCTTTGATGGAAAAAGGAAAGTTTCAATTTATTCTAATGTGAAAGTGTTCTTTCAGGAAGAAAAATCCAGGGCCCTTTTTACTGGAAAGGAAAATAAGATACTTGCACTAAACAGGGTATTGATGGGGAAGAATCAGGATAGATTCCTAATGTGCTCTTTTAAAAGGAATGGAACATCATCATCCCCTTTTTCATGTGTAGAGCACTTGACATTTACATGGTATACACTTCATGGGGCTCAAGATCCAAACTTCCACGATCTATGTGTCTTTTCGGGACATGAGAGAAGATTTTGGTTTTTTTTCAGGGTTACGAATCTGTGTTTAAGGCAGATGCAGAGAATAAAGACAATGCAGTACTTATCAGTCACTAGAATTCACAACCTCTACTGGTGAATCTTGTTTGAGTTAAGATTTCCCTTAGAAGACCATGAGTCACACAATGTAAAGAAAAAGAATAGATTTTCTCAAATACTTCTATGGACATTTAAAAAAAAGTCAGCCAACAAGCATTTCTTAAGTGTCTTCCACATTCCAAGCCTGCATCTCTTACTTCATGGTCAGACTTTTATAATAAACGTCTAGAATAATGTATCAGCAACTAAAGTGTCACAACCACTAGATTTGAAGTCAAGAGGCCCTGAGTTTTAAGTCTGACTCAAATGTTTGTGAACTGTGACCTTTAAAAAGTCATTTAACTTCTATATGCTTCAATTTCCTCATCACACACGCAAAATAAGGTGAGATTTGATAATAGATTTGATAATAGGTGAGATAACTAAATAAGATAATATTTGCAAAATAAATTAGTCCAGAACAGGGCTTTGGGGGATAGTTGTGGTTACAGGGCACAGGATGGACAGCAGCCCTGCCAAGGAGACTCTGAAGGAATGATTGGGGAGGAGAAGCCTGAAAGGAAGACATCGTAAAAGCCCAGGAAATCAGAAGTGTCCTGAAGCCAGGTCTGTGCTGGGAAGGGGGACGGAGAAAAGGTCACTAGGAAGTCCAGAGACAGGCTTCCAAGGCTGAGAAGAGAGAGAGAATTCGAGGCTCACAGTGTTGTTGTAGAGTTTGGCTGAAATAAGAGGAAGGAAATAATAGGACATAATAGGTGCTAGATTAATGTTTACTCTCTTCCCCCTTTCAATTCACCCTGCTGATAGATATCTGATTAATGTTCCAAAAGCCTTTGACCATGTTCCTCCCCAGATCTAAAAACAAAACAAAACAAAAAAAAAACTTCAAACCTTCAGTAGTTCTCCATTTTCCTTTAAATGAAGTTCAAATCTTTCAAAATGATTCTTTGAGAATTACAAGAAATACAAGATTTCAAACTTAAACAAAAACTTCAGGGACTGTCTATTCTGACCTATCTGCACCTACATAGGAATTGATCCCCTTTCTATTTTTTTTTTTTTTTTTGAGACTGAATCTTCCACTCTCCCTAGAATTAGAAGCACTCATTCACTCGCTTGAATAATCCTAGTGCTGATCAGTAAAGAATTTCAATCTGCTCCATTTATGACCTGGTCTGATTTACCTGTCCTTAAGCAATTTGGTGGATCCCTGCTTGCAATCCTAGTGTTGGACTTAATTCAGACAATCTATAAATTTCAATCCTACTGCAGCTCAGAACTCTCGGACTTAATGGATCTATCTGCCTTAGCTTCCCTGGTAACAGGGATCAGAGTTATAGGCCACCATGCCAGGTTAAATTTCTTAATAGGTCAATGAAAAGAATCAATCCCCTGACAAAATGTCAGAATTATCTGCTTTTATTACCAATAAATCTGATGGCCATGGAATTTGGGTGCCACATAACAAAATATTTTGCTGCTATATCTCCATGAACTTTGTTGTCATCTTCTTTTTGACCCCTGAAATGCCTAGATGGTAGAGTGGAAAAAGACCTCTAGCTTATAGACTTAGAGGACACAAGTTCTGATTCCACTTCTGTTACTTATTATAGTGAGGCAAGTCACTTAACATCTTGAAGCCTCAGTTTCCTTATTTATAAAAATATAGCTATTAGACTAGATGGCTTTTAAGTTTTCTCTTGTAGCTCTAAATTTATAATCCTATGCATATCCCCAGTACTTCTCTTCCCTTTTGAAATCCTTCCTCTCCTGATATCTTCTATGATAATTCTAAGTTAAAAGTGCTCCTTTCCTCTTTTCTTTCCTTTAACACAGTACCATTTCAGAATCGAAAGGAGTTCAATATAGATGGGAAAATCACCATATCAGCTGGTCTTTTTTAATATTCTGTCAACTTTTTTTGTATGTAGAAAGTCTCAGATTGTGTGTGTCTATGTGTGTATGTATGTATGCATGCATCATATTGACACTTCTGTGTACTTTGGATAATTTGTTTCAGTCTGTATTTCTGATCCAAATTTTCTAAAGTATTTTTTACATCTATTTCTACCATTATGTGAGTATCAAAGTATTGCTTTACTTTGAAGTGTCTTTCATAAATAGCAATTGATATTGGAGAATAGGTTAGATTTATTATTTCTATGATCATCTTGTGACAGATATTTATCATTTATCATACTGCAAGAAGAATTTCTGAAGAAATAGATAAGTAGGAGGGAGAGAACTTAAAACCCAAATATTTAAAAAATGAATGAATGATAAATTAAAAATAAAATGAAATTAGGAAATAGTTGATGAAATAAAATTATATTAAAACTACTTATCATGAGCATATTTAGAGTGTAAGATCCTTAAGGATAAGGACAATTTTACTTTTGTCTTTGTATCCACCAAAGTGTGGATATTAGCACATATTAGATGCTTAATAAATACTTACTGATTGATTGTTTCAAGATAATCAAATTGCCTATGAAGAGATTTTTCTTGTTGCATTTAGATGGATGAGAAAACCATGAGATCATGGATTTACAGATTTAGAATTATAGTATGCTATAGATATCTATATACTACATATATGTGTATATATATATGTGTGTGTATATATCTATATATCTCTATCTCTCTCTACCTATCTGTCTATATACTATAGAGAGATAGTAATAGAGGCTACAATATTACTTCATTTTATAGATGAGTGAACTGAGTCTGAGAAATTGTCCAAATTCTGTCATTTATCTAGTAAATGACTGAGACAATATATGAACTCATTTACTTTCTATAAATCCTCTTTCTACCTCCCCAAGGAGAATTCAAGAACTCTCTTTCTATTTAGATTCAACTCTCTACCTTATTCTGGTTTTGTTCATAGCAAGAATGTCAACATTGATGATTCAGTTCCTTTTATATATTTACTCACTGGACATGAATAGAGAACTCACATTTAGATTATCCAGAGTCAAAGTAAAATTTGTGGAAATTCTAAAAAGTGCAAGCATGATAATTTTGTGTTTTTCTTTCTATTTTGGGTTGCCATGATGAAAGAATGCCTCACTGAGTGGACAGGTGACTGCTGGAGATGTCACTCTATATTTAATCTAGCTTGGTCCTTAGAAAATAGATTCAGTCTCTTATCATACTCCATTCCATTTGCATATTGTACTTAGCTGACAAAGCCTTTGACACCGCTAGTCACCTCTATGTGACTCTGTGTGGAGTTTCTACTAGAAGTTTTTGGAGATTAAAAGATTTTAATCTTTTAAATTTTAAAGAGATTTAAATCTCTTATTTGATGTTCTTGGGAAAACATTGAAGACCAAACAACTTAATTAGAAATATCCAAGAGAAAAGGAGGCAGGGATAGCAACGGGTAAGTACTAGGGCAACTCATTGGCCCCTCACATTGGGAGCAGTGTATACTGTATTAAATCAGGGTAATTCTCTGATTTTCCTGCCATTACATTAAACATTCGAAAGTAGGAATGTAAAGAATCTGGGAGAGGATACAATTAGGGATGTCAGCAGGAAATCTCAATGACAATGTTTTTTTCAGATAATATCAGAAAATTGGAGTTCATAGTGGGTGGTACTTCTAAATCCAGTCTTCCTGGAAGGGAAGTATCAATCAGCTTGAAAACTGTGTAAAAATATTTTGGAGATACCCTGTTTCCCAAAGCAGGATACAACAAGCAAGTTATTTCCTAGGCTTAGCATAACAATAAATCTTTGTGCTCAGGATGATATCACCTTCTGGCAAAGTGTATTGCTTGAACCATTTCTAGATATTTCCTGAGGGATTTAACTCCTCTTATTTCTCAGAGCCTTCCATTAAATATTAATAATCCCTGTCCTTGTCACTGACAACTATTGCACTCCTATTCCAGTCACTAAACTGTCTCTATGTCCTCCAGGATGGCCATGACCCCCACCAAAAAAACCCCCCCAAAAAACAAAATTTTGAGACAATGACCATTTCCACAGTATCCAAGAACACCTGTATGTTAGCCATGAATGATATCTCAAGATCTAAGAATAATTGTGTTGTGAGCCAACCTCTTTCAAATATATAACTGGCCCCAGCATCAGCAGCATTAAATCCTCCTTTTTACAATAAAGGCTTCCACCTACAGATGCCATTTTCTTCTATCTGAAATTAATTAAACTTCAGTCTGTGTCCTAATTCTCCTGACTCTAGTCTGCTCTGTTTCAGCTCCTTCTACCGCAACTTAAAGGCTGCTTCCAGTCCAGTTGACACCTGAAATTTTCTAGGCTAGACTGGAAGATCAAAAAAAAAAAAAAAAAAAAAAAAAAAAAAAAAAAAAAAAAAGGCATAGGACAGAAATTAGATGTACCAGGTAGGAGAAAATACAGATAGGAAATAGCCTTTTGAATAGAGAACAAGGGTAGAAAAAGAGGAAGTATTTTTTTTTTTGTTTTATTTTCCCAAATAACAGGACTATACCACCTTACTAGATCTGAAAGTCCATGAGAGCATGGGCATGTCTCATCTAAATGAAATAACTTCCCTTAGCACATTGCTTTTTGAACATGGTAGATGCTGAATAAACCCATGTGAATGAATAGGTGAATGAGCTCCACTACTATTTCTACTATTAAGTTTCTAAGGCCCCAGTCTTCCCAAGGAATTTATTTTCCTTCTGAACTAGTTTACAGAGTACAATGGAATTTAAATTTTGCCCTGAATTGTTCTCTTCCATATGGTAAAGAACAGGTTCCTTATCTTGGGAATCTGTATCATTAATCTGTATCAGCAACAAGCATCTCTTCCAGTTATAAATCTCCAAGATCTATGTTTCCAGCTTCATTTGTGCCTGATTTGAGAGAACTCTTAAGGCAACAGGAGTCCTTTTGGTTATTGGTATATGTTCCATTGTTTGCCCATGTAAGAGCACTGGATTAAGAAATAGATTCTAGTTCTGGTTCTGTCATTACTTTGCCATGTAACCCTAGGTAGGGCATCTCACTTTAATAGACTTCAGTTTTTTTTTCATCCATAAACTTTAGAAGTTAAAATTAGCTGCTTTTAAAGTATCATAGTATCAGAGATTGAATTTTGCAAGGGATGTGAAGTTGGTCAGGGATACCAGCTAATCCTATTCGCTGGTACCCCACCCTTGGCTTCTATTGTCCTCAACTATGGGAAATCCCTCCCCAGTGACAGTTATGAACAGAACTGTCAGATTGGAGCCCACCATACTGAGGTTGTGCATCTTGGCAGGCAGGTCACAGGATAGTTCTGCAGGATGATGTGGCTGCAGCATATAGTCTTCAAGCTCCCAAAACAATAGTACTGGAAAAGGGTATGCTGTATTCAAGGGTGCTCAGAATGAAGAGAAGCAATAGGATCAGGAACAAAAGAGATGCCACAAGTAATTCCAGCTGTCCTGGAGGAGGGAATGGTAGTGGAGGACCCAGGAATCCTGGCAGCCCAGAGCCCCAGATAGCAGCTATATCTCTAAGCCATGCAGAATGTAGGACCATAGCTTCTGCTTCCATATCCACCTTTATACACACACATAAACACACACACACACACACACACACACACACACTTAAAAAAAGAAGAAACTTGGACAGAATGGGGTAAGGGGAGAGTATAAAGGTTGGGTTCCTCTCAAGAAGTAAATTTGAGTCAAGAAAAGAGGAGCCTGACTGGGCTGGGCTGGCTTGTTTTTCTGTAGCTGAAAGCCCTTCTTGCCCTTTCGGAAACAAGGTAGGGAGAAATGGCTAGTCTGGGGACTGGGTATATACCCCTTATGTGAAAAATTTATTAAATACTAATTTTCCCTGCTTTCTGCTTTATGGACCTAATTAATAACTGAGGTACCACTGTATAGTAATAGAGAAGTGAGAAATTACTTAGAACTAAGAAAACCTAAAAATTAGGCATTTTGACAGATTGATTTTAGTTTGTTTCTTTTCTTTGGTAAATAACCTCTAATTCTTTGACAGAGAGGTGAAACTCAACATTGTTTTAAAGGCAGCAAATTTTTTGTAGTCCCCTTCTTTACTACTTTATTACTAGACTTAGAATTGTTCCACTTGTAACAAAAACAAATAACAGATTAACAGATATTACCTTTTTGTCTTTTCCCAAGACTCATGATAAACTAATAAAGCTAGCACACAAAAAAAACCTCTATCAATGTACTACAGTACCTACTCTGCAATTTGTTGTCATAGAGCAATGCCTTCAGATGCACTGGAAGGTTTTTATTTTCTAGGATTACACAGGAAGGAGGGTATCAGAATCTGGACTTGAATCCAGTTCCTTCTAATTCTAAAGGCAGACATTTAGCCCCTCTGCCTCTATGCCTCATATGAATGATACATTTCCTTTCCTTCCTATCACTGGATGATATAGTGATCCTTCTACACTGTAGTATATTCAAATTAACTTTTCTATTCCTTAGATCACTGATTCCAAAGAGAATTCTTTATCATCCTCTCACTTGACTTGTTTCTACTTGTCATTCTTCCCAGTAATTGAGCCCCATACTATTAGGATTCACGAGTGACTAAATATATAATATGATTTTCAAAAATTGTTCAAATGAAAATGATTTTTAAAATTATTTGCATAAAGACTTCTAAGGTTTCAACCAGAAGCATTTTTCAGACTGTAACATTGTAATCCAACAAAGCAAAAATTTCACTCTATCTCCCAAACCCCAGTCCTAGAAAGTGAATGCCTCTTTAAGGCAGTGATATATTCCTTTGCTGCTATTAATTCTGTCCAATAATTCCTAAGATCATTTGCATCAAAAGGCAAGCACTAAATATATATTCATTAAAAATGTCATCATAGCAATCATAAACAACATTATCAACTGGACAAAAAGAAAGCCTAATACATAATAATACTTGGGTTAGTCTGTATACTTCTGTGCTTGAAGAATGCATGGTAATACTTGTGGCTTTTTCCTTGTTCCCTGTTTTTTATCAGAATTCACTCTTTCATACTTATTACTGTTCCCCTGGCTATCGGTGATGTCACACATTTTGGAATAGCATCCTATGAATATCTCATTTGCCCTATAAGTCTATAATACTATTACAACCCAGGATAGTTATTTTTCTTGCTGTGACAACCATGGAAATTGACTCTCTGATCACATTTCAATATCTGTTCTCTGCAGTGTGCAGATGCTATCTATAAAGCTCTTTTAACAAGGCAAATCTGAAGATAGCTGCCAGCAAAGTCTATTAGTGGCCATCTGGGGATTTGCTGAAAAAATTGGAGGCAATTCAAAAATCAATAGTTAATAATAAGCTTAATAACTGCAATATTTTGATCACACGTGTTTCATCTAAATGAGATGTTTTTTAGCCAAACTTATTCTGGTCTTTAGGGGGTGATGAATGTTATTTTATTAATATATCTATTAATTTCCACTTACGTAGTATTTTGTTCCCTACCCTGAAAGATATATACAGTATTGTTATCTCTATTTCAAAGATGAGAAAACTGAGGTTTGAGGAATTTGAGGAATCAACACATGATCATACAACCAGAATTCAAAGCAGATCTTGAGTATATAGGGTGGTTCCTTCAAAAAAAATCACTGTATTGGGAGTCAGAAGACTTGAATTGAGGAAATTTATTTAAGCTTTTTGGGTCCCATTCTCCTTCTAAATAAAGCACTGTTGTTGAATTAGGTGATATCTTAGGTCCTAACCTCTATTTATTGGGCTGGATTCTATAATATCAAGCTTTTAAGTCTGACTCTCCAGGTTTCAGGTACAACACTCATTCTGTTCTCCCACACTGCATTCCAAATAAAATTTGAAATTGCATTTTACATGATATCATGAATGGCCATAATTTTCTCGAGGTGACTATCCTGTATGGATAATACTTCTCTTCTTTTGAATAGACATCCATCTAAGACTATACTAAAAAAAAGAGAATAGGCCATTTTGCAGAGGTAGAAATTTAGAGAAAACAGAATGATTTATATCTTTGAAATTTATGATATAGTAGACAGATATTCTAAATGGTAATTAGGAGATCTTGATTCTAAGGTAGAAAACTTAGAGCTAATTGTGCATAGATTTCTTATTTGAGAAGATACAACTGAAATTCAAAGAGATGAACTGATTTGCCAATTACCAATCATGTAAGCAAGTAGATCTGGGATTCATATATAGGTTTTCTGACTTCAAATGCAGTCTTTACGATAAATGCAGTCTTCCTTCCATTATACCATGGATTGGATGATATCATCTTGAAAACCTTATCCAGATGTAACATTTTATGAAAATCCCTAGTGACAGAAAGAGAATGAAGACAGCCTAGTTCACAAAAGCCAAGGGAATTAGGACTAATGGATCACTTTTAAAGCTTAAAAGAGATGTAAAATAAAATAATAATAGCTAACATTTGTAGAGTATTTAAAGAAGTTTGGAAAGCATTTCACAAATATTATCTGATTGTATCCTCACTAACTCTTGGAGGTTGGTATTATTATTACCCTCATTTTACAGATGAGGAAACAGAAGCAGACAAAGTAATTTGCCCAGGGTCACACAGCTAATAAATGTATGAAATCAGATTTGAACTTAGACTTCCTGATTCCAGGTACAGACCTCTCTGTTCAATGTATCACCTAGTTGCCTTATAAATGTTTATGGCTTGCCATAGGTAGTGATTTTGCCTTACATTTTTGTTATTGTTTTTCCACAACTGCAAGAAAAATGACTTACATACAGAAGAAATTGCTCAGCAATATATTTATTGAACTTAGGGTATCTTGGCTCCAGAAGAAGAAGGTAAAAACATTTTGAGGAGGTGTCACTCTGTCCCTCATCTCAGAATAATCCCCCTGTCCTTACTGCCTTGTATTTCTTAGTACATAGAATATGTGAAGGAAGCTCCCAGTTATGGTACTGTAGTAATTTACTTTCTTTTCCACTTTTTTTTGCTAATTAGGCCATTTTGACTCTCTTGAATTTGAGATAGACGTAAAAGAGTTTGATTTTGGAATAAAATTTTTAAATGCCTCAAAGTACAAGTGAGGTGGAAAGAATCTTACTGCTTAGATGCTAAATGACTTCACAAGGTGATTGCTGGATGGGTGAAGTAAGGATTGCCATTGTCTCTGTGATGTCATTCTAAAACTCTAAGTCTGGGCAATAAGGGAAGAGACAGAAAAGTAGACAAAGGAGAGTAAGAAAGTCAAAGGAAAAGGAGAGACAGAAGGACAAAGAGAGTGTGAGAAATGAGATATGACAGTGAAAAACAAGAGTATACTCTCAAAAAGACCGAGAAAGCAGATTAGCAAAGATAGATAAAGACAAAGGAGAGACAAAGAAAGAGAAAATCGGAGTGAGAAGAAACAGAGATAGTCAGAGGAAAAAGTTAGAAAACAGAACAGAGATTCAGGCAGAAACTGAGAAGAAAAAGAGGCAGAAATACAGAAGATAGATGAGGTTGATGAGAAAGAGAGAAATAATTAGTGTACTGAGAGAGATACACAGAGGGAAACAAAGAGATGGAAACAGAAGAGAAAGAGACAGAGAAACAGAGAGAGACAGAAACATGAGAAAGAGAAAGGAAACAGGAGAGATAAAAAGAAAAATAAGATACAGAGAAACTGACATGACAGAGAAAAATGAAGACAGAAGAGAAAGAGACAGAAAGGCACAAAGAGAGACAGAAACATGAAAAAAAAGAAGACAGAGGAGAGAAAGACAGAAAGACAGAGACTAACAAGAGAGAGAAAGATGGAGACAGAGGAGTGACAGAAAAACAGAGAGATACAGACGCATGAGAAAGAGAAAGTTGGAGACAGGAGAGAGAGAAAGGAGCAGAAATACAAAGAGAGAGGGAGACAGAAACAGAAGCAGAAAGAGATAAAAAAGTCATATGTCAATAAATGAAAATTATAGTGAGAACTGAGACACGCAAGAGCTGAAGAAAAAAATGTTTAGTGAGAATCTACAACTTTTTCTTTTGTTAAGTACAGTGTTATAATCTGAGAATTGCTTAAGTTTAAATCCTGAGAAGTTTCTATTTAAATAATAAGAAAGGGGGAAAAATGAACCCAAAGCCCATTTTAGTTTATTGGAACATTCATATTATTTTCATTCTTCTACTGCTAGATGACTGAGGGCTATTTGAGGTTAAGAGAGTTAGGACACCATCTAGAGAGTCTCATTCCTTATATTTTGTGACAACAGACTACTGATATAAAAACAGCAAGAGGCAGCACCAAACTGTAAGCTTCTCTCTCCATTCAGAGAATTGAGAAGCAACATCATGCCCTTGAAGTTTGATAGCTACTTTTGCTCCAGACTCAACCAACCCCTTTTTACATTAAAGTAGGTTCTATGTAAAATGAATAAGATAAGTTGTCACTGTCTTACAAATACAATTCCTCCCCAAAGCTAAAACTTGATATGCCATCTATTTTAAACCTTAAAAAAAATTTAGATTCTGATGCTGTAATTTCTCTTTACCTGCATATTTCCTTCCATATCTGATTTCAGGGCAAAATGAAAACATTTCTCTAACCAAAGATGCATATTGGATGTTTGAAAATAGAATTCATCCTGGACTCTTAAAGCAGCTTTCTAGATCACTCCTCAATTTCCCTAGTTTGAAACCTCATCTCCATCCTGACCCTTACTTCTTTCATTCCTAGAATTAATTGATTTAAATTTCTTTATCCAGAAAGGCAGCTAAGTGATGACACATAGAGTTTGAGTTGGGATGACCTGAATTTTAATCCTTCCTCAGTGTCTAGGAGCATGTCTGTGTAAATCTTTTCATCTTACTTATCAGTCAATGTGGATAATAGCATCTGACTCTCATGATTCCTGTGAAACATAGACACATAAAAACTGTTCAAACCTAAAAGTAAACTCTAGTTGTTTTTGTTGTTGTTATTCTTATTGTTATTATTTAGCACTTTTTACTGTGGTACTCAAGTACACAGTGGATAAAGCACTGAGCTTGGAATCGGGAAGAATCATCTTCATGAGTTCAAATCTAGTTTCATATTTAATACCTGTGTAACCTTAAGCATTTTTTCTGCCTCAGTTTTCTTATCTTTAAAATGAGCTGGAAAATGGGAAAAAAATTGAAACACAAGGTTTTGCAAAGGTGAGTGTTGAAAACTATCTATGCATATGTTTTGAAAATAAAAAAGAAAAACTTAAAAATAAAAAAATAAAAAAAAATCTCCAAAGGTGTCACTGAGAGTCAGGCATAACTGAAAACAATCATAACGTGTATGAATAAAGTGTGACTCCTAACATTAAGGTGCTTAGAATTTAGAAGGGGAAACAAAATATTTGTACAAATAGAAAAAAAAGGGAGAAGACATAAGTTTATAAAAGTGATAATCACAAGTGCTGTGAGGAGAATGAGAAAGGTAGAAGTGGGAAAGACAGGAGAAAGTGACATTCAGACAGATGGAGAGAAAAAAAGGAGAAAACCAGAGAGAGACAAAGACAGAAAGTTAGAGACACACAAACATACCTTAGGCATGGTACCATATTCAACTCATGCCTCATGGAGACATTTACATTTGATCTTATTATTTACATCCATTAGAGAATGAAGTGGATGATAACATCCCAGAAAGCTAAGAAACAACATGATCATATACAAAGTCTGGATAGTGTAGTTTGTTTATGAAGTGGTGAGTATTTTGATTAGCTAAAGTATAAAGCAGTTGAAGGAGAAAGCTGGAATGATAAGCTGAATTAGATTGTGGAAGGCTTGGAACAGCCTCCCAGAAATTTTTTGAGAGTGTAAGGCTGCAGGAATCATGCTCTGGAATCAAGAAGAATCTAGGCATCATTGATTTAGGTCCAGGAGATATCTTAAAGATTATCATTAGCTCAGACCTGTCATGATACATGTGTGGCATAAAATGCTCTTCCCAAGGTCACATAACTAAGTATTGAGCCAGGATTCCAAATTCGATTCTGTAACATCAAATCTGAGGATTCTTTCCACTATACTCTGATGTAATAAATAAATAAACCCTGGCTGTACCAACAACCGGAAATGTACACATCACAGCTGACACAAATGGATAGAACTCTAATTATATGGTTTTCTTTTCATTTTAATACTAGTATGCTTGCTGGCTTTATCATCTAGGAGTGGATAGAAGATATAGGAAAAGAGGAAGGTGAAAAACAATTCCTTTTTTTATTTGTTAGAAGCTTTCATAGAGGTTTACAAGGGGAGGGCATTGTAATTAAAGAACAAAATTAGGAGTTAGAGCTTATCTGTGGAATTCAGTTGTCATTGCCATCTTTGGGCTCCTCCTACTTAGAAATTGTCTTTTTGGTTATACCTTAGATTATACAATGGTTTTATTTCTTTTCTTTCTCGTTTTTATTTATTAGAACAATGATTTTGTTTCTTTAAAAAAGTGTGGATGACTGCTCAGTACAACATCTAATTGGGAATTCAGGGGAATCATGGTGAAGCCTGCCTCCCACTTCTCAGTAGAAAGTTAGTAGATTACAGATGTAGAATGAGACAAACGTTTTGAGACTAGTCATTATGTCAGTGTTTTGCTTAGATGGGGACCAAATATGAGATTTCCTTTGCATAGGAATCTTTTTGTGAGAAATTTCTACACTCCAGCTTCTCTGCAATTTATAATTCTTAAAAGTTGTCTAGAGAATGGAGATATTAAGGGACTTTAGAGGGTCTATAAGCAGTATGTGACAGAGAAAGTCCCTGAACACAGATCTTCCTCATTTTAAGGCCAGATCATTTTATTTGACTCTACTTGTTTGGTGTAAGGGAGGGTTATGTAGGTATTAGCCAATGAGTCAATGAAAACAGGTATTGATGAAAGAGAAGGTAGAAACATAAAGTATTTTTTTAAAATACATGCGAATGAAATTTTTATAAATAAACAAAATTTTATTTAAATAAACAAAAGAAGACTTTTTAAAAAGGAAATCCTTCAAAGAAGCAAAGAATTCTATTGCAATTCAAATAATCACCTTGAAATTTATTTATTTATATTTTGGTAAGCTCATAATTTACAAAAGAGACCATCATGTATACATGAAGGTTATTCCAGTGAGAACTTTCTTGGAAAGTTGGCCTTTATACCGTAACTACAGTAAAATTACTATGAATACATGAGTCTAGGCAGATATGACTTAGTTTCCTTCTTTATTCCTATATATCAAAGATGCCAACTAATTGGAACCATTTTTATCATCCTTCAAAAATATGACCATTAAATTCCAATAGACTTGGGCTGGAAAGTACCATCTGTATCTAGAAAGAGAACTGTGGAGATTGAATGTGAATCAAAGACTAGCATTTTCACCTTTTTTGTTGTTAATTTTTGTTTTGATTTTTTTCCCTTTTGATCTGATTTTTCTTGTACAACATGATGGAAATATGTGAAGAATTACACATTTATCCTATATCAGATTGCTTGTTGTTTTGGGGACAGGGGAGGAAGAAAGAGGGAGAAAAATTTGGAATATTAGGTTTTGTGTTCCAAGGTAAATGTTGAAAATTGTATTTGCATGTATTTTGAGTAAAATACTATTAAAGCATGACCATTACTAAATCTCAACTGGGAAAAAAAAGGACAAAAATTTTGAAATAACTGGTCAAACTGACAGATGTCTTCTTACCTTCTTAGAGTATCAACACTTAGTGATTACTAACCTCATTCAAAGGCATTGCCTTTATTATCATGACATAATCTGTATTTAAAACAGGGACATGATTGTTTTAATCCAATTACCAGATTTTATTTTTTTATTTTTTATTTTTCTACAACTTCCTGAAGAGACATGGAAAATACCTGTAGAGACCTCTATAATGATTGTGATTTGTTAATAATGGTTTTGGTTCAAAACAAAAATAGGCATAGTAATGGATCTGACCTCTTCCATTTTCTCTGCCAGGGAGCCCCATGTTGTAGCATTGGGATTCATTTGTTACTCTTGTTCACCTCACCGCAAAAGGTAATTACAGTTAAAATGAAACTCTATGGACTGTGTCCTGAAGACTCTTAACTGCAATGCGAAGGAGAAGCCGATTCCTGTGTACTCACCTCTTGTTTAGAAGATTCATGTTTATCTAATGTGAAGTCAATATTATTGTCCTGGAAGGAGTGAGGGTATTGCTAACAATCCATCAGGGAGTTCTTCTTTATAGCGCCGGGGCCATGCTCTAGTGCCTCAGAAACCACTTAACAGCTTGAAGATTCTGATCTCTCTTCACATACCAACTTGCAGCCTATCATTTATCTCATCTTAAAATGCTGAAGAGTAAAATATTTCAGAGCATTTTAATGACAAGTAAGGTAGATACAGGGATACATGGGGACTTTTAGCAACAAATGGCTGAAAAAAGCATAAGGGACCCTGTTTTTACATCTCCTCTCCTTCCCTGACCTGAAAGTATATCCCTCAGTGTATGTGAGAATGGAAGTTGGGTGGGAGGGTACTTGGAGAGATGATAGAGCTCCATTAAATGAAATGAATCAGAAAAAAAAATGATCTCTGTAACAGGTACTTTTGCCAACTCCCAGTTGATTTATGCTGGCAATTATGGCCAAGATGTAGTTTATTTTTATCTGTCCAATGCTCCTTTCTATGGTCATCAAAACTACTTCTCAGTCATTTTTGCTGTAGTGTGAATTAGAATTCATGTATTCTTTGATACAGAAAGATATTTGAATTTTTGGGTTTCTCTTTAAATGTAAAATGAACACTTTTCTTTCCTATTCAAGGGATCTCAACTAAGCAGGTGGAAAAGATTGATTTGGAGGAGGGACTCTTATTGTTTCTAAAATCCTGCAGGCACCTACACCTCTATCAATCCATAAAGACACCCCTTTTTATAACTGAATTATCTACAGAAATTTGAAAAAGTATAATAATATATAAGCAAGATTGCCAGAATGGTATAATTTGTAGAATGGATTATCCCATTATGGTATTTTTGGGCATTGACCAGTTATTTAAAAACTAGACAGTAGTTGTTCTTTAAGATTTTCAATAAGCATTTTATTTTTTTAGAAAGTTGAGCTAAAAATTCCTTCAAGCACAATAAAAATATCATTAAAAGTTATTTTCCTTTAGAAATATATTTTTATAGTATGGTTTTAAAACTCAAAAGTCTAAAACTTTGATATGAATAGGTATTTTGTTGTCTTTGACTATTAAATCTATGACTAACACTGTGGGTGTGTAATAAAATCAACAGGTTCATCATTCTCATTCATTCCCTGCCTTTGGCCTTCCTTGGGTTTTGGTAATAAGGAATGACTTTCTGAATGTTGGGAACAAGCAAAAAAATATCCAAGTAATTAAAAAAGTCATAACTGTATCATTTATCAGAACTGGAAAAATGAAAAAGACATATGAAGAAATTCTTCTTGAAATTTGCATTTTAAAGCCAGTTTTGTATGGAAATCTCTCATACAATGAAAAGTGGTCCAAATATAGGTGATTTCTAAATAGCTCCCAGAATATAATAAAATTATACAACACAAATACTGAAAACCAATTACTGTATGAAAACAATATTTACAATGAGTATATGGTTAAATAATCAAATACCATGCATATATTAAATGCCTATTATGTGCCAGTCTCTGTGTGAGGATATACAGAAAGGCAAAAACAAACAAGGCAAAATGACAACATCAAAACAAATCTTTTTTTAATGCCAACTTCATTCCAGGTATTGAAATTATTGTTTTTTATTAAAGCTTTTTATTTTCAAAGCATATGCATAAATGATTTTCAACATTCACCCTTGCAAAACCTTGCGTTCCAGATTTCCTCTTCCCCTCCCACCCTGTCCCCTAGGTGACAAATAATCCATTATTTGTTAAACATGTATAATTCTTCTATACATATTTACACAATTATCAAACATTAAAAAGATCTTCAAGAAGTTTATAATTTACTGTAAATAGCTATATAAAAAAGAGTATTTATAGATTAAATTGGAAATAATCACAAATGACAGCACTAAGATTAGGGGATACTGGGAAAGCCATCTTGTGGAAGACTTAAGCTGAGATTGGAAAGAACCAAGAAGTAGAAATGCCTACATTAAGATGTCATTTGCAAGGAAAGGCAAAGAAATTAATATCACTGATCAAAGAGTATAGATAGGATGTAAAATGTAAGAAAACTGGAAAGATAAGAAAGGAGTAGAGAGCTTTAAAAGCTAAACAGAATATTTTATATTTGTTCCAAAAAACAATAGAAAGCTACTGGAGTTGATTGAATAGGGAGTTGACACAATCAGACTTATACTTATGGAAGATCAATTTGCCAGCTGAGTAGAAAGGGCTCTAGAGAGGAAAGATATTGAGACAATGAATCAAAGTAGCAAAATACTATATTTCAGATGTGAAGGAATGAAGGTAGTGGCAGTGTCAGAGGAGAGAAAGATAAATACTTGAAAGGCATAATAAAGACAGAAATGATAGAACATGGCAAAATTTTGATTAGGGTGGAGAGATTAGAGAAAATGAGAAATTGAGGGTGACACATAGGTAGGCAAGCCTGGGAAAATTGTAATACACTTTAAAAATAGATATTTCATTTCCCCCAATTACATATAAAACATTTCGCATTCATTTTTTAAAATTTCAAATTCTTTTTCTTTCTTATCCTCCTGCCATGAGAAGATACAAAAGGTATAAAATCACATTTCCACATTTGTCATGTTGTGAAAGGAAAAAAAAACATGCTTCAATCTGCATCCAGACTCTATCAGTTCTTTCTCTGGAGATGGATACATTTGTTATTATAAGTCCTTCAGAATTGTCTTAGATAACTATTTTGCTGGGAATAGCTAGGTCTTTCATAGATGATTATCTTGTAATGTTGCTGTTATGGTACACAATGCTTTTCTGGTTCTGTTCATTTCACTTTGCATCAGTTCATTAAAGTCTTTCAGTGTTTATTCTGAAAGCATCTTGTTTTTCATTTCTTATAGTATAATATATTCCATTACAATCATAGACAATAATTTGTTTATCCATTCCAATTCTTTGCCATCACTAAAAAAAACTCCTATAAATATTTCTGTATATATAGGTCCTTTTTTCTTTCCTTTCCTTTTTTAAAGGGTTGTATTATTCTTAAGGGTAGTAGGGAAATTAAAAAGAGGATTAGTTGTTTTTGGGGAGTCTATGAGGCTTCTAGATCTAGATTTCTTACAGACAGCTGGAAATCTGAGACTAGAGATAATTAAAGAGATAATGGATAATATCTATCATATAATGGAAAAAATAATTTGCATATACATGTGCTGAAAAGATGATCATGTGAAAAAGTATATAAAGAGAAGAGAAGAAGGATTGGGAGAGCTTCAAAGAACACATATTTAAGATGTCATACTCTAGATGACAATCCTGCAAAGGATTGAGAAAGAGAGGTTAGACAGATAGGAGGTAAATCAGAAAAGAACATTATCACAAAAACAGAGAAAGGAGACTATGAAGAAGAAAAGAATAGTGAATAGTGTCAAAGGCTGCAAAAAGATAGCAGTGTGTAGGAGTATGGATGTCTGGACATAGGCGAAACAATGACTATTAAGTTGTTAGGTGTCCAAAGAAATGAAATGGAGCAGTGGGAAGATTGAGGAGTCTATCAGCCAGAACCAAATGGAAGGACTTTGCAGCCTACCATGACTATTCCTATGGAAGTTTTGAGCAAAAGCACATAATTGGGAAATCAATACACTTGGAATAATGGAGAAAAACCCCATCACATCATGCCTTCCCCTTCCCAAATACTTCATTATATACAGAAGAGGCTAGGAGCAGGTCAGAAAAAAAAGCCATTTGTATTCAGAATTATATACGGTCACATTTTGTATAAGCTGTATGTGGAGGATATGTGCAACTCATGTTTGGCCGATTATGGTGATTACTCTGCTATTTTAATTTGTGCATATACAATAGAAGCTTGTTTATTTGACCTTCCTATAACCAAGGACCCTACATTTTTTAAATACTCTAGCAAACACAAGGAACTTTATAAGTTATCAGAAAATGCTGACTAGTTGACTGATATTATGTAGTCATTCTTTGAAAAAGGAGAACATGGATCAGGTCCTTAATTCTCCTTGAATTTTTGGCAAGAGTACAGGATTAAAAACTCTATTTGTGTCATTGTTAACTAGAGAAGAGGATGCAACCCACTCTAGGGGAATGATAAAAGAGATCAATTAAGATCAGAGAATAGCAGAAGACAGATAACTCAAGAGGAACTGAAGGAATTCATAGATGGGGATTATTCAAGATGAGCAAAAAATAATCTTAAGCATGCTTACTAGCAAAAATATTCCAGAGTTCCTTTATCCTATTTGAATTTGATTCATATAATTTTAGTTGTTTCTAGATCTGTTATTCTGAGAAAGATTATTGAATGAAAAAAATTATTCTAGTCAATTCCCTGGTCAGCTCTCCTACTTGCCTATCTGTAAAAGTTTGCATTAATCATACATGCATGGCACTTTCTGTTTAATCACTTGACAATTATCTGGTTTATATCTTCTGTTTTCATCCACTAAACAAGATTTGCCTCATCAGATCTTAAAATTGCATTTGACATGGTAACGAATATTTGAATTATTTGTTCCCTACAAATGCAATTATTTACCATGTAATTTTCAGGAAGACACTGCTTCCAGAATTTGCCACCTAATTATCAGGCTTGCCATAGCCCCTCCCCCGCCACTGAAGCAGCCAGGGAGGGTGTTCCTGTCAGGGGGAAAGATAATAAGCTTCAGTATGATTTACTGTACAAAGTGCTAGGCACAGAATAGGCTCCTCCTGAGCTGTCACTGTGCCATGATCTTCTTTGGGAGCATTCAGGGAAATCATTTAATTTCTCATTGTGTCAGTTTCTTCATCCAGTACATGAAGGTAACAACAGGGAAGGAACTTTGTAGAAAATAAGTAATAAGGGGAAAAAAAAGGATTATTTGGGGGGGGGGAAGTAGATTAAAGTTAAAGGAGAAAACGAGCAGGGTGAGGGGAAAAGACATTATCATTAGGGTACATAAGAGAGGGAGAGAAAGTCTTTCAGTCATTTTAGGGGGAGGAGGCTAGCTAGATGACTGATTTTCAGGGCCAAGGAGAAAGTGAGCCACATAGAAAATGGAGAGAAAGAAAGAAGAGTTTCCAAACCTTGGTGTATGTTGTCTGATTAAGGTGGATTATGGATGAAAAGGGTATCCCTGGAGAATAATAGCAATCACATTTAAGGAAGGACTACTCAGTGAGTAGAAACAGAGCTTTCAGGCTTGAACCAATGTGGGAATGAGTATGTATTTTAATATACTGAAAACTGCAGTCACATATTTAAAATAAACAGCTCTAGTTCCTGTCATCCAATCTGTCAGGGGTGATTGTCTCAAAGACAACCATTCTTGTAAAAGTCAAGGTTTTTCCCTTACTTAACTCTAAGCTTAGAAGAGAATGGATTTGGCTTCTTCTTTCCCTTAAGTAGGTCTTTGAATATTTGATTCAAAAGTATAGCAGACTGTTAATATCTGACATTCCATAAGAAATAATTATATTTGCATAAAGTAGGTCAGACTGGATTTTGAGAGTAACACTATTATTGTACTTATTATATTATTCTCTAAACCAGCTCCTAAACTGTTTAATGTTTATGGTAATGACATGACTATTTTTCCATCCAGTCACCCAAACCTGGGAATCAATTTTGATTCCTAACTCTTTGATACTCACTACCTATACCAATTCTACCTTAGATCAAATCCGTTGCCAAGTTGTATTGATTCCATCTTTATTATTTCTGTCATGTGTCTTTTCATATCCACTTCAGGGGCTGAATCCTAGACCACATCTTCATCACCTCAACTATGGTATATTGATATATAGCATAACAATGATACTTAGTCTTCCTGCTTCTAGTTTTACTTTTACAGCCTCTATTTCCAATCAGTCTTATATACCGTCACCATACACCATATTTTTATCATCCTCCACATTAATTTCTGACTATGTGATTTCTAGAAAAAACAAAAAAAACTTCAAATGCACTCCTATTGCCTACTAAATTAATTTCAAGTTCTTATAAGTTGGTTTCAGTACTTACCACTTTTTCAAAGCTGCTTTCCCTATTGTACTGTCAATAATGACCTCTATTTCTAAATCCAAAGTCTCACTTTTCTGGCCTTTTAATCAATGACTTCTTTGCAGCATTTGACATTGTGAATAAACTCTCCTTGATACCATTTCCTTTCATTAATATACTCTAATTATTAGCTGACTTCCTGGGATTTAGTGGTAAAAAAAGGTGACTAGTAAGGACAGATATATGGCTGTCATTTCTGCGCCCCATCCTCTCTCTCTCATTGCTCTATTTACCAAATAAACTTCAGGAAGATCAAGCTGCTTTCTTATGCATTCACTTTTGTTTTGCACTCATTTCTGCTGTGTAAAGATGATGGAAAGAACTGAAAAGAGGGAATTACATAGAGAATCAATTATACATGATTCTACTAGTCAGTGTGAAGATATATAAAATGCAAATATTTTCTAGAATCAAGAAAAAAACATCTTAAATAATAGAGAAAGAAACATACTATTGTTTCATTTTTTTACTTTCGAAAATTCCATCTACTTTTCTATGAACAACAGTAACTGTTGCACACTTCTGATTTTTAACAATGTCACTTTCAGGAAGGCAAGGTCTTCAAACACAGAGTGTTTGGTCAGCAAACACATAAAGCTGCAAGATAGCATATAATGCAAACTCTTTTCAAATTGGGTTCGGGAATTAAAGTGACAGAAGGAATGAATTCCAGATTTGAAGAGCAAACATTTAATGTAGTGTGTTCAGCATTGGCCAATTTGATTAGATTAAATGCCATATTTTCATGCACGATGTAAATATTGAACTACAGCTCTATTCTGTTGATTAAAGTTGTTTGCTTGGCTGCAGTGATTAAATAAGGGTTAATAAATATAACCTCTGTTTAATCTGCTAGAACCAATTTTTTTTTTCATTCTCTCAGTAAGAAGAAATCATGGCCAAAGTTATCACAATGGATCAAGAACAGTGTCTGGGGAACAAATCTGGAACCCAATCAGCAAAGAATTTTAATCAGTTGAGAATCCAACCAAATGCATATTTTTTATTTTCTTTATAACTCTCTCACTCAGTAGAAAGGTTTGTTATTTTAGAATTTTAAATTTAAATTTTTGCTATAATGCTTCCTTATTCTCTGAGTAATTTTGAGAGTCAGTGAACTACTCTGTGCCTTATTTTCTCATCTGTAAGATTAAGGTATTGCTCACAATGTTCTCTAAGGTCCCACCCAGTGCTACCAATCTGTAAATTTCTTTACATATTTGTGAGGCAATAGAAAATGGAAAATGGTCAGAGAGATTTATGCCCTGCCAGAGGCCCATAGTAACAATGCCCCATGTCCTTTGTAAACAAGCAAATAATTGCTTTATCATCAAGAAATGGCTTTGCCTGAGTTCAAGAAAGTGAAGAAGCAAGTCAATGGATTCTAGAAACCTGACAATTTTTCTTAGAAATGAAAAACTCTTTATGCATGTCAGTATTGAATTTATAAATAGGTTCAGATCTATTCCATAAAACTAGGTTAAATATGATGTTATTTGTTATCTGAGAACAGCTAAGTGGAATAGTGATTAGAATGCCAGGACTGGAGTCAGGAAGACCTGATATCAAATCTGGCCTGAGACACTGGTTGAATGACCTTGGAGAAGTCACTTAGTCCTATTTGCCTTAGTTCTTCATCTGCAAAACGATCTAGAAAAGGATATGACTAATGACTTTAGTATTTCTGTCAAGAAAACGTCAAATGGGGTCATGAATAGTGGGTTACAACAGAAAAACTAATTAATTGGTTACTTACCATTAATCACTTGTACAAGTTCATAGGACTATTCCAGAAAGGACCACATTACTTCTCAGTAAGAAGAACAGTTATTCCCCCTACCATGGAGGTTTAAATATCTTTGGGGATATCACCTCTAGTTCAAATCATAAAGTTTTTGAAGTAGCCTCTCCTTTGTATAGTAGAAAGAAGCATGTGTATTGAAGAAATGTCACTATCTATGAAGAAATGTTATTTCCTAACCCATAACCATCTCAGATTTATCAAGGGATGCTACTTCAGTCTCTAGGGCATCATACTAAGAATGTAATTTGGTTTAATGAGGAAGGTAGCAATGAAGGAAGGAATCAAGAAGAATTAAATAGTAACTTACTGCCAAATATTGTGCTAAATTATGGGAATACAAATCGGAAATAAATAATCCCGGATGTCAAGGTCACATGTCATTTAAGAGAGACAGCATGGATGAAAGGTGAAAGATGGGAATGTAGGATCATACTTAAAATATAGGTAAGGCAAAGCCTAGAAGGTCTGGTAAAAAAAAAAAGCCACATTATTTGGAAGTAGAAATTGTTAATCTCCATCAGAATTGAGCTATTTTGTCACCTCTACTTAGAATAACTCTTGGAGCAGAGGCTAGCTTGGATGACATTTTATGGGGAATATAACATACAAAGAATCATTTACAAGCAAGGTATAGTAATGCTATCTTGGAGAGCTTGACCTTATCATGAGAGAGAGAGAGACACTGAGAGAGAGAGAGAGAGAGAGAGAGAGAGAGAGAGAGAGAGAGAGAGAGAGAAGAGAGAGGAAGAGAGAAATATTTTAATAGGATTCTACAGATTAGTTTACAAAATTATCTTCTAATTCCCAAGTCCTGGAAAGAATTTGTTTTCATCTTATTTCCCTGCCAGAAATGAATAGGACTAATATATAAATCCTGATCCCTGATATATGCTGAATAATTCTGAATGCTTTATATGGTTCTTCATATGTCTTTATGAATATTGAAAGGTAGCATACCATGGCAGTCAGCGTGGAGAGTGGAGTGAGGAAGACTTGGATTTGAATCTTCTCTCCAAAACTTAATAGCTCTGTGATATCAGGCAAGTCATTTAATTTTTCTAAGCCTGTAAAATGGTGATAATAATAGTACCTAATTTACACGGGTGTTGTGAAGATGAAAGGAGATAATGTATGCCAAGTGCTATATAAATGTGAGCTATTATTACTTTCTTCCCAGAGTCATATTTTATGATACCCCCAAAGCATTATATCAGGAAAAAAGCATTAATTTTGGAGTCATGGTCCCTGATTTTTTAACTTATCTCTGATGATTACTGTGTATATAACTTTGAACACGTCACCAACTTTCTTAGGCTTCAATCTCCTCATTTATAAAATGAAAGAGTTGGACTTGGTGGCCTGTGGGGTCCTTTCTCACTCAATATATTATGCTGCGATTCTCTCAGTGTTTTTTAAATCTGGTATATGAAGGAATTAGGCTACTTCAGGCATGATTATGTAAAACAAAGTATTAGAAAGATTGATGCTATGTCTCTATTGACTAATTTTCTTCTCAGGGCCAAAAGTAACAGACCTTATTCATGCTTTCTTCTACAACAAAAGAATCTATCTCATTAGAGAATGAACAAACATATTTCTGTTTCTATGTAATAATGGCTTTTGACTTGGTTGAGTGAACTGTCTTCAGTTACAGGAATAATGTACTTTGGGAAAGTTTTAGGGGAAAATAATAACATCATCTTGTATGTTATATCCTAGTTTCTAAATAAATGCTTGATTAAGGGCCCCCAGTTATATATATATAGTTTATCTAGAATATTTTACTTTCCTAAATTCCAAGAGAGAATTCCAGGCCCTAATAGAATTTGAAATGGCAGACAGAGAAGATGCATTTGGGCGAAAGTCTTGCCCAGCCCTTCCTAAATTATTGGTTTATTTTGTCTGTGTTAAAGGTCAACCTCAACTCTCAGGATAAAGGCTGATGTCTAATGGAGTAATTATGTTTCATCCCAAAGTGACAGGATGATTTCAGGCCATCTCACCTCTTTCCCAAACATTGATATTCTTATTTAAGGACCGTGTTATTGTTGTCCATCAGAATAAAATCTCCTTAGAGATGAAAAAAAGGAAAACTTTTCACAGATTACTCATTGATTCATTGTCTCACCTTTCAGTGATCCTGCCTGATCAGGGTACACTGGGGGATTTCAATAAATATTAATTGAATTGTATTGAATTTATGCTTTGCTCATTTTATAAATAGGTTAAGTAAAGATGAACAACTTTCCAGAAATACCAGCAGGCTAAACTAAAAGCTATCTGGGTTACTCTATGGTTTTATTTTAATGTTCCTCACTGGAGGTACTAGGAAGAAAACAGATCTGGGAGTCATGAGACCTGGCTTTCCCACTAGATAGCTTTTTGGTCTAATTCAAGTCATATAAAATCTTTGGGCTTTAACTTCCTTATTTATAAAATGAGAGGGTTGGGCTAGATGATTGGTTAAAGTCCTTTATAGGTGTAACATTTTTTGAAAATCTATGATTAAGACAAAACCATTTCTTTCTTCCCTTTGCTTCCTTTCACAAACAGCTGTGAAAATTCACCTTATATTTTCCCATTAGTAGCAGGTAATTGCAGAGATTCCTTTAAAGACTTAAAAATCTCCTCTCCTTATTGCCTTGTTAATTTCTGGCAGGGAAACAAGATGAAAACAGATTCCTGGCAGTAACCGTATTCGGAAATGAGAAGATAATGTTGTGCCCTTGTCTGCTAAATACTCTTAAAGATAAGGATTCCTTTAGAAAATAGGTAATTCTTGACACTTTGTTTTCCCTTATCAATTTTCATTGAAGTTTGGCTATGAAGAAGCAAGAGTCAAATAATTGGAAAGCTAATAATGTTATTTCACCATCATCTCCACAAAACTACACTTGTCAGTTCTTTCTCTTTCTCCTTTCACTCATAATCATTTTCAAGTACTTCTATTTCTAAAACTAGCAATTTCTACCCAGAACTCCCCAGGCTTCTTCTTTATTAACTGGTTACTAACCTGATGTATATTAAATTACAATTTCCTGGAAAAGGTCAAGTGAAAGTGGATTTTTGCTAAATATCTTGATATCCAATGTAGTCCATCAAATACAGTTAGCATTTAAAGCTTCACTAATGATATTGACACAGCAGATGGCTTACTTATAGGGTTTTGGTTTGCTTTATCTGGATCACTGATTTGGTAGGAGTTGTAAATTCTGTCTAAGGTGAATTAACAGAAATCAAAGTCTTTGAGAATTATTTGGGGCATTGAGAGGATAAGTGACCCGGCAAGGTGCCACAGCTAGAGTCAGAGGTAGGCTTGGAATCTCAAGTCTTCTAGATTCTTAAGGCTGGTCACAGTGGCAAAGGCCATTCCTAACATACATGACCCAGACTAAGGCCTAATGGCGTAATTATAATTTATCCTAAAGTGTCAGGATGATTTTAGGTACCTCATTTCCAGGAATTGATATTCTAATTTTATAGATTATTAAAGTGATTCAATAATAATGACAATAGCTACTAATGATGTAGTGTTTTAATATTTGCAAAGAACTTTTTATATGTTATTGCATTTGGTCCTCACAATGATCCTGTGAGGAAATTGAGGAGCAAAGATTTTATGTGATTTGTTCAGTCATGAAACTAGTAAATATCTGAGGCCATCCTCCATTCACTATGCTACTTATTTGCCTATGTCATGGTATGCCCAAAGGGTACTAACATTTGGTTTCAAATCTTAATTTCATCACTCACTAGTCAAGGGATCATGGCTAAGTTTTTTAACTATTCTGAGTCTCAGGTTGCTCATCTTAATAAGGAAAATAATAATACTTTTCCTATTTAAGTTCTAGTTTTTTTGGTGATGGAAGTGCTGTATTAAATAAAGTGTTGTGCAATGTGAGTTATTATATGAGCTATTATAACTGCCAAGAGAACAGTAATATGAAGAAGAAATGTGCAAGCACTTTAACCCATCATAATTGATTGTCATTTATGGAAATAAAAAAGACTATTTTGCAATAAATTATTTCTTGATAATGCCAGAGAATTATTAAAAAATGAAAACCAATCTACAAATGTAAATGATATAATTCTTAAATATATAAATTCGCAGGCAACAATTATAATGTCTAAAGATTCTGTAATTAGTAGCTGTAGTTTTATTAACCAAGTGATCAAATTCATTTTCAGTACTCTGACCTACAAAAGTTTCCTGTGATACCTTTGTACATTTAGCAATTTTCTACAGGTCACAGCTACCTAAAGGTCAAATATTCATTATCTTTAAGAACCAGACACTCTTCAGGACCTAATCTTGGCTCATTCCTCTTCATGAAGACTGGCTCATGTTGTTGATGATGATAATAGTACTATAATTACAAGATACCTCATTTGATGGTCTGTGTTTTTTCTTTACTATCCTTTTACTATTTACATGTGTTATTTACATGGTTATTTCTTTTACTATCCTTTCCTGTACTGGCAGATTGGATCTCAGGGTCTTAGAGAATGTCTCCTGTTTCCTCAAAATTTTGGAATAGTCCTGATGTATTTGATTTCCAGATCAATATATATCAAGCCCAAATTCCTTTTCAAAGCTAAAGCAACACGTGACCACTTGTTTATTGGGCCTCTCAAACTCAACTTGGTCTGAAGAGAGCTAGTTGTCTTTCCTCTCTCCCCACCCTAAAGCATTCCATTTCCCTAATCTCTTTACTACTGTTAAGATCCTGCCAATCAATCAGGCTTACTATTGTAGTGTCAAAGTCAATTTCTCATTCTCCTTCATCCCCTATGTCTAATGTATTGTGAAATTTTTTGACTATCTCCATAACATCCTTCTTCACATCCTCTTCTCTCTCCTTATCTAGCTATCCCTCTTAGGATAGATACTCATCATCTCAAGTCTCTCTCCATACCAACTACCTTTTATTCAATTGACAAAGTAATTTCTCTAAAGAGTAGTTCTAATAACATGACTCCTTTCCCCATACTTTATGATTCAATAACATTTCCATTCTTGCTGTTCCTTGAACATAATCTCCATTTTCCAACTTATACTTAATATTATATATATATATATATATATATATATATATTGAAGTCAGGAAAACTTATCTTTATGAATTCAAATCTGGCCTCAACATTTGATACCAGGCAAGTCATTTAATCCTATTTGCCTCAGTTTCTTTGCTTGTAAAATGAATTGGAAAAGGAAATGGCAAATCACTCCAGTATCTTTGTCAAGATAACCCCAAATGAGGTTATGAAAAGTCAGGCATGACTGAAATGACTACGTAACAAAACAATGTCCAAGATTGGTGTCTTGGTCATGGTAGAGTAGATAGAGTGTTGGCCTGGAGTCAGGAAAACCTAAGTTCAAATCCAGATTCAGATACTTCCTAGATTGTGATGCTGGACAAATCTTTATTCATTTTGCTTTAGTTTCCTCATTTCTAAAATAAAGATAATAAATAACAATACCAACCTGCAAAGGCTATGGTGAGCATGAAATGAGAACTTTGTAAAGTGTTTTGCACAGCACCTGGCACATCACAGGTGCTATTTAAATTATTGTTTCCTCCTCCTTCCCCTTTCTTTATGTGTTATAATATATTTGACAAGATAGAATAAGGTTAAAAAATGAACAAACCAAAAATTCAAAAATTAAAATATGAAGGAGAAGCCTGGTAGTGGAATGCATATCCAAGTTGGAGTCAGGAATAGCTGGATTCTAGTGCTACCTCTGTCACATATTGACTGTGTGAATATAGTAAGTCATTTCTTAGTAACCCACCTATTTCTCTGTGAATAGTAGTTGCTCTCCACAAATGGAGAAAATGTGGTTACTAAGGAGTTCCTTATGATAACCACGAGACTATTTGTGTCCCCCCTCCCAAACAAGATAATTTTTGTCAAAAAAAAAAAAAAGAATCATAAATGACATGATTTAGACTAAAAGATACCAAAGTTTGCAGAAAATAATGAAACTGTCCAGTGGCCTATTGCAATCATGGGCAATTAGGTGATACAGTTGATAAAAATCTGGTCTTGGAAGCAGGAAGACTTGTCTTCCTATGTTTGAATATGGCCTCAAATAATTAACTAGCTCTGTGACCCTGAGCAAGTCACTTAACTCTGTCTCAGTTTCTCATTTGGAAAATGAGCTGAAACAGGAAATAGAAAACCATTCTGGCATTTGCTATGAAAATTCCAAATAGAGCCACAAAAAAGTATGAAATTACTTAACAGTCAATCAACAGTCATGATTTAGTGCCTTTTATGTGCCAGCCACTATGTTAGGCATTGGGGATACAAATACAACACATGAAAGAATCTTTATTTTCCTAAGGAAAAGGAGTGAGATTTCTTTTAAGTTGATTTTCATTGGGTAGAAGCTTGAATACCCCAGAAGGAGAATTCAAGAAGCAAAAATATGGAGAGCCAAGTCTTAACCTTTCTCATTTCAGCTTAGGTCAGAAACTTAGGCAGACTTGCATTTAATACCTGAAAAGCTGATAAATACAAATCAATCAGAGCAGTGGTCAGTCAGTAGGCTGTCCCCATTTGCTTTAGCAAACAACTCAATCGCCAGGTGACCATTTCTATTGGTAAGAATAATTATTGATTTAGAGCATTCTAGCTTGATTAGACCAGTGAGCACAGGGTATCCTTAGAGCAATTGGGAGCCTTTTCTTTGGTATGGTATACATAATTTGTTACATTTGCCTTTGTAAGATGTAAATCTAGTTAGTTTCATTTATTACTGGACATAATCATGAGAATTTTTTTTGTGGATGTAAACATATCACTGTCTTCATAGAAGATCAGACAAATAAAATTAATTATTGTTTAAAAACTGATTTTTCCTTATTATGGACATTTTCCTGAGCTTAACTTTAAAGTATCCACAATACTAAAGTAAATCAGCAACAACTAGCTGAAAAAGAATAGGAATGACATGAATAAAACAATGAATACAGACTGGCCTACTGTTGACTGAAGACAACATTTTTTCATGTCAGGAATAAAGAGTGCCTAGAGAGCTTAGACTATTGCCTTTGGAAGTTGATTAAAATTCCAAGTGAACTGGTGATATCTTAAAACAATTTCAGATAGCTTTCTTATGAAAACTCACCAAGTAATTGTCTTATCAGGTTACTTTTTAGTTAGCGGCCTGATTTAGAAACATATATACTCACACATTAGGAATAAGTTGTAACCTTTAAAGAAAGACTAATCTAAGGGGAATTGTGGGAGTAGTCTTTTCAGTGTATAGTAACTGTCAGAAAAGCAAATAAGGTATAAGTCTCTCTTTTCTTAATATAGCTGGCCTCAAGAAAGCATAAAAATGACAGTGTATAAATCAACAATGCATTCTCACCTTGAATATAGCATACAGTATGGCATTCTCATCTTTTAAAGAAACCAGAAGAATTATTATTCTGATGAACAAATGATGACCAAAGAGCAAATGATGATCTAAAATTTAGAAAGAGGGTAGTAAATAGAAGATTATGGGGGGAAAATGTAAAATTATAGTTGGGGAGGAATGGACATTATGAAAAGGTGTAAGCTATTTAGGTATATCTTTCTGGAATTGTAGTATATTCAGTCAAATACTTTATTGAATACAATTTTACATTTCCTTCTGACATTATTTTTTAGATTTATCTTCTAATAAGAACTACAAATTGGTTGAGAGCAGGAACCTTGCTAGTATTGCTTTTGGAGTTTCTAGAGCATTTAACATAGTCTTGATCACATAGATTTTCTGAATTAACTGTGTATGTAGATTCAAAAGTGGATTAAAATTCTTTTAGCTCATTTCATTTAGGAATATGCTATGTTCAAAGTGCTGAGACAAGCTGCCATATCCCAGATGCCCCTCCAACTAGAATTAGTCTAGTTGGAAATTTCTGGATAAAGAAGAAACCTGTTTACTCAGGGAAAATAGATTTTTTCCAGTACTAGGAAAAATCTGAGAACCTGGCAGCATTATTATGCTATTTTCATGAGGATCATTTTCCTTATCATTGTAAGTACATATAATGTCTTCCATGCCCTTTTATAGCACACTCCATATTTTGTATATTTGCAGAGGATATAGCTCTAAATGACTGCAATGTAACAAAGACTAACTGTGTATTCTTATTTTCCCTAATCGATAAGTAATTCAAAACCAAATATAGTATAAGGGGAAACAAGATGACTATTGATAATCTATTATATGTGGCAGGTATTTTGGGTGAGGAATGCTAGGGAATGTTAAGTTGAATTCACCGATTTGATCATTTCTCTGCTCTCTTTTATTCTAAAAAACAAACAAACAAACAAACAACAACAACAACAAACAAACAAACAAAAAAGCAGAGTATGATGGGATCATGTCAGTTATTTATTCAAATTGGTGTAATGGGCTGGTGGTTGGTGTTGTATATTATTTGCCCACCAGATGGCACTTTAGCTACCTGTGAGGAGCTGACTCCCTGACTCCTCACTGCTTATGGTCTCTCAAGGGGTTGCCAGTACCTAGTGGGATCCAATTTTAATAGAATCTAATGATATATTTCAGAATACAACCAAGATGATTAAAACTGCAGAATTTCTTTCTTCATCCCATTGAAGCCTCATTTCCCATAGGTCAGATGTATCCCCTCAATCATGGCTCCTCCAGACCTCAAACTCATTGACTGTAACAATTCATGGTTAATGACCATGTGATTTATTAACACAATCAGAATGGAAGACCCAAAACAAATAGTAAGCAAAAGTTTTCAAAGGAATTGAAGTATTAGGCAGTTTAGTTTGGTTCACCTTTTCTTCTACTTACAAGAAAAAAAAAATAGATACAGTTTGGTCTATATCTATGATTTCACTGGTGAAGAAAACTGTCGAATGGATCCTCTTTTACCAATGCAGATCAGAACTTATTTTCCTAGTTCCCTGGATGGAGGTAGGGATGAGGTGGGTATCCTGAGGGGGTTAGACTCTTGTTTAGTGTTCAAAAGTCAGTGGGGTGGGTTACATTTGAACCAAGTCTTCTTAACTCAAAATCTGGTGCCTATACATTACTTCTCTCACATATGCATACATATTCTCTGTTTTTGTCTTTGTCTCTGTCTGTCTCCCTCCCTCTTTCCCGCCTTCCTTTATTATCTGTCTATCTGACTGTCTGTCTCTGGCTCTCTGCCTCTATGTCTATCTCCTTTCCTCCTTCTCTATTTATTCTCTCCCTCCCTTCTCCTCCCCTCTCTGTCTCTGTCTCTATCTGTCTCTCTCTGTCTCTCTCTCTCTCTGTCTTTGTGTGTCTGTCTCTCTCTCTCTCTCTCTCTGTCTCTGTCTCTGTCTCTGTCTCCACCTCCTCCTCTCTGTTTCTGTCTGTTTCCCTCTCTTCCTCTCTCTCATTGTGGTCCAAACCTGTTATTTTCCAGATAAGGTATAGAGAGCTCCTTAAATAAAATTTCCCCATGAAAAAGATCATTTATAATTCATTTATAGCTTTAAACCTTGTTTTGTGTTCAAAGATATATGATTAGCCCATGGTTATTCACCTGTGTCAATGGTAGGATTTACTTAAGTCTAGCTAGATCTTTTTGACTAAGACTGATTCCATTGGGCCCTATTGTGTATCACATACACCTATATTTAATATATCAATTATAACTCCTCCCCCAACACACACACACACACGAGCCCATATGTCCCTGCAAAAGTAACTATTTACCCTGAGGATATTTTGCAGTCAAATTATGTTACTGGGATATAATAAAAGTGATGTTGCTAAAGACACTCTAAGTTTTTTTTTCCTTTTTGTACTTCTAAATTATTTTGGTTATAAACAAGATCTTGTGTTTAATTGTGCATTATAATTCCAAAGATTTAATTGGGGATAAATTGTTTCTAGGAAGTATAAAATAGATACTATTCACACATTTATAGGAAAGTCAAACATATATTTGATTATCGATTTTTTTCCAAATATGCATAGTTGTTGGTATAATTGTAACCCTAAATAATAACCTTTGTTTCCTTTTTTTGGACATTATCTCATATTCAATTTTTAGTCTTGATTTAAAGGGATACCACTTTAGTTATATGGCCTAGAATAAAAGCTACATGCACAGATAGTGTCTTTAAAATTGGGACAGATGCTTCTCAATAATAGAACATTGTTTTTATTTTATATGTTAAAGAGTAAGGGACATATTGTAGTTTTGTTTGGGGCACTTTTTTAAACAATGTTTTTTGACTTTTCCCTAATGAATTCATTTGCTTCTAGCAAGAGACCAAACTCTTTTCTATCCATTTTGCAGTAATGAAGTCTTTATGATAGTAGATTACTTAAGTCATGACGATCGAATTACAAATTGTTTCCCCTTATTATTCTTACAAATTGTTCCCAAGAAAAATGTGAAGTTGTTCTCCTGACCTTTTAATTTGTCATCTGCTCATGACAGAGAATGAGAATTGTCACTTATGTTATTTGAAGATGTTACTTTCATTAAGGAAGTGAAATGAACAGTTTTTCTCTGACCACTCTACTTATTCCTTTTCATCTCTCTAACCCTTTCCCCGCTTTATGCTTCTTTCTCCCATTCCTTCTCTTTCTTTTTACTATCTTTCTCCCCATTTTCCCTTTTCTTTCCATCCCTTGTCCTCTTTAAACTCTTTTACAATCCTTCCCATCTATTCTCCCCTCTCCTTTCTTTCCTTTTCCTTCCATTTCTCCCCTCCTCTCTTTCTCATTCTCTATTCTTCCCATATGTGTATTCAAACACATAATAATAGGTTTTATTCCCAGAGAAAAATACATCACATATAATTTTTCTTTTCTTATTTTTTAGCAAAAGCATAATAGATATATATAGGAAAATTGAATTGACTTAGGAAATATATGGGCTTATTGCCACAAATGAACTCAACTTTCAAAATATATTTTCACACTGAAAAGTTGAAAGAGAACTTTTGTAGGGAATTTGAATATATCTCATAGACAGCGATTTTATTTTTTCTGAAGTCTTAAAATGATCAATCATTCTACAGTGCTAGGCAATATAGTGTCCTCTGTAGCATATTATATCATTAGAATACTTAGGAAATATTACTGGCAGTCAGTCACAGGAGGGCAGGAGTGTCAAGATCTTGAAAGGGTCTTCCCTGATTTGTTAAGTATCTGCTTAAACATATGCAAGGATAATCATGAACATTGCAGTTCACTATTCATGTTCACTAAGAAAAAAATGTTAAAATAATATATTTAATCATTCTTTGTAGCTATTTTCAAGAACTAGCAGAACCAAGTAAGCATGACAACTATATTTTTCAGCCAAGACTATCAATTCCATGAGTGTTCTCTAGACTGCACACCAAAGTAAGAATCTCTACTAGAAACATGCATTTTAATTTTCTATATTCCAGAAATAGTTTGAATTTGCAATAATGCTTTAATGCTTCAATGATGGCATTTCATCAGTGAAGTCTACATAGGTGAAAGAGACTATAACCCCTGTAGCTTTAGCAGGGGGTCTTAAAGAACTGCTGTCACTATTGTTGGCCCCCATCCTGGTTCTAAGGTTTTCAATCAAGCAAAAGAAATTCTTGTTAAGATACTGTGCAGGGATTCGTATTTTTTAAAGTGTAGGCTGATTAAAAATTACATACTGTTTTGTGTCCATTCTTTCTAGGGGACCACCTATTTATTCCAAATTCAGTGAATAAGCATTTAAGTATTTATTATGCAACTGGTATTATACTAAATGCTCAGTATACAAAAAGAGGCAGAAATTTGTTCCTGAGCCCAAGGAGTTCACAATCTGTGTAAAGCATTACACAAGGTGATGAATTGAGATGTAAGGCACTACTCCCTGCACTCTGAGAGCTTTTACTTTAGGACCATATGTAGTCCCAAGATGCAATACATGAAGAAGAAACAGGGAAAATGATAGAGGCAGATACACATTCTTGTGATTATTAATATGTATTTGGGGGCTACAATACTGCTGAACATTTTATGGAGAGAAGTTAGGGCTTGATGTTACCCTTCTAGAGGCTTTTATGTTTAAAAGAATTCTTGAAGAAGAGAATAGAAATTATTAAAAAAAAAAAAGTCTGTGATTTCCAGCTGATGGCAGGCATATGTGGAAAATACTGATGGGTGTGTAGAAGGGTTTGTACCTTAAGCTGTTCCTACAAAGCATCCTGAACATTACACATTAATTTCCCTAATGAAGTTTGTGGAAGTCAATTCTACAAACATTTGTTAAGTGCCTATGTATAAGGCATTGCATTAAACATTGATAACAATAGGACCTCAGCCAATTACTTATAAATCATTTATAATTTTATCTTCTGCCTTCCAAAAGGAAGGCATTTTAGTTTAGTGAAAAGAAGACCTGAATTCCAAAACCAAACTTTCTAGTTTTCTAGATGATCTTTGAAAAGCCTCTGGGTCCTCACTTTCCTTAAATGTAAAAACTGAAGAAATTAAGCTACCTGTAAAGTCTCTTCTGACTCTAAATGATGTAAAGTAGGAAATGAAGTAATTAAATTAATTTATTCTCTTAATTAATTATGTATTTATCCTTTTTGCAATTAAATATTATAGTATGCTATACATTTTAACAGTGTATGATAATCAATACCATTCTGCAGAGTGCTACATCTTTATATGATGATGATTTTTAAAGAACATATTGATATTCTTTATCACAATTCTGTTTTAACGCTAAATGTTATTAGATTCCATAAATGAATAGAAAAATTTTAATTTTGACGATTATTGTATTATTCCTATTCTGTTTTTAGCATCTATGAGAACCTCTTTAAATAGTTCATTATTACATAGTTTGGGCTATTTTCCTTGAAACTGAATGTGCAATAAAAGTCTGATATAATATTTAATCTTGAAATTGTACTTTAGTACTGTTTCTGATGTCTCTGTTATTAAAGATTTATAATTTGCACAAAATTACAGGACTTATATCCCTACTATATTCTGACACTTTTCCCCTAAAATGATGACTAGGATCAGCAGTACATAAAATGTTAACATTTCAACCCGCTTGTTAATCTCACCAACCTTGAGGGCTTTCATGGTTCAGGGATTCTTTTGTGTGGTACATTTGTCCTGAGTTCATTGAAAATGTCTTGAATTTCAGGGAAGTATTTTTTTCATTCATTACATTTCCACAGCCCATGGCTCTGCTCAAAGTGTGGAGCTGGTTGTCTAAAAAGAGCATAGTTAATCATATTATTACAAAAACTAGCTATTTTAATAGGTACAATAAGAAGCACAGACTGCATTAGAATAGGGTAAACTGTTTATTTTTTTATTTAAAAATTTTTAATAATATTTTATTTTTCCAAATATGTGCAAAGATAGTTTTCAACATTCATCTTTGCAAAACCTTATGTTCCAAAATTTTCTCCCTCTCCTCGCTGTTCCCAAGACAGGAAGTGATCCAATATAGGTTAAACATATACATTCTTCTAAACATTTTCATATTTACCATAGTATGCAAGAAACATCAGATCAAAAAGAAAAACCAAAACAAAAGAAAGAAAAAAATCACAAACAAATAATGATAACAACAATAAAAGAATGGAAATGTTATGCTTTGATCCACAAGACTGGATTAAATTTGCCTAGATTATGGGGTATATTCCAATGAAATGGAATTCTTAAGATTGGAAGGAGTCACTGTTTTAGTAGAGACTGGTTTTTAAATGGCAAAATAACATGTAAGTTTTACTGGTGAAACAAAGAGAGTGCTAGATCTGAAATCAGAAGAGATGAATTCAAATCCTGGTTTTGTCACATTGTACATTGGACAAATCACTTAACATGATTAGGTCTGAGTGGCCTCATTTACAGAGGAAGGTTGTTAGATTAATTGACCTCTAAGGTCCATTCCATCTCTTGATGTAAGACCCTGTAATGTACCAAGTCTAAATCAAAATTCTAATTTCTTAAGAAGACCCTACAGAGAAACTAGTTTCCTAGGCTGTGAACACAGAACACATCCAGGTGTTCCGCTCATGAAGATTTGTGAAACCACAGAGAGAAAAGAAACAAGGGCAAGTAAGTACAAATGCATTCTTAAATTGCAAGCTACAGAACGGAAAAGACTTCTCTTCTGTTTTTTGTCAATGCTACAAAACAATAAGGGATCGAAGAATGTCTGGAGGCTGTCTCTACTAATCAGCCAGTGGGTGAGAGGAGATAAGATAGCTCGCACTGAGCAACAAATGAACACCATGTCATGCACATGTCTCCAGTAATTAATATCACAGGGACTCTAGTGCAGGCAATGGCTTTTGCTTTCGTTTCTTCTCTTTATTGCCTGACTGCGGTATTAAAAAATGAGTCACGCACACCTTCATGGCGTTTTGTCAGGATAATGATAAGCCTCTGCAAAATTACTGATCACTCGTTTGGGTCAGCCACAGAGCTGTCATTAAGTACAGCTGAAAATACAACTCAAGAGTCCTTGTGACACCTAGTGGGATCTGAATGAGTGATGGGAAGGGAAGGGGTGATGGGGACTGTGTGTGTGTATGTGTGTGTGTATGTGCATTCATGCACAGTTTCTTGAAAGCAAGAACTAAGAGCTAAGCCTAATAAAACAATTTCCATTTTATTTTCAGTTAATAGGTCCTTATAGAATATGGATTATGCTTTTAGGTCAGCAAAAACAAACAAACAAATAACTTATTAGTTTACACCAAAGAAAAATCGAAACCCCACAATTTACTAAAAAGATTTTTTTTTGCCTAAAATTATCTAGATAACTGATTTATTGTTTTTTTTGTGAGGGGCTGGAGAGATCCGGCTTCTGTTGTCACAATACAGCAACTTTATTAGAAATTTCTGCCTTATCTAAAAGATGGTACAAAGGAGTGCAACTTGGGTCAAAAGTTAATCTTAAAAACACATTGGGTAGCTCTATATGATATTGCCATATAGGATTTATAAATTTGATGGGAAGGAAGTTTCTGGTAATTGTTTGCATTAATATTCTTTAACAATTGTGAATTCACATTTATCTCATTATTTTTAAATAAGTGGGATGTCCAGAGTGCCTCTATAGTATTCCAAACTAAATGGGACATAGTGGTCTCAACATTTGTACTTTAATGGTCTATATTGTCAGCAGTTCATCCATTTAGGATGACCATCATTTCTGACTTCTCATAAGGCCCCCAGAAGGATCCATCCAATGTGGGGGAGGTGGGTTTCCCTCTAGTTGTCTTGACATTTTACATGTGCTGATCGTCATGTATTCCCTGCTCTTGCCAAGTCAGTCTTACCTTTTTCAATGACATCTTTTATGCTGTTTCTATTGCACAATTCCTGAATGATCTGACCAGTCCCATTACATGATAAGAATATTCATATAAATCACAATGTCTACATTTAACATATGAATCTTTGGAATTCCCAGGACAAAAAAATACAAAAACACAATCTTAATGCAGAATCCCCTTTGTGATCTCATTCTTTTGGAATTGACAACTCTTGCAAAAACCTAGATATCAAATGCTGAGCATCTTTAAAATTTTGTTGCTTCTAGCTGTATTTCCAGTTATTCTTCCTGACTGCATTTCATCCTGTGTTATTGTCACTTCATCATTATTGTCACTTCTTTATATCTCAAGTAGGCTACTGAGGTGTTAGAATTTCAAATGTGGTGGCTCCACAGTTCCAATCATGGATGGGACTCACTAATCCTTTATATCTATTTTGATTTCCATTCCTTTTCTCAAGAACATTTGACCTAATCTTCATTAAGGATTTAATCAGTAATAGCATATTAGAATTCTGATCTTAGTTTCAAAAAAGCAGGTCCTATCTGTGTCACATATTAACTGTCACATATCATCTTGGTAGCTCTTTAAGATTAAAAACAATAGGTAAGTTGCTGAACTGCTTCAGTGAAAAGAGTTTACATGATGAGCTCTCTTCCATTTATAAAATCACAGATCTAGACCAAAAAAAAACATTAAAGCAATGATAGAATATTTAGGTTCGAGTTAGGAAGCTGAGTTCCAGTTTCATCTGGAATACTTGCTAGCTGTGACTCAGGTAGCTCCCTAGGTCAAGAAGTTGCAGATAAGGAGTTGATCTGTATTGGAAGACCCAAATACTTGACTGAATTACTTGGGAAGAATTCACAAATAGGAATAGATTATATTAGAAATAGGAACAGGGCCCAGACTTAAAGAAACTGAGTCTACTATTGTGGGTTGACACTTTCTCTGTGTCTTATCCTTGAGATTTGACTAGAGCATGGTGATATTGACTTGGCCAATGTCTTATACTTACTTGTATAGCTACTGTACCATACTGTTATATACTAAGGCATTGACAAATAATACATAATGCCTTATTGTCATATTAAAAGAGTCCCCCTTTTCTCCCCAAAATGTAAAGCTTACAAGAAGAATAAGTACAGAAAAAGGAGAAGAAAGAGCAGAAGACTTCCTTTATAATTGATATTTATAAAAAATATTTTAAGGTATTTAAAAAATTAGACAACCTCTTGTTATTGGCAGGGGAATTATTGTCCCAAATTTCCTTAGATTGAGAAACCAAGGATCAAATAAATTTAATGACTTGCCCAAGGTAAGGTAATAGAAGAAATAATAATTTGTAAGGTTGATATTTTGAGCCGGGACATTCTTAAGATTAGTAATTGGATGCCTTCTAGGTAATTAGGTGACACATTGAATAGAACACTATACCTAGAGTCAGGCAGACCTGATTACAAATCCAGTCTCAGATACTTTCTAGCTGTGTGATCACAAATAAGTCACTTAACATCTATCTGCCTCTATTTCCTCACCTATAAAATGTGGATGATAATAATAGCAATAACCTTATATAATATTTATGAGGGTCAAATGAGATAATATTTATAATATAGTTTGCAAACCTTAAAGCCTCTTATAAATTCTAATTAATATTATCTTTTGCCTATTTATAACTTTGAGTTAGTGTACACACATGAAAAAATTGGAGAACAAGACAGTATATAGTAAAGTATAAAGGAGATTCAGAAGCATAAATCAAGAAGGGTTGTAAATACTAAACAGTAATCACATTTTACAACACCTTATATCCAGGTCCTTCCTGAACATTATCCAATTAATTTGCTCCATACCTACATAGGATATCAATCATTAAGAGCTTAAGCAATTAGTGTGCAGGAGAATGAAGGCATTCAACAAAAAACCAGGCAGTGTGAAATTAGGGACCACAATGGAAGAGGAATACAATTCCTAACCCTTTCAAGTGAAGCCAGAATAAATGTTCCCTAGTTATCAAAGACTTTAAAGAGATTTGCTACTGTTACTACTCTCTAAATGGGTCTTGTTCATGAAAATGTCATCTTAAAGCGCTATATAAATGTCAGCTATTATTACTGTCTTAATGTTAGGTTTTGAAAAGGGGGAGAGCCGGTTTTTAAATGAAAGCTTTAGATTCCAGAATAATAATATCATATATACATATACAGCATTTTAAAATTTACAAATCATTTTGTATGTATTATCAATTTCATTCTCATAATAACTGTGAAATATTGCTATTATCTTCATTTTCTAGATAAGGAAACTGAGGCAGTGAGGGTTTTGTGATTTATTCAGGGATATATAGCTTGCGTCTGAGACAAGATCTGAACTCAAATCTTCTTGACTTCTGGTTCAGCTCTCTAACCACTGTACCACTGGGTTATATAGACTGAAAAGGGTCAGGTATTTTGTTCTCTCTCTCCTCTCCTCTCCCTCTCCTCTCCCTCTCCTCTCCCTCTCCTTTCCCTCTCCTCTCCCTCTCCTCTCCTCTCCTCTCCTCTCTTTCTGTGTCTGTCTCTCTGTATTTTTCCCTCTCCTTTCTCTGTATCTCAGAGAAACAGAGATAGTCTTTCTCTGTCTCCCCTTCACTTTCTCTTTATATTTACATATATATATATATATATATATATATATATATATATATACACACACATACTATATATATACCTACATATAAACATATATATATATATGTATAGATATATAGGTATATCAATACAAATATATATTCATAAATAAATAGATATAGATAGATATAGATTTGATGCTCTCCATATATAGATATACATCTACATCCATACACACACACACATACACACACACACATCAAGATAATTCCGATCTTTATTTGTGGACAAATCATGGATCAATCAAATTGAGTAGGAATTAAGGCACAATCTCATAATTCTGCAAATGTCATTTATTCATTATTTGAATTGAGTAGGAATTAAATTGAGTAGGAATTAAGTCACAATCTCATAATTCTGGAGATGTCATTTATTCATTATTTCTTGACATTTTTTGAAAATATGCAAACTGTAGCACATGCAAAGGCTAATGTTGGCCCTTGGCAGATTGTAAAGAAACAACAGAATGAAAGCTTTATTTTCTCAGCATTTTCCTTCCTCTTCTACTCTAGGGCCTATGCTGATTCAGAAGCATCCCCAAACCAAGTCATTTTCATGTAAATCTCTTACTAACTAGGATTAGTCAGCTTAATTACAATTTTTTCAACTGGACTTTTGCTTCCTCCAAACTTTCCCATCTTCTAGATTTCACTTTTTCTTGACAAGATACATCATTTTGACAAGATTATGTCTTTTTTGGAAGCTAAAAGTCTAGTTGGAGGGAGACTCAAACACTGTTGACGATAACATACATTATCTGATTGGCAGATTCAGTCCCTTAGTCCAACCTCTTCCCACCCCCCCATAGCTTTTGCAGAAGCAGATACTGAGGGTCAAGAGATATGATGACAAAGAGATAGGAGCTATTTTCCCTTATCAAAACCATCCAATTTTTTGCCCCATTTTCTTTAGGCTTGATGATAAAATATGTGGGATTGTTCAGAATGAAAAGGAATAGGATAGATTTCAATTAATTTTGAGAATTTATTAATGAAAAATTATTAATATTGAATATAAAATTTAACATAAAGTATATAATTTCAAAGATGAGATTCAACTATTTAACAGCTATTATTTTTGCTCTCCAAAAAATAACATGCTAGACATTGGACAAGATGTAAAGATAATTAAAATATCCTCATCTTTATGGAACTTATAAAATATCAAGGGTCAGATGGAATATTTACAAATATATAATAGTAGGCAATAATGGTTATGTATATTAAAACATAATAAAGCTTAAGAGAGCTACCAAAGGAACTAAAAATATCACATCAAAAAAGGATATCAGTGATGGCTTCTTATAGTCTTTATATTACTTGACATTAATGATCACTTTCTCCTTTTGTATTTTTCTTCCTCTCTGTTTTTTGTGACACACATCTCTCTTGGTTCTCCTCTTATCTACTCAACTGCTAATTTTATGTCTTCTTTACTCTTTCTTTATGTTATATGTCCTTATCCACGGGTGTCCTTCAAAGTGTCCATCCAATCCTTCTTATTGTTGTTCATTCGTTCAGTCATTTAGCCATGTCCAATTCTTTGTGACTTGATGGAAACCACAGCACATCAGGTCCTTCTATCCACCACTGCTCTTGAAGTCTGTCCATTTTCATGTTCATTGTTTTCATGACTATCTTGCATGCTAGAAAATGGTCAATGATTCTTTCTGGCTCCAGTCCTGAAATTGTATCTATTGTGGCACCTTACTGCCCACCCCACCTTTATTTAAGTTTAAATTCTATCTCTTGGTCAATGTCCATCAGTTTAATTATCATCCAGCCTTTAGTCTTTCTCCCAATCTTCAACTCTCTATCTATCTATCATCTATCTATCTTGATATCGCTTCTGCCTTTTGGATATCTTGAACTGGATGTCTCATAGTCACCTCAAACAGCATGTTCCAAAACAGAACTCATATTTTCCCTCACATCTTCCTTAGTTCCCGATATCTGTAGATCTCCTATGCCATTGGTTGTCAAATCCTGTCTCTTTTTACCTCCACAACATTTTTCTTATGCATCTCTTTCTTCTTACTCACATAGTTATCCCGTCAGTACAGATCCTACTAACCTCCAGCCTGTATTTTTTTTTTTTTTTTGCAGTAGCCTTCTAACTGGTCTTTTAAGCCCTTCATAGCCTGATTCTTTCCAGCATCTTACATTTTAATCCCTTCCATGATGTTCCAGCTACATTGGCTACTGAAGACTCTTGTTGCTCCCATTTTTTTGCCTTTACACTGCCTCTTCACTATGCCCAGAATGGTTTACCCCATCACTTCATTCTCTTAATTTCTCTATCTTCTTTTAAGATCCATCTAAAATCCTGCCCTTTGCAAGAGATCTTTCTGCTTTCCCTCAGGTGCTACTACCTTCCTCCCCAAGACTATCTTCTATTTTCAATATATGTATCATCTATCTATCTATCATCCATCTATCTATCTATCTATCTATCTATCTATCTATCTATCTATCTATATGTTATTTTATTGATTAAAATGAATCTTCCTTGAGGTCAGGGATCACTCTTTGTATTGCTTTGTATCCTATGTACTTAGCACAGTGCTTACCATATAGTAGGCATCCGATAAATATTTGTTGACTGACTAAAGAAGGTGACATTTAATCTGGATTTGAAAAATGAATAGGATTTCCAAAAATTGAGATGGGGAAGAAGTCTGAATGTGGGGGAGCAATGTGATCAAAATGATGTAGGAAACAAACAAAGCAATAATATAAATCCTTCTAAGGGCATGTCTTAAAATTAAAAACATTATTTTTTAATGAGCTAGAAACTTCACATTTTCCTGAAGGCTTTGCTGTTTGCACAATTAGTATGGCATGCATAAGAAAAAGGTAAGACTGAAGGTTTTCCTATTGTAGGTCATGCTGCTTTTAACATCTGTGTTTGCTAAAGACATAAAGCAAAATCCCTACTAATACTTTAAATAGAAGGTTCCACGTATATTTAGCTCTTGGATTTAATTTTTACTTCATGAAACATGGGTGAATTGAATGCTCAATGATAATTAAAATATATTTATGTAGATGTTCCGAAGATACCATTAACTCCTCTGTAATTGTGGTGACTTCAAAAATGCTTATTCATAACCTCTAACAATTTCCCCTTTTCTCTTCCAACAAGTAATGGATATACCGATGAAGTGAAAATTATATTAATTCTTCTCTCCAATTTATTTCTTATTGAAAATTAAACAACTTCTTAATAATAATAATAACAAAAGTTACTTTGGCTAACCAAGTAAGAACTTAAGAGAATCATTGCTCACCAATCTGAGTTCTAACAGCAGTAAATAACAGCAATAAAGAGTCAATTAAATATGAAGCAAGAAGCCCATATATTTTAGTTGGCTACTTGGCTGCCAAGTTGGAAGGGATCTGCAGTAACCTGGCCTAAGAGGTTACTTATATACATATTTTATAGCAGTATTCATAAGCTAAATGCTATTCACTGTATCACCATATGAAACAAAGAAAAGAAAGAAGACTTTCAATAAAGCACAGGTAGCTATACAAAAAAGAATAGTATATTTGTTGAAGAAAAATGTATATTAGGTACAATAAATAGACAAGGGGATTATCATCTTAATATAACTAATTTCATTAAATCAAAGAAATTGGTCCATCAAAAAAGACAGAAAAGAGAACTTTCTCAGGCAGGACTTTGGAATCTTCCACCTTTAATAGACTAGCCTTTTTGTATTGCTAAAAGAAGAAAAAGAAACACTGAAGAACAACATGAATTACAACAGCTGGCCTTCTAGTTCTTAATGGGTCATTTATAGTAAAATGGCTGATATAGAACAAAATAGAGTCAGCATGCCTTGGAGCAGAACTGTTTAAGGAGGGGGAGGTCTTAGTGTTGTACCAATTCTTTACGAATGTTTAAACCTTTCTTTCTGGATCCTCAGATTGCCACCTCCTAACCTCATGTATCTATCTGTAGGACCTTACTATACACAAGGAATTCCTTTTTTGGTTTGCCTCATCACAGTAATGAATATGTTTGGTATCCTTATAGCTCTGATCTTTATTATCAGAGGCACATTAAACAAAGTAAAACTTTATATCTTAATGTATGGTTAGGAGACATCTCATTATAAAAAGTTTGTTAGATGATATTTGGTTTCATTGAGTCAATTTTTAAATTTCATAATAAACAATCAACAACCAACATTAACTTGAGAAAGCCTGCTTGGATGCTATTAATATCTCTTATGGAAAGATAGCTAATAATCACCAACATTTATATAGTTTTTAAAGCTTTGGAAAACCATGCACACATATACACATATTCACACACACACCCCCCCACACACACCCATATATATGTTATCTTCCACATGTACTTATATACAGAATATATGCAAGATAGTAGTAGTGAGAGGCTATATGAACTAGTGGAATCAAGAAGGACATCATGTGGGATATAGTCCTTGTAGTAAGCTTTCAAAGGAGATTTGGATATATGCAATTCTTAAATTATTAAATTATAAATATGGAAAATAATATGTGCCATCAATCGAACTCAAGCTATTACATCTGATTGTTAGGTTATCTGTTAACTGTTATTGGAGAATGTAACTTTTTAGGGTTTTTTGGGGGGATTTTTTAGGGGTATCAAAACCAAATGTTTTCAGATTTTTTTTTAATTTAAGAGACTTTTAAAAATTAGTGAATAGTAACACCTGTAAAACAGAGCTGACTAAATGATGCTGGTCAGAGGTAGGCTGATAAACTCTGAATTAGGAACTGATTTTATATATAAATGAAAGAGAATTTTTTAGGGTTAGAGTCGGGAGGCATTTAATTACTCCAAGACCATAAGGGAATGGTCTAACTCCTCATATTGGTCAATGATAGAGTAACCATCATTAACTTACCTATTGGAGGTAGGGAGTGTTATAGTTGCAGGCAGAACATGCAGAGTGGAAGAAGAATTGATGGTGTGAGTTAAAAAGAGAGAAATATTATTATATAAAATGTAAAAAAAAAACTGTGGATCAGTGTGTGAATGTGTTTGTATGTGTACATGTATGTATGCATGTGAAAACTCCTTGAGGTCAAGAATTGCATATGTATGTATGCATTCATGCATATAGACATATGTGAACATAAGCAATTACAATATATTTAATTTCCATAGACTTGTCTATCCATCTGCCTATGTCTCTCTATATCCCCAGTACTTGGTTCAATTTGTTTTTTAATCTGGGAGACAGAGTGCATATGAATAAGTACCTATGAAATACATAAAGAGTTGAGGTAAGGGAACCTTAGATTTTAAAGTTATTCCAATTAGAAAAAAGAAAACTTCTAAATAATAGTCAGGGATGTACTCATCAATATTTTTGTATCTTAAAAAACTGAGACATACTTTTAAGTTTAATCTGCATTATAAATACTTTCTTGAGACCAGAGAACCTACAAAACAAAAAACTAAGACTTCACTTGCAACTTTTGTGAAGTTCCAAAGTGCAAATACATTGAAAATTTAATAATCAGCTTTTTGGAGACCAGAGACAGCTAGGTGGTACAATGAATAGAGTATCAGGGCTGGAGTCAGGAAATCTTATCTTTCTGAGTTCAAATTTGGTCTCAAATACTTACTAGCTATGTCATACCAGGTAAATCATTTAAATCTGTTTTCCTCATTTTCCTCATGTATAAAACGAGGTAGAGAAGGAAATGACAAACTACTTCAGTATTTTGACCAAGAAAATCCCAAAATGAGATCATGTAGTCTGATACCACTGAAAAAAAATGGATACCACTGAAATTGGACACCACTGAAAAAAAATGATTGAAGAACAAATCTCTGGAGACCAACACATCTCTGCTTACAAGTGCCCTGAATTATTATAGGTTGTCTTTGTTAATAATGAATGTGTCATTATTGGAGCTCTTTGGAGAGCAGAGAAGAGTCAGTTTTATAGGGGATGATGTAAGTGGGGATTCCTGTTTAGGCATAGATTGATCTAAATTGTCTCTGGCCTACCTTCTACCTTGGAGATTCTGCAGTTGTAGAGTTTTTTTGTTTTGTTTTGTTTTGTTTTTAGTTCCATACATTGTCAGAAATGTTGTGACCTGAATAATTGAAAGAAATGTCCACATCTATGAGATGATATATTCATTATTGGAGTATAAAAGGATTTGTAAAAGTATATAAGTTTTGGGAAGTTTTTTGTTTAGCTGTCTTCAATTTTGTCCAACTTCATGACTCTACTTGGGATTTTCTTGACAAAGATACTGGAGTGGTTTACCATTTTTATTTTATAGATAAGGAAACTGAGACAAACTGAGAGATAAATTACTTACCCAAGAACACACAGCAAGTCAGTATCTGATGCTATATTTGAACTCAGGAAGGTAAGTCTTCCTGACATTAGGCTCACCATTCTATTTGCTATATTTAGCTACTTTATTATTATTGCTATTTGAACTTAATTGCACTTAAAGGGAAAGTAATGATTGTAAGGCACTCTACTAATAGCTGGTACAAAATGTCTCAAGTATTTTTGATAATCTTTAAACCTAATCAGAATTTTCTTTAAAGAAAATGTGTGTTTGTGTGGTCCAACAGTTGTTTTAAAATGAAAAAGTACAGATGAATCGTGAAATGAAACAACAAGCTGCCAGAATTTCTAAGGGACTAAAAAGCTATTGTTGTATAATGAATATATCTCTACTACCTTTTTTGTAGAGCATTGTTTTTCCAAGAAAATTTTTTTTCTGAGCTCTTTTGAGTAGGGAGAGAAAACAAGATTCAAATACTTTCCCCTTGCTAACTGAAGGTGGCAGGGAGGACTAATAAGAATTTAAAAAGTAAGTTGTCATATTAGATGGGAAGCAGTGAGCTATTTGGAGAATGAGTATTAGATGAGTAAAGCAACTATTTAATTGGCAATCTTTCTTTAATCTTAACTGCAATTAGTTTTAAATGTGCCTGACTTGATAGAGGAAAACATTTTCTTTTTTTATTGTTCTTTGGACTCTTCTGGCCTATGGAAAGGGATTAAATATGTGACTTAAGAGAAATACCTTAAGTCGGTAAGCCAAATTGGATGCATCTACTCTATTAAATAAGTATGATGAAAAGTTTTACCAAAAGTCATTGCACTAGCACCATATTTAATTAGCAGACATTTTTTTTCTCTTCTATCTGAACTTACCAAGAATTCTCCCATCCTATGTTCCATTAGAGTAAGATCATGGGATTTAGAGATAAAACGAACCTTATAGATCATCTAATCTTATTTTATATATGAGTAAACTGAGGCCTAGAAAGGTTAAGTGATCTAATACTCAAGGTTACATATAGGTAACTTTGCTCCAGATTCCATGCTCTTGCCAACACATTACTAACTCACGGCAAATAGACTGTGACTTTCCTCCACAATTATTAGTCCATTAAAAAACGAATTGAACTTGAATAGGAAAGAGACTGAGCATAATAAATCATTTCAGTGTCATTGCCTGAATTTCATTAAGAGGCCAGTTCTCTTTCTAACATCCTTAAATGCAAGTTCTGGGTAAGTGGGGGCAGGGCTTATTTTCACAGTTACCTTAACTGTTTGGGTAATAGGTTGTCTTTTGGGATTTGCAGGGAAGAATGATGAACACCCCACCAACCCCTCAAAAGAAAGAATTAATGCTTTAATAATTCCAGCATAAAATGGAATCTGATACAATACTGACTCATTTCCTTGGACGACCTTATCCATAAGGGAAGTGGCAACCACCTGTCTGGCATAATTTGAGGAACACTGAATGACTAAATGACTCACTTCTCCCAAAATCATACCTCTTATACTAGGGTTCAGTAATCCTTAAGTAGGAATACTCATTTTTATTAAAGCATTGCTTACAATAATCCCAGTTAAAATACAAATCATTCATGGTTTCTTCCGCCCATTATTTTGCCTGGGTCAGAGATACAATAGATGTTGGAAAGTGTTAAACCATTCTCATACTCAGGAGAGTTGAAGGTTGCCAAACTTTGATAAAACCAAATAAACTTCCAAAATACACAACTTATGTCAGGTTGCTAGAAGGAAGAGGAAAGAACCAGTCTCAGAAGCTTGAAGTCAAAGGCTACAGAGGGTAGGAAATTCTAAAGAAATAATTCAGGAATAAGAATGTAAATCCATTAGAGGAATTGACAGTTTAATTGACAAATCCTTACACTCTGAACCATAAACATTTGGGTCCCTTAAAGTACCAGACCTGATGGGCAACTTAGGTTACAAACTCATTAATATAGGATGAAATTAGCTGGCTCTAGCATAGGAAAAAAACACAAGTAGAATCCTGGAGAGATGCAGATATTTATGGGAGGGAGGAGGAAAGGTCAGGCTCGTGGAGCATTGCTGAGAAGGGCTGATAGGGGAGAGGGCAATGGTAGAAGGCTCATAGTGGCCCAAGGCAGCATAAGGGCACCAAACACCTGCAGCAGGAGGCAGAAGTGCCAAATGCAGAAAAGAGAAACACATACCAAACTTGCTTTCATCTACTTCATGGTTTTCTTGAGTGCCAGTCTTATTCAGATACATACAAGACTTTGCAAACCTTAAAACACTATATAAAGCTAACTATTATTATTTAGTAGGACTTGCAAACCAGTGAGGAAAGGATATGAGATGAGTAAGGAAGAAAAGAACATTAAAATGAACAAACAATAGCAAAGAAAAATAGGCCCCAAGTCTGAAAATGAATTAGAAACACATTTCCAGAATGAAAGGTCACTATGTTCATTCTAAGTTTGCTAGCTCTGCTGTTAAATTTAAATGTGGTTCTTCCTTAGCACAGCTAGTCATTACTAATAACTGCTCCTAAGTTATTTTTTTTCCTGAGACCAAACCTGGAGTAAGGCTGAATTCTTAACTGTTCTGGAAAGAGAGCAAAACCTGAACTGTGCTTTATTTTAAGAATATAATCATTTATTGATTACTCCATTTTTCTGAGAGATGGAATCAGTGTATAGTTTTTTTCCTGAAGAAAGTCCAAGACAGGTTTTATACTCTGTATTTAGTTCAAATCCATTCGAACCCTCCCTATAAAACCAGCATTTCAGGCATTGTACTGCAGATAATCATTATTTTTAAAAAGGATTCATCATACCGCTTGTGTGAAAAATTCACAGTAGGCAGACAATATTTAATAAGTAAATCAATAATGTTCATTTCAAGGAAAAATTAGGTATAGAATATAGCTGCAGAAGATAATAAAACAAGATCAAATACTAAATCTCAGAACTGATGAACCATTAGGGATAATGCAATTCACTGCAGTGCCAAGCTGCAGTATATTAGAAATCTTACATCATAAAATGCAGTGTAAATGCAAATTCAATCTAATTTGTCATATGATTAAAACTCGAGGAAAAAAAGAAATCCTGCTGTAATCGAATGTAACATTGGTGTAGCAGTAGTGAAAAGAAGGACTCCCTTAGGCCAGAGAGCTGGTGCTAAAAGCTCTCTCATTACCAGGCCATGTATAGGCCACTGTGCTGAGGGGAGAGAACTACTCTGGAGCTTCACAATGAGGCTGTCATATATGTGGTCCCAGGCTCTTGTTGTTGAAAGGAGACTTAGGGGTGTCCCCCATCCATGGTGGAATTCCTAGTGCAGTGTTTCAGATATGTCGTTACCCAGCTTCTCCTCAAGTGGGTATGATCTTGGGAAACTAATAACTTCCTGAAGCATCCTATTCATAGATCATAGAACAAAGGATAACACAAACATTTGATTTAGTCCCTTCATTTTAGAATTGAGGTAACTGAGGCCTGGAAAGCTTAAGTGATTAATCTAAAGAATTTGCACCCAGATCTGTTACCAGAATTGGGGATTGTTCAAAAGTATCAAACTAATTTTTAAAGAGCTATTTCATATATGGGAAAAAAAAATCCTTTTCTCTCATAAGTTTGCCTTAAGTACTAGTTTTATCATCTGGAATAACATAGACCATAATATCCTCTCTTCCAGATGACATCTCTTCAGATGTTTGAATAGAGCTATCAAGTTTTCTCTTACCTCAGCCTGTCTGGGAGAAACATTCCTGTTCCTTTGACTGTTTTTTTCATATGATTGATTTTTCAAAATAATTAAAAAAATTGAAACCCTTCCCATACTTGTTCAAGATTCCCATTGTTCTTTTAAAGATATGGTTTGCACAAATGGATTTGGGTAAGTAGGTGGCACAGCTGATAGAGTGCTAGGTCTGAAGTCAGGGAAATTCCTTTTCCTGAGTTCAAATATGGCATCAAACACTTCCTAACCGGGTGACTCTGAGAAAGCTACTTAACCCTGTTTGCCTCAGTTTCCTTATCTATAAAAGGAACTAGAGAAGGAAATGAGAAACCATTCTAGTATCCTTGCCAAGAAAATCCTAAAAGAGCTCATGTAAATTAAAAAAAAAAATACACCTAAATATGACTGAACAACAGCATAAATGGAAGTGACCATAAATGGAAGTGACACTCTACATGTAGTCTGATATATCCTGCAATGGAGTTCTCTCTTCCTTATCCTATTTAGCCCAGTTTACTTTTTTTTTTAATGGCTCTACAGATGGAGTTTGTTTTGTTTTTAAAGCAGTTTGTATCTTGTTTCTAACACACACCAAGATGGAGGATACTAGTTATAGCTCTCCTGAGTCCTTAGCTTGGCCACCATCCCTCCTTTCCTTTAGATCATGGAATCTCTGGTTTCATTCTTGGTTCATTTCTGGTGCTACTAATTTTCAGAAAGCCCTTTTTGCTCCCAGACTTGGGCATTAATATGGCTTTCCTGGGCAAGTACTTTTATACTTAGCTATTTAAATGCTGTATCTCCCTAACATGATATGCACTCCTTGAGGAAAAGGGTTGTTTTTTTCTTTTTTCTTTCCTCAGCATATTTCTCAATGTGGTGGCTTCTATCCTGAAGCCATAGAATAAATAAACAATCAAATATATAAATACCTAAATGAGTGAATAAATGAATGAATGAGCAAATAAATAAATAAAATGTTCAGTGAAACTTAGCCACAAAGAAGTATGAATAGATATTCTCCTCACTCATTTGGGAGTCAATATCCATGAAAAATTGCCTAAAATATCAGATTTTTTTTTGATTGATATTGTGACATTTTTCTCTTTTTCTTTGTAAAAAAAAATAGGGGAAGGGAAAAGATGTAAGGAAAATGTAGGTGATATAAAAGCAAAAGATATTAACATACATCTATTCTTTAATGTTTATTAAACTGAAATAAAATAACTGGAGATTACTATTTATTCCAACTTCTTTTTCGCAAGGTACTGTCAAATGATCTAATAATATGATCTTTTTGGAATGTTACGAACTAATTTTTTTTTTTGGATGGAGTTCATATTAGACCTGCTCCCTGCTAAATTTTACCCTGGATTAAATAGTAAAACACAGATTTCTAGTGTTTAAATTTGGATGAGTGTGGCAGATTCTTCGATTTTCAATTTTTGTTTATCAGTGCAAATTCTTCTTTCTTTTTCATTTTTTTTTTATGGTTAAGTATCTTTGGTCCTTGTCAACAACTGCTAAGTAATTGGGGACCGTTTAGTAGTAGGGATCCCAGAAATATCATGACCTCTTTTATTTTGAGGAGAGGACACTTAGGGAAATATTAGCCTTGACCCTCTTGTTTTTATTTTTTTAATTCTCCATAAAACCTAATGAGTTGGAGCCACAATGCTTTCAAGATATCTTATTTAATATTATTTGAATGTTTAATTCATCTTCCTGAATACCTAAATGACTTCCAGAAGTTCTAATTCTTCTTCTTCCTGGCCCACTTTGGACTAATAGAATTTAAAAAAAAAATTCTGAGAGAGAAGCAAAAAGAACCTGAAATGTAGGTTTCCTACAAAGTGCCAGAAAATCATTGACTTTTATATATTATTTTATATTATATTACATTATGTCATGCTACATTATATTGTATTATATATATTATTATATATACTATACATTATGAGTAATATATAGTATATATAATATATAATATAATATTACATTATATTGTTACAGTCTATCATTCTATTCGATTATAAACAAATATATCATATATTATATATGATATAATTATATAACATAAATATTTAATATATATTATATATAGATATATAATTTCATTTGACCCTCACAACAGTCCTATTAGCTAGATGATACTATTGTCTACATTTCACAGACAAGGAAACAAAGTGGGTAAGTGATTTGTCAACTACTTTGACAAATCACTAGGGTCAACCAGCTAGGAAGTATGTGAGGCAGGATTGAACTCTTATCATCTTAATTGCCACTTAGAATAGAGGTAGAGCTGAAAGGAACCTCCAGGCCCAATGAGTCTAGCTCCCTCATTTTATTCATTAAAAATAACAAAGAAACAAACAAAAACAAAAAATACCCTGGGGTTTGAGAGATTGTGACTTGCCTAAATTATATAAATAGTTAAGAATCAGAAACAGGATTTGAACCCAGGTCCTAGACTCTGTTACTCTCCTTCATCTTCAATAATCTCATTAAGATGGTATTAGAAAGGAATCCTTCACTTGTATTATGGCATCTTCAAAGTTGTTTTGATAAACTAGGAAATTCTATAATCTCTCTCTTTATTTTAACCTGGGGAAATTCAAGGATAAAGGATAAAGTAAGTTTTCTGTAATGGAGATATACTCTATATTCAGCTTACTTAGGAGCAGCTATGTGGCACAGTGGAATAATGGGACCTGGAGTTGAAGGGAAAACCCTACAGTTCAATCTCACTCAGACTAGCTGTGTGGCAAATCACTTGTTTGCCTTAATTTCCTCATCTATAAAATGATCTAGAGAAGGAAATGGCAAACAATTCCAGTATCTTTGCCAAGAAAATCCCAAAGGGGTTTATAAAGAGTTGGATATAACTGAACCAACGGAATAAGAACATGTGAGATGCCTCCTGCTATGATGATGTTTCTTCTGTGAAGAGCCAGGAAGGTTCTCTTTCCCCTACTGAAGGATCATTATAGAAAATACACTTAGGATTTGTCTAAGATATAAATAGCTTAGATTAGCCAGTGTAGTGTTTTTCTTATTTTTTTCAGTAATCCTGTAAGATATTCAGGATAGGTATCATTATCTCTATTTATAAATACATATAATAAAACTGAGAATTTAAGAACTTTGACTAACATAACACAACTAGTCAATGGGACTAAAACTAGAAGTATTCCTTTTACTAGGCAAAGTTATTTATTTATAGTCACGTGAAAACCTAAACAACAAACAATGGAAAATAAGGATTGTTCTCTTACATTTGTGGACCCTTCTAGATTTCTGTAATTACTTTACACTTTTCATAAACTACTTTATTTGCTACTTATTAAAGGGATGTTTTCTTTCTTCTGACTAAATTAGCTCTCTATAAGAAACTTAATTGGCTAACTTTTGCTAGATCCTGTAGCATTCCTTTTTTAGCCCATTCAAGTACAAACAGGAACATGTCAATTAAGTGACTGGCATGATTGCAAAGGATTATATAAGAAACAAGTGCTCCACACTGATGAATATTTCAGGGATGAGCATATCTTAAGTAAGAGCCAAGATTTAGTTTCAAAACAGAGCTGCAGTTAAATGCTTTTTTAATTTTATGGTTTTAAAATCTCAGAATATGAGAGGGTTACTATCTTTTCAGATACTTTCCACTTTCATGGATTTCTATTTCCCCATCTCTAAAATGAGGAGATTAGTCTAAGTCCCGTATAGCTCTCGAGCTAGGGGTCTAGACAAGCCTGCTGTGTGTTTCCCAGAGTCACATAGCTATATGTGTTTGAGGCCAGATTTGAATTAGGGGCTTTTGTGTCTTCCTGCTCCTAAGTAAGCTAAATGTAGGATTCAGCTTCATAATAGAAAATTTATTTTACCCTCTTTCCTTTAATTCCCCCAGGTCAAAACAAAGAATGAGATTATGGAAATCCCTAGTTTATCAAATGATCTTATTATCTCTGAGCCAACTGTAGAATTGTCATTTTCTCCCTCACTATATTAAACTTGTTGCCTGATTAGGCAGATTTAAAAGGTCCCAAGTTTATAGAAATTCTGCCCTTGGCAGTGGAGCTACAAAACATAGGAATGGCTTAGTTTTATGCCCCTTGTTAGGGAGTACAAACTCTGTATTGATGGGTTAGTTCCTGCTACCTAAAGTGGTTCCCACAGCTATCCCATACCATTAAGAACCTAACAGAGACACAAAAATATGTGAAGGATGCTGTTGATCCTAAGTATTTATGAGAAATCAGGTGAGATCACTAAGATGCACCTTTAACAAAAGAAAAAGGATATGATTAGAAACTAGTGCCAATCAAAACTTACAATTCTTATTTGTTGGTTTTTTTTTTTTTAAATCCCTCTTCACACCAACTGCCCATGTGAGCAAGCATGGGGAATAAAGGCAAAGAAATGAATAAAACTGAGCATTTAGGGTTAGAACTACGATAATCTACATAGTTCAATCTCCATAGTTCTTTTTCTGGATGCAGATGGCATTTTCTATCCAAAGTCTTTTGGGATTGCTTTGGATCACTGTAGAAGGGGAGTTTATGATCATTGAAAAGGCTGAACAATTACTCAGATGTGATCTAGGCCAATCTCCTCTTCTTGTTCAGTTCAAGGCCTTGCCCAATGTCCATTTTGTAGGGTCTGTCCAAGATTAATATTGTGATTGCTCAACTTAATAGGTTGACCTGCCACCAATATGTCTTAACCTAGGTAATGCATACTTTTCATTCATTAGTTTTTGTTGTGTTTATTTCTTGACCAATGCCTTTTAAGTAATCCTGAGGAAAGAGTGCAAAAACTAGGAGAGATTACCACAGTTATTGATTATCCTTTATGGAGAAAATAAAGAGATGTTACAATTCTGTTTGCATATAGGCACATTTTGTAGTTTCATGAGCCTGAAGCCATCTGCATGGCTATCTCTGTAACTTCCTGATAAAGAATGTTTCTTTTTTTTCCCCCTTTTCTTTTAAATAATAATTGTCTGATTATCTGATGTAAGATAAAATGTGTGCTTTCTGAGGGAAGGGTATGGAATTTTAAAAATTTTTCTCTGTATCCTTAGTGCTTAATTCAGTACTCTGTCCCTCACATATAACTGCTTGTTGACTGAATGAAATAAATGAACATAAAAATAGTTCTTTATAATTAAAGGGGAGTCTTTGTTTATTTCTTTATGGGTAATAAGAGTATTAACTTGTGAGAGGTTTGCTGGGAAGGGTATGAGCTATATAGCCCAATCCATTTAGGTAGAGTTTGGTTAAAGTTGTGGTAGCCAAGGCAGCCAGATTTTGGTAGAAGAGAATAAAAAGGCTTTGGCTTTGAATGGAATAAAGAAAACTAAGAGTTTAGATATAGCTAAGATTTAATAAATGGCCTTCTCCAAGACAAAAGAGTAATTCCCCACTACCCTTCCAATATGCCAGGTATTACTTAAATCAGAAGGAAGATTATATGGACTTCTATGACCAGTTTGGAATTATTTAAAACAATAATACACTCATTACTATCTTCTTTGAATGTTTGCTTTACTTACAAATCCATTCTTTCCTGAAAGACCCCTCTTCCTCACAGTATAAAACACAAAAAAAGTTTTGTTGTTTTTGTTGTTTTCCACAGTTGTACAAATCTGAATATCTAAATTTTTTTTTATCTTTTGGGTCAACCTTGCAAATGTACATAGCTATTTGTACTGGTAGCAACTTGGTTATTTTTGTCCTCCCTATTCACAAAATAAAAAATAAAAAAATCTTAAAGAGAATTAGGCTAACATCCAAGAACTATTTAAAATCATTGTTGTTCTTTCTGTTTCTGGCATAAATTTGTGTTTACTATGAGCTCATTTGGGCTATAATAGTTTTTATATTACCTCCAACCTCCAAAACTAAAGGTTATAATGAAATTTCTAAATAAACTCAGTAAGTTTCTTTTATTTAGAATCAGTAGAAAATGCTTAGCTTAGTTTTTGTTTGTTTTTATGATATTATGATTAAAGACTGAAAAAATTATTACCCTTTTGTCTTCTCAATCCTTGAAAACAGATAACCCAGAATATTTTTAGCCAAGCCTTGCTGTATATTTTCTTTCCACAGCATAGACTGGCAGAATTTTAGTCATAATGAATTATCTTACTAAAGTCAGAGGCTATCTAGACCAACATAAACTTACAAAAAAAATCTTCTTTGTTAAATCTGACAAGTCATTGTCCACACTTTCTTGGAAGACCTCCAGTGGTGAGGAGCTCATTATCATCTAAGAGAATCTATTCCCCTTCTGGAACATTTGAATAGGTAAGGAAGGTTTTTGAAAATATATATATAACAAGCCTAAATTTACCTGAGAGGATGTTATTTAGATAACTGATGGACCTGACATGAATTCTATTCTCAAGTCACAAGTTGGTGATCTCCAAGTAATATCAGCTTTAATCAAAATGAACTTATTATAGTAGAGTCTTCTGGATTTTTTTTAAGCAAGAAAGCTCCTGATCCTTACTTTTCAAGCCTTTAAAGGAAATTAATATACAAGGGAGGTTTACTATGAAAGCAGCTTTTGACTAGATGGTAAAATTCACATTTATGTATTATGGCAAGGGTTTTTAATCTTTCTTGCATCATGGCTGCTTTTGTCATTCTGGTGAAAATTATGGTACTCTTCTCAAAATATTGCTTTTTTAAAAAAATGTATAAAATTAAATACAGAAGACTAGAAAGAAAAGCAATTATACTGGAATACAAGAAACCACACACACACACATATGTAAAAGTTCAAGGATTAAGAATGACTTGGTTTATGATATCTATAACTTGGGTTGTAGATAGTGGGCTATGATAAAGATTGTCATTCAGTTGATCAACATACAATTTAAAATACATAGTATATGTCAAACACTACACTAAACACTAAGGATGCAGGATAGGTCAAAGAATTCTTTCTAATGGAGATATGTAAATAATTTGTATACATAGAAGATATATACAGATAAATACATGTCACTACGAGGAAGGCTTCTGTTGAAGATGGAATTTTAGTTGAGAGACTGAATAAATCCATGGAAGCAAGAAAGTAGAGATCAAATAGGAGGGTATTCTAGACATAGGGGATAGCTGTTTGGCACAGTGTAGAGCTGGAGTGACCTGACTGAAAAACAGCAAAAAGGCCAGTGATCTTGGATCTTTGATGGAGAGAGAAGTAAATGTTTAAGGAACCTGGAAAGATTGACAAGGACCAAGTTGTGAAGTATTTTATATTTGATCTAGGAGGTGAGAAGGAACCATTGGAAATCACTAGGCCACCAACATGGACCAAAATGTATTCCTTGGTTCATTTTTTGAACATAATTAAATGTCTATTATAAGCCTAGGGCTCTATTTGCTTATCAAAAATCCTATGTTCTAGAAGGGTTATATGATTCAATAGACTTCTTAAATTTTTTCTGCTCATGTGCCCCTTTTCACTATAGAAATTTTTATATAACCCCATCTCAAATCTTCTCTTGCAGTGCAAAGTGCACATGTTGTAGTTTCAGAACCAAGGCTGTAGTGAAGTTGACCAATGCAATCTGGTCAAGTAGTACCAGAAACACCTCGGATTCATTACACATTTAATTTTGAATTAATTTTTGGTCATTGGGCCTTTTATTGTTGACAAATTTTTCACAACCCTTACATTCAGTTCTGTGACTCCATATGGGATCGAAACCCACAGTTTAAGAAGTTTTGGATTAGATAACCTTGGAGGTCATTTCCAGTTTTCAGAGTTGATTTTAATGTGATTCTGGATTGAGTTCCAGTTAGGCCACAAGAATATATGTTTATTTTATGACTCAAGTATAAATAAAATCCTTTAAGTATAATCAGTATAGCATTAATGCAGAGAAACCTAGAAGGTCATATCTATTCATTCAAAAGTCTGAATGGATGATTGACTCATATAATTAGATTAAGCAAGTTCCTCTCTATGTGGAAATTATTCTCTTTCTCTGTTCTTTAGAGGCATCAAAGTTAAATTCTCTTAAGTCTAAATATCTCTCTAGTTTGTCTTCTAATATGTTTCTTATTATTTTGTCTTATCTACTAATCACAAATTCAGGTAATTTCATATTGATATTTCTAATAGATATTTTTCAATATGCTTCATTTTGAATAAGTCACCTAATCCCTCTGGTCTCACTTTCCATATATAAAATATAGGGATTGGATTTGATAGCTTCTAATGTCACTTGCAGATATAAATTTATAATCCTATGGTCCTAAGACCACATTACAGTTTGTAATGGAAATAGCAACAGAGGTGCTTAGCCTTCTTGTGTGTATATATATGTGTATATGTGTGCAAGGTGTCATAGACTCCTTTGATAGTCAAAGGATGCTCATGACCTCTTTAGAATAATGTTTTTTAAAGTATAAAATAAAACACAGAGGATTATTAAGAAAACTGCTTATATTAAAATAGTTTACAAATATATATTTAAAAAATGTTTTTGAACCCCAGGTTCAGAACCTATGGCTTGAGGCTTGAAAAGCTGTATATACATGAGCTCCCTGGGTTCATAAGATATGGAATCAGCAGGGTTATCTTGGTGAAATTGCTTAAAGATTCTAATCCTCAATATCCACTTATGTAAAATAGATATGACTTGTAGCACTGTTTATCATACAATGTTATTGGGGAGAAAACACTTTATAATAAACAAAAGACATTATATGAATGTGAGCTAAAATTACTTTATTTGGCTCATGATGGCACTCCTTGTTTCTTCTTCATTTAGGCATGACTGCTTGACCCTTTGTGAGATAGCTGCAAATCAGCTGATTTGTACAGTCTTGATGTGACTCATTTGTGAGTTTGTTCAAGAGATTTTGCTCTTTGTGCCTCCCAGAAACTAGTGTGACTGTTAACAAAACAAACCCATAGTTCTGATAAATGCCTTATTTTTAAAATATATAAATAACTGATTCAAATTTATAAGAAATCAAGCCATACTCCAATTGATAAATGGTCAAAGGATATGAACAGACAATTTTCAGATGAAGAAATTGAAACCATTTCTAATCATTTGAAAAGGTGCTCTAAATCACTACTGATCAGAGAAATGCAACTTAAGACAATTTTGAGGTACTACTACAAATGTCTCAGATTTGCTAAGATGACAGGAAAAAATAATAATGAATGTTAGAAGGATGTGGGAAAACTGGGATACTAATATATTTTTGGTGGAGTTGTGAACTGATCCAACCATTCTGGAGAGCAATTTGAATCTATGCCCAAATGGCTATAGATCGGTGCATACCCTTTGATCCATAAAATCTCTACTGGGCTTATATCCAAAAGAGATCTTAAAGGAGAGAAAAGGACCCACATATTAAAAAATGTTTGAGGCAGCCCTTTTTGTAGTGACAAGAAACTAGAAACTGAGTCGATGCCCATCAGTTGGAGAATGGCTGAACAAGTTAGGGTATATAAATGTTATACAGTATTATTGTTCTATAAGAAAGGACCAGAAGGATGATTTCAAAGAGCCCTGGAGAGACTTAAATGTATTCATGCTAAATAAAATGACCAGAACCAGGAGATCATTGTACACAGCAATAACAAGATTATATGATGATCAATTCTGATGGAGATGGCTTTTTTCAACAATAAGATGATTCAGGCCAGTATCAATGATCTTGTGATGAAGAAAGCCATCTATACCCAGAGAGAGCACTGTGGGAAATGAGAATGGATCACAGCAGAGCATTTTTCACTCTTTTTGGGTTTTTTTGCTTGTATTTTTTTCATTTTTTTTCCTTTTTGGTCAGATTTTTCTTGTCCAGGAAGATAATTGTATAAATACGTATGCGTATATTAGATTTAACATATATTTTTACCATGTTTAACATATATTGGATTACTTGCCATCTGAGTGAGGGAATGGGGGGAAAGGAGAGAAAAAACTGGAACACAAGGTTTTGCAAGGGTAAGTGCTGAAAAATGACCCATGCATATGTTTTGAAAATAAAAAGCTTTAAAAAAACAAACCCATAGTGTAAATTATTTATTAATAAATAGAACATTACTATTGAGCAATGATTATGATGATTTTAAACAATGTCTGCCTATAAACAAAAACTTTTTTAAAATATAGAGGCTACTCCAAATACACAGGGATTGTGTAGCACCATAGATTTAGAACTGAATCAAAAATCTAGAGCCAGAAGGAAACTTAGAGGCCATGGAGTCAAATCCATTCATTTTTCAGATGAGGACACTTAGATCTGAAGAAGTTACATGATCTGCGCAAAGGCATATAGCTATTAAATTGCTGAGTTAGGAGTTGAATCTTGTTACTTTATCCACTCCATCATTATTTTGCTGAATTGAATTTCAATGGTTGAAGGACTTAGCCAAGATAATACGTGGTATGTATCTGTGTATATATGTGTTTGCATATATTTGTGTACATATATGCATGTGCATGTGTGCATATATGTGTATTTAGAAACATACTATATATAATGTATGCATGCATGTGTATATGTGTATACATCTGTATGTATATATATATACATAATATATACATATACATATGTGCATATATACACATTATATATACATATAAATAAATATAAATAAATACAATGTAAAGAAACAATATATATAAATATGAGTAAATACATATATCTACAAATATGAATAATTGCATGTATCTATAAATATAAATAACTAATTGTATATATAAATATGAATAAATTCAGCTGCATATATATAAATATAAGTAAATGTATATATAAATGTATTATGAATGTAGGTATGTAGGAATGAATGTATGTATGTGTGTGTGTGTATATTGTGTGTGTATGTGTATGTATAAACTGGGACTGTTCTATCACTCCAGATCTAGCATCCTGCCTGCCACACTCCTCTGACACCCTAAATAATCCCACTCCAAGTGCTTCTTTACCTCACATAACCTCTACTAGGGCCTAGTTTGAGGTAAGAGCAAGGTAGATCCACTGAAGCAAAGGGAATCTGCAATATTCTTTCCCCCTTTTTTTTGGCTGCTAGAGACATTGGTTTCTGGAACTGAACTCTGGGGAAAAATAAAACAAAACAAAACAAAAACTGAATCAGGAGGATTTCCTGTACTCAACAAAGTAGCAAAATCAATTAGCAGCCCTGAGTCCTGCTGAGGTTCTCTGTGGTGCCTCTAGCAACTCAGCGGGCACTCACAAGCAAAAACAGCTTGAAGGTTGCAGATTCCACATCTCCAGGTGCCAGGCTCATTTTAAGACCTACTCACAAATCCAGTCTATTTCAGGTCAAATGGATGGGATCCATTTTTTTTTTTTTTTCTGTTCAGACATTAAACAGAAGGGATGTATTCATTTGGTTGCACTCAGAGGGTTTAAACCTGTCTTGGCATATTCAGGACTCAACCAACAAACCAAATTAAAAGAAAAAAATTAGCAGGTATAATATGGGATCTTCTTCTAGTTCTGGTTTGGAATCCTTTCTTTTTCCTCTCTTTTTTGCATGTAAAACATTTCTCTCATTTATTACATTGGTGATGTTGACATTGTAAAGGTGATTATGCTTGACTCTACCTCTTTCCATCAACAAAATTGAAGCTAATTTAGGGCACTGATGTAAGATTATTATCAGGTTGAGTACTTATATAACTAAATTTATGGTGATGAGTCTTATACACATTGCATATGCCATCAGTCTCTGATTATGAGCTTTTATGGCACTCCCATTACTTGGTGACAGCTGTCAAGTATGTGGATGTTATCCTTTTATTTACTTCTGACATTTGAAGGTCAGATTAGAGTTTTAATTAGATTTTTTTTTCTTTTGTCAATTCAGAAATATCACTCAATTGAGAACTCTTTGAAGTGGCAGTGACATCCCAGGAGCTGTTTTTTTTTTTTTTTTTTTTTTTTTTTTTTTCCTTCTGTGTTGGCTTGTTTTAACCAGTGTTTTCAAGAAAAAAAAATTATTCACCACAATGATACTAGAAACTAATGAAATCCAGAAATTTATGAAGACTCTGCCAGCTGGGTTTATAATCCAAACAGGAGAAAAACACTTATTGCAATCTGTGTTTTTTTCTTTTTATTCAGGACCTATAAGACCTGGTATAAACTCACAGACTGATTGTTTTACAGGCTGGTTGCCTCTATCTTCCTTGTCTCCAGCAAGAGTTACTGGATTTCAGAAGCAAGTAAAAGGCTCTCTTCTTCCACTGTCACATTACTTAAGCTCAACTTTTGTCTAAAAATTTAGTGCTCCACTATCCTGCTCATATCCTCCACTTGTGTAAAACTTCAACTTTCTCTTCCAGAAATGTCAGTCCACTTCCCTTTTGCAAAGGTTAACAATCCCTGATTTAGATACTGGAGTTGATCCTCTCCCTCTGTGACCAATAGATACTATCTTTCTGTTTCCCTCTTATATTTAATGGAGATGATTGCTTTAGTTCCCATGGTACTTAAAGTATTCACAGGACAACAACCAGGCTGGTGAAAAACCTTAGTTCATACTATTTGGGGATTAATTGAAGGGATTGAGGAAGTTTAGCTGGAAAAAGAGAAGGCTTAGGGGATACCTGTTTTATATCTTAGAATTTTAAAGGGGAAGAATAAAGATTAGACTTATTCAGTTGTATCCCAAAGGAAGAATCAGGAGAAATGAGTGAAAGCAGCAATGGGAAACATATAGGCTTGATGTCTAACTGATCTTCCCTAACAACCAGAGCCATTCAGAAGTGAAAAGGGATGCTTCCTAAGAAAGTAATTCATCCCTCATCAGAAGTCTTCAAGTAGAGGTTAAATATGGTTGAGATTGTTGTTTGGGAATGAATTGTATTGGATAATCACTGAAGGTTCCTCCATTTCTAAAATTCTGAGTTGTACTACCTTGAGTGACTAAATAAAATGTCCCAAATGCCTTACATTTATATTGTGTGTGTGTGTGTATACATATATATATATATATATATATATATATATAGTTACAAAAGTTTTGGGATGTATCATCTTATTAGATTCTCACAATTAGTTCCTTGGTTCATTCTTCCTGTTGAAATCCTACACATTTTTGAGAGTTTACTCAAATTATTACTTCTTTAATCAAGTCTTGCCTCATTATCCTAGTCAATCTGAAATGATCTTCCATGGTTCTTTGGTTATCTTTTACAAACATTTTTTGCAAAGTGGGTTGGTAGAGAGAGTATGGACTTGTGATTTTATTATCGTAGAACTCACCTATTATGAAAAATCATCTACTGATGCAGATCAGAAATTGGTCTGGCAGTCATTGAGAGATTGATTATTTTGCCTGTGGTAATACAGCAAATACAAATACTTTTTTCTTACTCCAAGGACAATCTCCTCTTCATTTAGCTACTATGCCTGTCCTTGATGTATGTTGATTTATTTGAATTATAGTGATTTGTGTTTGCTACATATCTCCTATTCAACTATCCAATTCATGAAGTCAGGGACCATTTCTTGGGCTAGAACAATACTGCCTTTATTGTAGATGCTTAATAACAATGCGTGTCATAATTAGTATAAATTTTATTCTGATTTTATAAAGTAAAGAAAAAAATGTTCAGACACTAAAGGATGAAAGGATTGTTCAAGTTGGAATAAATTTTAGAGGTGATTTAATTTAAACTGCCCTTTTCCAAATAAAAATAAAGATGTAGGAAACTGGTCACAGAACCATTAAGTGAAAATGCCTGAGCTTCAAGCCTTCTTACTCCAAGTTGGTCACTCATTTTACTGCACTATGATAATGTAAAGGGCCCTGATGAATTTGTCATTTGGGGAAGCAATGCCAGCTTGTGGGAGAACCATAGTGTGTGCGTGCTTTAGTCACTTAGTACAGAAGTTTGGTCTCTGATTCCATCCCATCCCATCCACATGAATTTTTGAATTGGAAGATATGTGGAAGATTGGTACGGAATAATTTTTTTTAATTAGAAAGCTAAAAGTTATTCTAAGGAATTACCATCAGGCTAGTAAAATTATGAATAGAAACTAGATGTTAGGCATTAAATACTTTTCTTTCACTAAGTGTATATAGAAAAAGTACAAACACAAAATGAAGACAGCATAGTACAATGGAAAGAATACTATTTCTAGAGTAAGAGGACCTGGGTTCAAATATTGCTTCTGATTCTACCTTTGTGACATTAAACAAATCAATTCACTTTCCTGATCTCAATTATCACATCTGTAAAACTGAGAGCATGGGTTGTATAGCTTCTGAGATTTTTTTCTTCTCTTAATGTGACTCTGTGATATTTCTCTCTCCTTCAGTTTACTTATCTTTACATCAGAAATTTAAAGTTCCAAATCATACAAAATATATCAAATGCAGTTGCTTCCTTCCTACATTCACAATCACTGAAGAAATATGATAAATGAAGTACAAGTATATTGATAGTGAGGGTATATGTTTATCCAATGATTTTGGATTTTATTTGGTGAAGTTTAGGTTTAGAGTCTATAAACATTTGATTATCTCTCTTTCTCACTATCAAATTCAAATAGGTTTGAAGAAACATCAAGGTTACTGGCTATGCTATAAATTAACAGCATACAAACACAAGTAATTATTTGTAATGTATCAGCTGTTTGAGATTCTTACCAAAGTCACCTTTAACCATGACTATGACTGCACTTGCTGATTTATGAATTCTGAAATGGTCCCAAAATTAAGTTCTTTCAGGATAAAATATGATAAAGTAGAGGTATGAGTTATATATTTCCAAATAAAGTTTTTCTCATACATGTAAATTTAAAAACAAAATTTACCCCAATTCAAGTAAAATTTTATAATAATATGCAATCAACTTCACAGGGGCTAACATTAGATATATGCTATCTAGAAGCAACATAGCTGAGAGTACATAAATGACACCACTGAACTTCTGTTACTAGTCTTGGCCACTTCCAAGCTTTACTGGAGAATTACTTATAGAGTGAGAACTTTCTCTGTATAGAAATCTATATTCTTCTATATCTATATATATATATATCTATGTATCTACCTGTAGAGGTGGGGTGCTTTTGGAACACTTGATATTTTCAAGAAACTGCACAACAAACTGTCAGGTGGTCAATTCCAACTTAGCCTGGTCTGATTTCCTCTTTGTCAGGACTTGAGGCACTAGTTTTCTCCTCAAGTTCTAAGGATAGTGAGAACTTATTCTTGAGGAACCTGACCATCTTTATCTACCTGTCTATAAATGGTAGCAGGGAATCAGGAACATTAATCAAAACCCATGAGATGATTGTGATTAGTGATAAAAATTGACCCTAGGAATACTGAGGTTAATTCTGTGTAGTGACAATATCTTTATAACTTGATCAAGTAGTCATTTGTGATCTTATTGAAATAAATAGCTAAATAACTATAAATACATTGGTTATATATTTACATTATATCTGTTATATATTTACATTAATTAATTGTAAATATAGCAATGTGTAATAATGGAACAAATACTAAAATTGTGGAGATATGACTAGATTCAAGTGAAGAAGTATTTATTAAGTGTCTGCTATATGTGAAGCATTGGGTTAAATGCTTGGGATACAAAGAAAGGTAAAAGACAGTTCCTGCTCCCAAAGAGTTTACAATCTTATGGGGGAGATAACATACAAAGAATACTATAAGCAAGTTATAAGCAACAAAAAGATAGGGAGTAATAGTATTTGGTGAAGTTTGAAGTACAGGTACATTGATAGTGAGGATATGTGTTTATCCCATGATTTTGGGTTTTATTTTGGTGAAGTTTAGGTTTAGAGTCTACAAACATTTGAATATCTCTCTTTCCCACTATCAAATTCAACAGGATATTTTAAAGAAACATCAAGGTTATATGCTATAAATTAACAGCATACAAACACAAGTAATTATTTGCAATGTATCAGCTGTTTGAGATCACTAACAAAGTTACCTTTAACCATGACTATGACTGTACCTGCTGGTTTATCAAATCTGAAATGGCCCCAAAATTAAGTTCTTTCAGGATATCAATTACATTCTCTTTTCTAGAATTCCTTTTCAAGTTTCTTTGCAAAAAAAAAAAAAAAAAAAAAAAAGTTAATCTCACTCCTCTCAGAGGAAAAAAAAAAAAGGTCTTATTAATCCTTTAAAAATCATCAGTCACTATTACTTGTATCTTTAGAGGGATAAATTGTCTCCTTATAGACTTCTCATAGAAATGACAGTTAAAATGTGTACAGTCTACTATGTGGGATTCTTTATGCAGGACTTCTGGAGGTGGAGCCAATTTGGTGAAGACTGACACACATTTCTTTCTGACCTTCTCATACAGTCCTCAGATTAATTGGCAAATCCAACCTCTGAATTAGTGGTGGAGCAGCAGAACCCGCAAATATTGGGAGTGCAACAAATTACCAGCAGAAGATAAATTTAAAGATTGCCAGAAAAGGTCTGTTTCAATTGGAAATGGGAAGGAGGCAACCAGCACAAGCAGCTGAGCACAAATGCCAGAGCAGACAGTGCAGATTCCTGGAGTGGTGCAGACTCCAAACATCAGAGAGGAGGAATCTACAGCAGTAGTATTGGCTACTAGTTGCAAGCCAGTAGATCAGCAGAGAAGTTAGAAAACATCCAATACAAACACAAAGATAAATAGTGAATTCCAAAATGCCAGAGTTTTATTGGACCTGGCCACACCCACCCAGCACTGGGAGTGAGTCAGCACTGACCCAGGGCAACTGTGGCCCCTTAAAGAGAAAGCCACTACTTGTAGAGGAAGCTTGGAAAACCTCCCCTGCCCTAAAAACAGACCTTATTTTTTTTTTAATGAGTAAAAACGTAAAGAGAACTCGGACAATAGACAGCTTCTATGGTAAAAGAGAAGAAAAAATATCAAATGCTGGAGACTAAAGGAAAATTGTCTCTAGATGAAGCCCCAAAAGGTGATATAACCTGGTCCCCATCACACAAGGCTCTCTGAGAAGAAATTAAAAATGATCTTTAAAGAGAGCTAGAAGAAAAATGGGGAAAGGAAATGAAAACTTTGCAAGAGGGTTTGGAAAAGACATATAACTTAATCATATAGATTTGATAAAGTGGAAAAAGAAAACTCCCTGAAAAAAGAGAATTTGTAAAAAAGATAAAGAAAATAACTCCTTAAAAAACAGAATTTGTGAAACAGAAAAAGCAAATAACTTCTTAAAAAACAGAATTTTTAAAATGGAAAAAAAATTCCATGGAACAAAACAACTCACTTAAAAATTCAACTGGACAATTACAAAAAGAAGTAAAAAAAAGGAAATGAAGAAATAATTCACTAAAATTCAGAACTGAATAAATGGAAATGAATGACTCAATGAGACAACAAGAATCAATCAATCAAAACCACAATGTAAAATATCTAATTGGGAAAACAACCGGCCTGGAAAATAGATGTAGGAGAAATAATCTAAGGATTATTGGACTCCCTGAAATCCATACTGAAAAAAAGAGCCTAGACACTATCTTTCAGGAAATCATCAAAGAGAACTGCCCTGATGTCATAGAATCAGAAAGTAAAATGATCATTTAGAATTCACTGAACACCTCCTGAAAGAGACCTCAAAGAACACCTCAAAAAGAGACCAAGGAATATTGTGGCTAAATTTCCAGAACTATCAGCCAAGAAAAAAAATATTACAAGTAGCCAGAAAGAAACAATTCAAACACCAAGGAACCACAATAAGAATTACTTAGGACCTAGCAGCTTCCACTTTAAAGGATTGAATGGCCTGGAATCTTGGAATCAAGCCAAGAATAAATTGCCCTGTTAAACTGAACATTTTCTTTCAGGGAAGAAGATGGATATTCAGTGAAACCAGTGAATTCCATTTATTTTTGATGAAAAGACCAGAACTGAACAAAAAATTTGAACTCCAAATATACAACTCAAGAGAAGCATAAAAAGGTAAAAAGAAAAAAAAAACTTCATGAGAATTATTTCTGTTATGGGTATATATAGAGAATATATGTATAATCTGATTTTACTTTATAATATAAAAAAGAAAGAGGTAGTAAGGGGATTGTAACAGAAAAAAGGGGAAAGTGGAAATAAAATGAGAGAAATTACATCTCAGGAAGAGGCAAAGAAAACATTATACTTTTTTTTTAATAATTATAACTTTTTATTGACAGAACCCATGCCCGGGTAATTTTTTACAGTATTATCCCTTGCACTCACTTCTGTTCTGACTTTTCCCCTCCCTCTCTCCATCCCTCTCCCAGATGGCAAGCAGTCCTATACATGTTAAATATGTCACAGTATATCTTAGATACAATATATGTGTGCAGAACTGAACAGTTCTTTTGTTGCACAGGAAGAATTGGATTCAGAAGGTAAAAATAACTCGGGAAGAAAAACAAAAGTACAGACAGTTTACATCCATTTCCCAGTGTTCTTTCTTTGGGTGTAACTGCTTCTGTCCATCATTGATCAATTCAAACTGAGTTAGATCTCTTTGTTGAAGAAATCCACTTCCATCAGAATACATCCTCATACAGTATCATTGTTGAAGTATATAATGATCTCCTAGTTCTGCTCATTTCACTTAGCATCAGTTAGACTCCAAGTCTCTCTGTATTCATCCTGGTGGCCATTTGTTACAGAACAATAATATTCATAATATTCATATACCACAATTTATTCAGCCATTCTCCAATTGACGGGCATCCATTCATTTTCCAGTTTCTAGTCACTGACTGCAAACAGGGCTGCCACAAACATTTTGGCACATAGAGGTTCCTTTCCCTTCTTTAGTATCTCTTTGGGATATAAGCCCAGTAGTAGCACTGCTGGATCAAAGGGTATGCACAGTTTGATAACTTTTTGAGCATAATTCCAAATTGCTCTCCAGAATGGCTGGATGTATTCACAATTCCACCAACAGTGTATTAGTGTCCCTGGAAAACATATTATACTTAAGGGGAAAAGGGAGGGTGATGAATAATGTGTGAATCTTACTCTCATCAGATTTGGCACAAAAAAAAGAATTTTAGATATATTTGGTTTCACTAAGAAACTTCTCTCACCTTATCGAAAAGTGGAAGGGGAAAGGGGAAAAGGGAAAGGGTATGCTAAACAGAAGGGAAAAGAGAAATAGTAGGGGAAAGGTATAAGAAAGGAGGAGGGTCTCTAAAGGGAAAGGACTGCTTGACAAATAGTGCTTATAAATAAAATATTAGGGGAGGGAAAGGGGAAAAGAAAAGAGAAAGGTATAATAAGGGGTTAATGGCAGGAAATTCAGAATTAGTAGTTTTAACTGTAAAGATGAATAGGGTGAACTCTCCCATAAAAAGTAAGTGGATAACAGACTGGATTAAAAGCCAGAATACTACAATATGTTGTTTACAAGAAACACATTTAAAGCAGGGAGATACATAGAGAGTAAAGGTAAAAGGTTGGAGCAGAATCTATTATGCTTTAGGTGAAGTAAAAAAAAAAAAAAGAAGCAGTGGTAGTCATCCTTATCTCAGATTAAGCAAAAGCAAAAATTGATCTAATTAAAAGAGATAAGGAAGGAAACTATTATCTTGCTAAAGGGTAGCATGATAATGAAACAATATCAATATTACACATATATACACCAAGTGGTGTAGCATCTAAATGCCTAAAGGAGAAGTTAAGAGAGTTGCAAGAAGAAATAGACAACAAAACTATAATAATGGGACATTCAGAACTCTTTCTCTTTCAGAACTAGATAAATCAAAATACAAAATAAATAAGAAAGAAATTAAAGAGATAAGTAGAATACTAGAAAAGCTAGATATGATAGATCTTTGGAGAAAACTGAATAAAGATAGAAAAGAGTACACATTCTTCTCAGCAGTTCATGGAACCTATACAAAAATTGACCCTCTATTAGGGCATAAAAAGCTCACAATCAAATACAGAAAGCTAGAAATTGTAAATGCATTTTTTCAGATCATGATGCAATAAAACTTACATTCAATAAAAGGCCAGGGGAAAATAGACCAAAAAGAAATTGGAAACTGAATAATCTCACCCTAAGAATGAATGAGTGAAACAGCAAATTATAGACACAATCAATAATTTCATCCAAGAGAATGATAATAATGAGATGACATATCAATATTTGTGCGATGTAGCCAAAGTGGTAATAAGGGGAAATTTTATATCTTTAGATGCTTACTTGCATAAAACAGAGAAAGATATGATCACTGGATTGGGCTCGCAATTAAAAAAGCTAGAAAAACAATAAATTAAAAACCCCAAATCAAACACCAAATTTTAAATTCTAAAAATAAAAAGAAAGATCAATAAAATTGAAACAAAAAAAAAGATTGCATACTAAATAAAACTGAATGTTGGTTTTATGAAAAGACCAACAAAATAGATAAACCATTAGTTAATTTGATTAGGAAAAGGAAAGGAAAAATCAAATTGTTAATCTCAAAAATGAAAAGGGAGAACTATGCACCAATGAAGAAGAAATTAGAACAATTATTAGAAGTTACTTTGCCCAACTTTATGCCAATAAATTTGACAACCTGAGTGAGATGGAGGAATACCTACAAAAATATAGATTGCCCAGATTAACAGAAGAGGAACTAAATTGCTTAAATAGTCCCATTTTAGAAAAGAAATAGAACAAGCTATTAATCAACTTTATAAAAAAAATCCCCGGCCAAATGGATTTACATGTAAATTCTACCAACAAACAATTTAATTGTTTAAAATAACTCCAATAATATATAAACTATTTGAAAAAAATAGGGAATGAATGACTCCTACCAAATTCCTTTTATGACACAGACAGGGTTCTGATACCTAAACCAGGTAGGACAAAAACAGAAAAAGAAAATTATAGACCAATCTCCCTAATGAATATTGATGCAAAAATCTTAAATAAAATATTAACAAAGAGGATACAGAAAATAATCCTCAGGATAATACACCATGACCAAGTAGGATTTATACCAGGAATGCAGAACTGATTCAATATTAGGAAAACTATTAGCATAATTGATTATATCAATAACCAAATAAACAAAAAAAAACATATGATTATCTCCATAGATGCAGAAAAAATATTTGATGAAATTCAACTCCCATTCCTCATAAAAAAACATTAGAGAGTATAGGACTAAATGGCCTTTTCCTTAAAACAGTCAGTAGTATCTATTTAAAACCATCAGCAAGCATCATACGTAATGGGGATAAACTAGAACCATTCCCAATACAATCTTGGGTGAAACAAGATTGTCCACTATTACCATTACTATTCAATATTTTATTAGAAATGCTAGCTTTGGAAATAAGAGAAGAAAAAGAGATTAAAGTAATTAGAGTAGGTAATGAGGGAACCTAATTAGCACTCTTTGAAGATGATATGATGATATACTTAGAGAATCCTAGAGAATCAACTAAAAAACTATTAGAAATAATCCACAACTTTAGCAAAGTTTCAGGATACAAAATAAATCCGCATAAATCATCAGCATTTTTATATATCACTAACAAAATCCAACGGCAAGAGATACAAAGAGAAATTCCATTTAAATTAACTGTTGATAGTATAAAATATTTGGGAATATATCTGCCAAGGGAAAGTCAGAAAATATATGAGCAAAACTACGAAACATCACACAAATAAAGTCAGATCTAAACAATTGGAAAAATATTAAGTGCTTTTGGATAGGTCACGTGAATATAATAAAGATGATGATACCTAAACTAATCTATTAATTTAGTGCTATACCAATCAGAATCCCAAGAAACTATTTTAATTACCTAGAAAAAAATAACAACAAAATTCATGTGGAAGAACAAAAAGTCAAGAATTTCAGGGGACCTAATGAAAAAAAATTCAAATGAAGGTAGCCTAGTTTTATTAGATCTAAAACTATATTGTAAAGTAGTGATTACCAAAACCATTTGGTATTGGCTAAAAGTAGTCAATCAGTGGAATAGGTTAGGTTCACAGAACAAAATAGTCAATAACTATGACAGTCTAGTGTTTGACAAACCTAGACTCGATTTTTTGAGATGAGGGGCAACTAGGAATGATTATTATATACATTATCAAACACAATCTCTATTTTTTAAAAATTTGTTGTAAAGGTTATTTTATTCCGGATCTGAAGGAGACAGATTGGGATTGTCTATGAAGTAAGGACAACGACATCGACATATCTTTAAAAAAAAAAAAAAAAAAGAAACATGGACTAAAATTATATAGAAGAAATTGGCCTAAAAGTAATGGGAAGATATCAAGAATGTAATTTTCAAAGCTAAGAGAAATAACTGTGTTTTAAGGTTAGAAAACTGGAAATTGCCTTCAGAGATTGAGGACATAGAAAGTTGATCAAATAACTAAGAATTTTTTTAATGCTCTAAGATCAATGCAGATGAGTGTCAGGATCTTTTATGTATTGTATGATTGCTAAATCTTAAAATAAGCCAATCTTGGTGGTAAATGAATTTGGCCAACCTACCAAAGGGGCATGTTTAGCAAAGTTGAGCTAAGGGAAAGGTCACATAAATATACTGACAACTAATAAGGGTAGGTGGGATACACTTTATAGACTAGATAAAAGATAGAATTTTTTTTAGCAATTATTTGAATATCGATGTAAATAAGATGGATATCCTTCAGTGAAATTAAATTGAAAGGTCTGGTTGAAGTGTAGTCAAGAGTTTGGAGAACAAGTTACTTTTACCTATACTGACTTTTAAATATCGCACTGGAGCTTGTCCTATCACTATCTTGTTCTGTTGTTCTTGTTCTAATTTCTAATTCATTCAAGAGTCTTTTTTACACTTCATAAAAGGACCACCTGGCATGACTTCTTTTTCTTCGTCTTCCTCCTCATCCTCCTCTTTTTTTCCCCTTCTTCTCTTACTCCTTCTTTTCACAGTTAATTTAATGCCATGTTATTAGTCCCCTTTCTGTGATTTGGTCTTGCAATTTGTTGTTATTATTTAAAATATATTAAAAGTTTCTCTTTTAAGTAACAAAAATTAATTTTATTTTGCTCCCCACTCTGTCCAACTGGGAAGAAAAAGAAAAGAAAATTTCTTATAAAAGTACATATAATCAAACAAAACAACATATTTCCTTCATTGGCCACATTTTAAAAAAATATGTTTCATTGAATTCATAAAATTTTTCATTTTTCAAAAACAAAATCCTCCTAAAACAGAATGGGGTAGAGTCTATATCACAAAAGAATATGAATATTCATTCCTGGGGGTTTGAGGAAAAGTCTAGGCTCCATCATTAAAAGCATGTTTGTAAGCTTTTAGAAAAGGAAGAACTGATCATTAATAAAGATTCATGAAGAATAAGTCAGCCAGATTGAATAGACATCTATTTTAAAATATATTTACTGGAGAAATCAATCATGGAGATGCCATTTTGTTGTTTAGTTGTTTCAGATGTATCCAACTCTTTGTGATCCTATTTGGACTTTTCTTGACAAAGATATTAGAGTGGCTGTTATTTCCTTCTCCAGCTCATTTTATCAAATGAGGTATCAAAACTGGTAAACAGGGTTAATTGTCAAAATTTACACAGCTAGTAAGTAACGTCTGGATTGTTATGTCTTTCCCATGGGAAAGACAAATATTTGGATCAGGATTGTAACTCTGGTTTTCCCAATTACAAATCCAGAACTCCAACCAGCTGCTTCTCCAGTTGATTCTTTTTTTTCTTTTTTTCTAGATGTCTTCAATCTACGTAAGACTAGCTGACCACTAGTTTAGGATGATGTGGAGAGGATTCCTATTCATATCCAAGGTTAACCCAAATGGCCTCTCATACCCATTAACTCTGAGATTACTTCTATTACTTCAAGTTGTTTTTTTTTTCCCCAATACTAGAAACTGAGAATTTTGATTTAACCCAGATTTTGAGATTTGGCTGCTTCATTGATGAACCAAGTAAAACAGCATGGGGAGTTTGAAAGGTAGATCATATATCTAAGTAGCAAATCTAAAAGGATGCTATTATCTGAGTCTCAGAACAGCTTTGCTAAGACAGTGATCCATTCTTTGGAGGAAACTACTACACATCTGCATTCTGCACAGTCAATCAGGAGGCAAATTAAAAAGCCTGTTTCTTCAAAACCCCAGGGAGGTAACTGGGTCCTGCTCCCCAGTAATACCTCACTACTCCATTAGCCTGGAGTCGGTTACAATAATGGCTCCCCAATTGTATTTTCATTCTGAGTGCCATGTTATGCTTCATTGCATAAATCAATCTTTCCAATATTGCTTACATTTAAATATTTGTTTATTTGACAGAGACTCGGATGCAATTCTTTAATATTAGCAATGATATTAGAAGCTCAGTTATAAAAGAAAATAATTCAAATGTGGTTCTCTGATGATAATGCCTACATTTGAAAGTGTCTACAAATGGAAATAAATAAATATATATATATGTATGCACATAAATATATAATACATGTTTATCTTTATATTTTACATATATGTGTTTGTATCTATTCACATGTATATACATATGTATGTATATACACATATATGTATGTGTGTATTTTATATATTATATATACTAAGTTCATAGAATAAATGGCAACTTTTATTTTTGTAAAAATACTATAGAGTTCAGTAATTTCTCTAACTGTTAATTATCATAATAATTGCTCACCTGCAGAAATCACTAGGTGATAGACAACCCATAGTTATATTGTACAGTGTAGACAGGGGAAGAATGAAAGGATTAATTACACTGCATTATATATGCAATGACATCTTTGTCTATGGTTGAAAACTGTGATCATATTTAGATGTCTCTTTGCATTTTGCTTGTAATTTAAAAGCTTTTTTTCCTACATGGTTTTCAAAGAGAGGAAAGATTTTTACCCCCTTCTTATTGGATGCAGACAGATCTCTAATAGGGCTAAATCTATTCATTCACTAGTAAGAATTCATTCGGCTTATAACTCTGCTGAATGTGCAGGTTTCATCCTGATGCCATCAATTCTTTGCTATTCACATCCTGATTATTCAGGTTATAGATTGTTCAAGTTTCTTGTTGTATGTGTTTTTTCTACTCTTAACTCTTCCTCAGTTTTAAATCATATTACTCTTTTATTAATCCCCATTTTAAGGAGAGCTCAGGAGAAAGGGAAATTAATTGAAACTCAAGGTGATTTGAAAATTATAATTATCCACATAATGTGTCGATTTTATATTTTGCATTTAGAACAAATGGGAAAAAATGCCCAGGTCAAGTCATAGGAAAGAGAACCTTCTGTGATGATTCTCTTTGTTTAAAGGGAAATGGAGTCAGTTTGGGAGAGGAGAAGCCAACCTATTATGTAGTCAATAAGACAAAAAGTCAACTAATGAGAAGTAAATTCAGATTAATCATGAAAAAAACTAACCACAGCACCAAGGAGATACCTTTTTATTTTGAGATAAGAGTGTTGGTGAGTAAACTGTTAATCTTTGATCTGAGACTAGCTGCAGTGGCATCCAGCCAATCTATGGGACCCACCCTTACTCTCTGGGTTTTTTGATATCAGGAACAGTGGAGTCAATAAATATTCCATGCTTTTCTGTGACCATTTACAATGCCTTTTATTTTTTTAGGGAAGCACTGAAAATGCTTTCTATTTTGGAACCATAGTTTAAAGTTCCAACTAGCTCTTCCTAGTTATGGTTTTTGGTCAAAAAATCCATTAGATTATTGAAATAGTATAGTTGAAAAACTCTTCAAAAAACCTCCCTATAAGGCATATATATATATATATATATATATATATATATATATATATATATATGATTTAATCAAGTTAAAAATATTTCCTCTTTTAGGGAGTTCTGAAAGCATTTGCTATCTTTAGCAATACAGGGACAATTAAATTTAATTCCCATTAGATGTCTTATTGCTGCATTGACTGTATTTAGGGAGAGCATCTCTCCACCCAATTTTTTTTAAAGCCCCATTTTCCTTAATATAAACTAGTGGTCAACTGAGGGTCAATAATGTTATTCCTCAAGCCCTAAGTCTCCTTTCCTGGTTCCTCCTCCTTCCTCATAAAAACTTTATTTAAATAGTCTCAGATATACAATCTAGTATAGGTATCTAGTTAAGGCTTAACTCTTCCTAGGGATATCTATTTTGTAATAAGGGAAAAAAATCGCAAAAAAAGGAATGGATTTCAAAGGGTAGGATTTCAAGTTATTAGAGTCAGTGATTAAATTCACCATATTGGGGGTTAAGTTATAAACCAGGACCATAAGAGTAGCACCAATGTATAACGGTTCCTTGGAAATAATGCTGCCCTGGAAATTTGAACAACTGGTTCTAGTTCCAGCACAACCTTGGAAAAGACATTTCCCCTCTATGGAGTCTCAATTATTTTGCCATCAGGGAACTGGACTACATAACTTCCAATGGCCTTTTGAATGCTTACATTTCTTAACACTTTGTCCATTAGAATAGAAGATAGATTTAGAGGCAAAAAAACAAACAAACAAACTTAGTTTTAAGTTGTGACTATGCTGTATAGGAAAACTTTGTGCCCTGGTTTCTTCTTTTGCAAAAAAGGAGAGGGGTGGAATAAAGCCTCTCAGATCCTCTTCAGCTCTAATTCAATAATTCCATAATTCCTATGATTTGCCTTGATCAGCTATAATATCTTGTTGGCTTGGTCATTCTTAGACATCACTACGGACTGGTATACTTTGCCTAGAACATAATGATCAGGGGTAGAAGTGACATTTGCTTCTATATCTAGGCTCAGCAACTAGTTTAGGCACTTTTATGTGACCTCCTGATATTGGAGATCAAAAATGATGACCTGATAAATATTAATCATGAAAAGAACTAACCACAAAACCAAGGAGATACCTTTTCATTTTGAGATAAGAATGTTGGTGAGTAAGCTGTTCTTTGATAATGAGACTAGCTGCAATGGCATCCAGCCAATCTATGGAACCCACCCTCACTCTCTGGCTTTTTTTGATATTAGGAATAGTGGAGTCAATAAATCTCCCATGCTTTTCTGTGACCATTTACAATGCCTTTTATCTTTTTTTATGGAAAAATTTTGAGAGGATCTCACAACTTTGCTTTTTCTTTCTTTTTTTTTTTTTCTGGCAGTAGTCCACAGAAACACGCCTCCAAATCTCCTTTTTGACAAGGAATATAAGGGTGAGATTTTTTGCTCATGCTGATGCAAAGAGAATTTCTGTTTTTTCCTCCCTCCTTTGTCCTTGGTTCGATTTCAGATACATCTTCCCAGTACTCTTCTCTATTGCCCGTCCCTGAAAGATAAATGAAAATTGGTCTTCTGAACAGTGATCCTTGCTGACACTGGGGAAAAAAAATTCTGTCAGAGACAACTGTACCATGTTTTGTTCTACAGCATATTTAAAGTTTTTCCTAAATTGTTTTGAACTTGCCTTTCATTTTAGATGGCTCTA